>NW_024870933.1:1100000-1700000 GCF_019054845.1 Dipodomys spectabilis | reverse complement strand
ATTCTTAGAATAAACCATATTTCATAATCTTTGTATTTGGGAGATATTAACATTATTTCCTAAAGCTTTTCAATGCAATAATCAATTCTACTCAGGTAGCTCCTTTTGTTTTACTTCAAACTACTCTTGAGTGCCACGTGTGTATTCAGGGCTGGAAGTAGAAATAGAAAGCAGATGCCTAAAATGATACCAACAAAACTTCTAGAGAAAGAGATACAAATTATAGGTACTTATAACCAGTTAATTTTTTTTCAAATCATAGGAAGTAAGCAGCTTTATATTGCAAAAAAATCATTCCTTTCAAGTGTGTTTTAATGACTTTAATCCTTGTATACGGTTTTGTGGTGCTGTTACAATTAAGATGATTCCATCACAACCCAAAGTCCTCTCAAGCCCCCTTGTGGATAATGCTCCCCTAGTATCCTGCAGCAACCACAGATGTGGTTCCTGATCCTGTAATGTTATTCTCCCCAGGGTGTCATAAAAATGGATCCGTGTGACATGCAATCTTCATGTCTGTCCACTTTAACTTAGCACAAAGTATTTGAGATTCATCCAGTGTTATTGCTATCAATAATGTCTTCCTTTTTATTGCAGCCTAGTATTCTATTGAGTATCCTGTGACATCTTAGACATTTCCCCTCCAATTTGAATAAGTCCATTTAGCTTGAGAGAGATAGGGGAATTTCTTGAAAGTTGGAAGTTAGCTGGTAAGAAAGTTGTAGAAAAATTCTCAATGGACGCACATACTGTTTAAGTATATTAGCACAACATAAATAAACTAATGTGAAATACTGTGCTTATCAGTTGTCGTAGATTAGCTCTAAAACTCGATTTGAGGAATCCCTTATGATCACACGGGGAAACCTGCGCATCTCACTGAGAGATTTTAAACATAGCACTTTGCAATTCCCAAAGGTATGTCTTGTTAGAAACTCAGAGGCGAGTGTTGGATAGAGCTGTCAAGCCGAAGAGCATTTTGGGCAGATGTACTGATGAAAAGAGAATATGATTTGTAAGGAAAAGGCAAGGTGTAAAATGAGATGGGAAAAATGTCATTTCAGGGATAATTCTGGTTCTAGAAATGCAGGCTGAGAATTGTGAAGCCAAAAAAAAAAAAAAGTAAGTTGATTTGTTCTTTTACAAGTAGAATGAAGAACTGAAGAGAATAACAAAATCACTGAAACATACATAAAAATATAATGTAGAAAATATAAAATTACTCTCAGTAAATGAAATAGAAATGATCGCTTGTGATGATGGTCAATTCCCATAATTTCCATCCATGTGTATGTGAAGCCAGGCTTTCCTTAAGCTTTATTCTAGAGGGAATACATTTTGTGGGAGTTACTTATACAATATGTAAAAGAAATATTGATATAGTGTTGCTACTAGTAGGTGAGTATTATCAATTAAGTTCATTGTCTAGATTATTTATTTTAATCTCACAATCAAATCTGCAATTTATCTGGAGGACACCGAGTTCAGAGCTTGCATGAAAACTGTAATGAAAATTAGGTCTCCAGCTCTCAACACATGAAAGATATGCATTGTCAGCTTAATTTTGTAGGTGAGAATCCAAGACTCACAGAGATCCTGCAGTGTATCTATACCACACAACTCTCGGGGGACAGCCCTACCTTTGTAAAAGTCCAGAAAGTTAGTACTTTTGCTACAATATCAACTTGGCTGCTGATCTGTGGGAAGCTTTGTAAACAAGCAAAGCATCCTGTATCCATCGTGTTCAGTGAAATAAAAATTGCTTAAAAAAAAAAAAAAACAGCAGCAGACATTTCATAGTAATGTCAAGTTCTCCTCTAAAATTAAAACAGAGCTTATCTTTCCAAGGGGGTGGAGTGAGGGAAGAAAAGTTGAAGAGGTGATTGTAGTTTGCTAACATTTTCTTATTCCCTTATAGAAGCCCATTAACTTTCCATTCAAGAGTCCATACTCAGTTTTGCATGAAAATTAGAAAGGAATGCTATTGTCATCACTGAAGAAAACTAATGGCAATAATTCTGCTGATGCTATTATAAAAAAATCAAAGCGTGTAGACAAAGGTCCATTTCTTTGTCATTTTAAGAGTATATAAATCTGTAGCTTCTCTACCCTAAAATAATCTAGTTTCCTAGGCAGCAAATTGTTCTGCATTTTTATTGTTCTTTTCTTTCTTAGAAAGTACAAAAGGAAATAACTTTAGAAATAAAATAAAATATACTGTATCTCCCATTGAAAATGCCATTCCTAGAAGTTTTCCTGCTGTGTTTACTTAAAAAAATTATCTCACACACACACATGTATACACCGCTCCAAAAAAAAATGACACCAAGATCTATAAACTTAACTCACATTACCAAAGATGAACCAACCAACCTATTGAGTATGTACCAAAAATTACTCTATTGCTGGGTGCTAGTGGTATATGCCCATAATCCTAGCTAGTCAAGCTGAAACCTGAGGATCATGGTTCAAAGCCAGCCTGAGGAAGAAAAGTCTGTGAGGCTCTTATCTCCAATTAAGTACCAAAAACAACGGAAGTAGAAGTGAGCCTCAAGTGGTAGAACACTAGCTTTGAGCTAAAAAGCAGGAAGAGTGGACAGACCCGGAGTTTAAGCCCCAGGAGCAGCACAAACACCACAATACAAAATTCTTATACTTGATATATTTAATATTACTTTCTTTTTTTTTTATTTGTGCTTATCAAAATGAAGTCTGACATTGGTTCTAATAAATAAACCCATGTGACATATTTGATTTTAAGGTAAAACATATATAGAGCCAATTGGTGATAAGCTTTTTCCATAAGAACATGTATTTAGAAAACAGCAACTTAGGTCTCCAGATCTGAAATCAGCAAGCAATTAGTACTTCCTTATTTATTATTTTAAGAATGACTCTGATAAATCAGGGAGGAGAATCTTGAGAAACTGCTGGTTAAAGGTGTATTGAAGATTGCCTACTCAGGTTAATTGACTTTTACACACACGGCATTTTCTCTAGGGAAATTATCAAAACTATCTATGAGAGAAAGTGCAAAACGACAATAATTTCTGTAAAAAGTAGTCATTCATATCAATTTCTCTTGCAAGAAAGAAAATTATACTTGCTGTGTTCAAAGACAGGATTTTCTGTAACAGTCTGGTAACTAGGAGAAAAAGAACAGCTTTGGTTAGAAATCTGAGGTCAGCCAAAGTCATGGAGGAACTGCTTCGTTTTGGAAAGACATCTTGACTATTTGGCTAACAGGGAAGAAATACTAATTGGAATCTAAGAAATTTCATATTTCACTATCACAGGCCTTAAATACTTTAAAATATATATTTAAAATCATTTAGAAATGAAAAATATTGAAGTTAAGAAAATTCAAAGGGTTTTGGAAAAGCATCTTTGAAGTGCTTTTACATCTATTCGAACGTAAAGTCTGCCCTCTGCTGGAAAATCTTATTATAACCAGCAGCAGAGAATAATACAGTTTTTATTCAGAGCTTAAGCTTCTTTAGGTAAAACTCATACTTGGCTCTCACTTCCATTCCTTCCAGGCACTGTCTTTCCTATTTTCAGCCTCGCTACCTTTCTCACAATGTAGCCTCTTTATCCCTGCCTCCTTACAGGTTCCCTTTCCTGAAAGGTAGTTTTGCATTTCTTTAGGAAACAATACCAGAAGAAAGGGCCTCTGTGTATATGGAGAAAGAACACCAACTGCTCTGTTCTCCTGAGAGCTAGTACTCACAGGGTCTTCAAGATGTCTAATTCCATTTTACATGGTAATTTTATGTTTATTCTGGTTCTGCACTCGGCGATGCATTTGAGTGTGTCACATCTAGCTTCCCTTCAGCTTCACAAGTCTCTCATTAAAAACTACCCCCGAAAGCTTGACACACACACATGTGCGTACATGCACGCAGGCATACACATACATACGAAGCCTGCATGGGTTCACCAAATGGGCTTTAATTTCATATTATTAATAATACATGTCTCCTTTCCTTTGGAAACGATCTTTTGTGAGAGGAAATAGATCACTTTTATTTTCAGCTCTATGTATATGGATCTACACACTCACACACACGCTCACATTTTGGTCTGTCATATTTTGTTCTCTGTGCCAGGGAACATGTGTTCTCACAGAATGGAGAGGAGCCACCGCCACCCACCTTGCATATTCTCTCCTGGATCCAAGCTTCTAGGAAATGAGTTCCCCAAAGAGAAAAATCTCTCCGAGAGCACAGGCCCACATGGCTATCTGCGGAGCTCCTCTGCTCCTGTTTATAGAATTTGGTTTTGTTTTTTTCCCCCCTCTCTTTCACTGCTGAAATGTTTCAACTAGCATTGAATTTGAATTGTGTGTGTAGCGGTTAGCTTAAATTGTATCATCTATGCCTGTTGGTCTTTGCACCTAGGTCTGCACACAGAAAGATGGTTATTCGGATTTAGAATAACCACACCCATTGGAATGACCACTTTGCTTACTACTCAATAGCAACAAGCATCAAGATGACCACCTTGGAAGCAAGGCTCCGCAATAATGAGGTTTCAGGATTGCAAAGTAGACAAAGGTGAATTGGAATCTTAAACTTGACCAGGGAAAGTACAAGGGGACATATGTTTAAAGGGGAGTAAGTAATGTTAAACTGTCACTCACCATTTAAAAGAGTTTTGCTAATTTTCATGGCATAAATATTCTCATCACAACCAATTTCAAAATATTACAATGAAATGGTAGTGTTCTGGTAGCTCATGCCTATAATCCTAGCTACCCAGAAGGTGAGATTTAGAGGACTGAGGTTCAAAGCCAGCATAGGTAGCAAAACCTACAAGACTCCATTTCCAATTAACCAGCAAAATGTTGGACTAGAGGCATGGCTGAAGTGATAGAGTATTAGCTGTGAGCAAAAAAGCCAAGTAAGAGGGGATATCAGGGTGATGTCACTTCACGAAATGACCACTAGGTACATTCTCCTCATTAAAGATGGCCCTACAGTGATCATCTGAAATGAAACACATTCATTGGGCTGGTATTTCATAATTATCCAAACACCGAGTCATTCATTTTTAAAATTTTCTCTTGATTTGGGAAACGCAATTGTTAAAATTACAGTCAATTTCAGGCCCAGAGTTCAAGTCCCATGACCGACAAAGAACAAAGAAATATATATATATATATATATATATATATATATATATAATTTAAATAAAATTACAGTCAACTAGGAGCCAGAGGCTCACATCTACATATCCTAGCTACTCAGCAGGCTGAGATCTGAGGCTTGTGGTTTGAGGCTAGCCTCACCAGAGACTTTTATCTCCAGTTAACTACCAAAAAGCCTGAAGTGGCTTGTATGATAGACCCTCAAGCAAAAAAGCTAAGAGATGGTGCCTAGACTCTGAGGAGCCCCAGTACCACCACCTGCCCCTCTTCACAAATATTCACTCCCCTTTTATGAAACTGTTTCCTTGAGCATGTTTGAGCATATTTGTTTTTACTTAAGTTAATGATGCTCTACCAACCTGAATTGCTGCCTGCTACCTCTGTTTCCATCCAGCCAAGGACTTCAAGGATCAAGTGAAATGTCTGCTGTTCCTCCCCAAAATGATCAAATTCATGGATCAGTCTTCTGTCTTTTCCAAATCATCTCTCCCCTTTGACATATAGATCTTGTGCATCTTTTCTATGAAATAAATAATCTTTCTCTCTGGAGGCATGCGATTTGTTTTGTTCACCTAAATTGCAACCATTTTGAGTATGAATACAATGGCCCAATACTTTGGTCATTCGATACTATCACCTGACCAAGTCACTTCTGTCTTTATAAATGCTTGGTTTGTTTTATTCATTCATTCACTCATTTATTTATTTGTATATTACTTTTGTGTCAGTCCTAGGGCTCAAACTCAGAGCCTCATTACTGACACTAAACTTCTTTTGTTCAAGGCTAATGCTCTACTACTTTAGCCATAGCTGTACATCTGTTGTTTTTTTTTTATTTTTTTTGTACTACATTGGAGACAAGAGTCTTATGGACTGTGCTGCCTGGCTTGGCTTTGAACTTCAGTCCTCAGATCACAGCCTCCTGAGTAGATAGGATTACAGTCATGAGTCACTGGCACCCAGCAAATACTAGGTTTCTAATCCTTGTCTGTACCCCCAATAAGATAAGGCAAGATCTACTGCTCACATGAAAAAGAAAATCACCACATTTGTTAAAATTCTGCTAAAATTCCTTAAAGTTTGTGGTCACAAACAGATGTCATGTAAATAAATCAGGCCTACATTACTATATGCCAGTGGGATTTCTTTATGATACAATACCTTTATCCTTATTTCCTTTTTGTACTCTTATACATTTGTGAGGCATAGATAACCCATGGCAGTTTCTGATAAAATATGAGCCTATAAAATTCTTTAATAAGCTCCAATACCAGCAGTGTCAGCAGCAATGCTGTCTTCTCTCCCTTTCCTCTCTCCACCCCCATCTGCTTGAATTGAATCAGAAATACTGCTAGTCTTCAGTAATTAATAACTAAATTCAGAAAAAATGTAAACATAAAGGAAAGATTCTTAATTCAAATAAATCCTGAAACAGTAAGGGTTATTCTGAGACAATTACTAAACAATTATCTTTTCCCTTTAGGTCTCAAATTCTGTGATTTTTTTTTCTTTCTAGAGATCCTAAAAATCTCTAGATCATTACAGGTTAGTGATATAGAATATTATTTTGGTCCTAAAGTCCCAGGATAAATTTTGTGGCATTTTAAAAGAAATTAGAATAGACTAAATCTAAGATTGGACTTTGGTCTATAAAAAGGCAAAACAACAACAACAACAATGAAAAAGTGCTGTAACAGATTGAGTTAGGGAGAAGGAGGCTGTTTTATAAAGGTCAATTTTTAAACCCCTCCTACAGAACATGATCTATGCAAAATATATCCACAATATATTCCAAAGCATAATGTCACCGGATAAACCTAAGGAGTTGAACATATGGGGAATATGAAAAAGAAGGTATTAAAGTCTGAAAACAAGCAGGTTGGTAAGCTCATTAGCTGGGGTGGAATTTTAAAATCTTCACGTGAACGAATATATAAATCAAAATATACACATGCGTTCACAGTCATGCGCACTGTGTATTCACACATGACACGCGCCTCCGTTAGATTATCATCCACATCAGAACTGAGAAATTCTTCGCTCTTTAGAAATGTAAAAGCGCCCTCTGCCGGTTGTATTTGGGTATTGCAATTCTAGGTTTACAATACAGAAATCTAACAAAGTAGTGGTTAAGTTTCAGGAATTTTTCTCTGACTAAATAATTTCACTTGATTTGAAATCTCATTCACTTGGCTTTTACTTTTATTACAGAGCTTTAATTCACAAAGCAATGTATGAAAAAGCTCCATGTAAACTAACCTCTCACTTGTTTGACAAAGCATCAATAGCAGATGATTAAAAATGATTTTGCAATTTTGCTAGAAACCTATAGAATTCAAGAAATTCACTTACCTATTTATTTCCTATAATTGAAACCTTCTTATAGAAAGGAACAAATGCGTATTTTGTGTACTAGTGTTTGTATATGGAAATGGTCTACAGAAATACCAGAAGTTTGTAATATATTCTCGTTATGACTAATGGTTCCCAGTAGCAGAACCAATATATCCAGAATTAAATTGAAATTAATAATCTAATAAATATTTACGTGTCATTTATAAATTATTGTTTTGATTTTGGAGAGAGTAAAATTATTTTTTGTTATATTTTAACTACTAAACACCATCTTAGTGGGAAATGGTTGATTGTCATACTGAGAACGAAAGAGGAAGAAATCACAGCCCAGGTGTGTGACAGTATGCACACACTCACCAGAGCTATCCATTACAAAATTCTGAGATATTACACTTAGGATGCAGGAGAGAGGTGATTAATTGGTTTAAGGAATAGTCACTATTGCCAATAGTAATGGTTATGCGTGTTAGGGAGTAGAGAGTTCTAAAAGAAGAATCTTTGCATTGTAACTGCAAATAACAATACATGGATGCATGGAAGATATGCAAATTAGTTTAGAAATTATAATTAGAAATTCTTAATTTAGAATTACAAATGCTTTGCCTCATTTACTTATCTTTTTACATATTAAAATCATCTTTAATGTTTGCTGTAACAAGTTTCTTTCAGTACTACTTTGGTTATAGTCTAAAATATTAACCCACTATATTTGAATTTGAAATAAAGGATGTATGTTATCATTATCTTAAAATGCATACAAAATTATTCAAATCCATGTTAGAAACTACTTTCTTCCTTTTACATTTATTTTTCACAGTTAGATTCTAAGAACACCTTTAATTCTAAGAACACTTTATAGACAAAATTATTTCATATTGAATTTACAACAAAAATTTCAATCAAAAAATTTATTAGCTAGGTACAGTAGCATATTCTATAATCACAGCATTTAGGGCAGTGAGATCATGAGTTTTTGAAATGAACTCAGACTACATAGTGAGTTCCAAGTTAGTCTAAGCTACCTTTTCTAGGCAAAGAGTACAAGTTATATCAGTAATTCTAGGGTAAGGTCCAGAAAATGAACAGATCCTTGTATTTAAAATCACCAGCATTATCAAAAAACCAAACCTGGATCTTGAGAAGCCTGCTTGTCATCGCGTTCCTACAATCTAGAAGATCCCAGTGAGTTGGGTCCTCAGATTCTTGTCTAGATTACTGTATAGCATTGCACACCATCACATGAATACATATTTTTAACACTCTATACTTCTCTTTCCTAACTCTTGTTAGGAGTGCAGCTCTAAGATGGCTGCTATGTGGTCCACACACCATGATGGAAAATTTCCTACTGTATCCAGGCACTGAATAAGGTGCCTGGCCAATGACAGGAGTGTGCTAAATGTTTCTTAAGGAAAAGAGGTGAAAGGAAGTGAGACAGGGTGTTTAGAGAAAGGGAGGAAATAGGGAATGACTTCAAGGGAGGGGAGGCAAACTTTTCTGTCAACTAAAATAATGTCCATGTATATGTGTGTGTGTGTGTGTGTGTGTGTGTGTGTGTGTATTTCTTTTTTAAAGCCTGTAAGTGTAAAAAGAAGAACAAATTTAAAACATTTGCCTCTAACTTTCTCTACGTGTGTGTGTGTGTGAGCATGCACACGCACACACCAGTACTGGGGTCTGAACTCAGGACCAAAGTGCTGTCCTAGAGCTTTAGTCCTTAAGACTGCAACTGTATCACTCACAGCTCCACTTCTGGCTTTTTGGTGGTCTCCTGGAGAGTATCCTGGACCTTCCTGCCTGGCCTGGCTTTGAGCTATGATCCTCAGAACTCAGCGTTCTGAGTACCTATGACTACAGGAAAGACATTGGTGCTTGGCAACTTTGTCTACTACCTACTCAGATTAGGTAAATTGCAACGTGCCAGGATGTTCCTGGTAACTTTCGTCTGGAAGCTGTCATTGTGATTCAGAATCCTCTCCCGAACTCAGTTTGGTCGTCAATTCTTTCTAGTTTTGGACTTAGAAAACCACCAGCAATCCATAGAATTTTCAAGTATCCCATTAAGAAACTGCTAAACAAGAAAGACCCACATTGTGAGAGAAGATGTGGGCAGTGCTATAGACTAGAGATGTCTGAAGGAAAGTGCAGATGTTAGAACACTTAGCTAATCTCCACCGATGGAGTGTGGCCTGTGACCATTATCTGCGGTAGCATCTGAGAGAATGGAATCACCGGATGCTCTCTACATTTGTTGACTCAGAATCTGTAATTCAACAAGATGCCTCCCCAAGGCGGTTCATCTGGTGTGAAAGCCCCAGAATTACTGCATTTAAAAATACTGTGAAGAGCCAGAGAGACACGTGCTGCTTACTCTGCCTCCTTTGTGAGCACTGGAAAACAAATAGCAAATTGACCTGAGTGAAAGTAAAAGAATGATTTCTAGGGAGCAGGGAAGGTGTGCCAGGGGGAGGTGGGAAGGAAGAGACAGGGCGAGGGCAGAAGCAAGTCGGACGGACAGTCAATGCGCAGTGTGCCCACGTATAGAAATTTCACAGTGGATCCCATTAATTTGTACATCTCAGTAATCCTAACTACACAAGACAGTGAGATCTGGAAGATCATAGTTTAAAGCCAGCCTGGGCAGAAAAGTCTCTGTTTACAAAGTAGCAGACAAAAAGTAAACAGGTTGGAGAAGTAGATCAAGTGCTTAAAGCACCAGCAAACTAGCTGATAAACACCAATCTCAGTACCAGCAAAAAAAAAAAAAAAAAAAGTGATAATTATTATTTTTTATGTAAAAGATAATGTATACTAAAGACATTAAAATCATTTATGTCAAGCCGTGTGCTGGTGGCTCAGGCCTGTAATACTAGCTACTCAGGAGGCTGAGACCTGAGGATTATGGTTCAAACCCAGCTCGGGAAGGAAAATTCAGGAGACTATTATCTCCAATAAACCACTCAGAAAACCAGAAGTGATGCTTTGACTCAAGTGGTAGAACACTAGCCTTGAGCTGAAGAGCTGAAGGATAGCGCCCAAGCCCAGTGTTCAAGCCCAACTTCCGACAAAAAAAAAATCATTTATGTCTTGAAACCCTATAACATTTTTCTAAACCCTATAACATATGTTCTAAACATATCCAACCATTTTGATATATATGTATAATGTTTAAGTATTCTCTATTTTGACATATTCCAATTGTTTTGTACTCTCCTTACCAAACACAATTTAAAACACCTAATCTTTTTTACAAAATACTTTAAAAATTTACATGAATCTATATTCTCTTGTCTAAATACTAAGTAAATACATTTATTTTATAATATATAATAAAATGCAGTGATAATATATTCATTTTTATTATTAATATTCAAAATATATTTCATTGGAAGTATAATGAATACTCTTGAATACTCTAAAAACGTTACCATCATTATTACTTCTGAATTTTGAAAACTTTCTTCAAGTTATATAGGGACATGATTTGTATGGCTAAGGAATAGAAACATATTTTAGGAATCCATCAATGAATATGCAAATTTATGTCAGTGTCTTTTCTCATTCTTTCCCTTAATCATTAACTACATACTCAATATTTTAGAAAATGTCTAAAATAGCATGTAGACTGACATGGAAAATAGAAGAGTTAAATTCCTGCATGTGAATGCTATAGCAAATGAAAGAAAGAATTGAATTATAAATAATGTAATTTAAAGATTTCAGTATATTTTATAAATTTCTAAAATAAGAAGTTGAAAAACATTTACAAAATTATCTGGGAAAAATATACCTCCTTAATTTAAGTGGACAGCAGTCAGAAATAGGAAATCATAAGATTCAATGAAAGAGCTATATATAGCTTAATTTTGTCAGATACAGCTGGATAAGCTCCAGCAAACAAGATGACCAAACACCAGGCCTCGAGTTCCAATCCCACCAAAAATAAAATGTGTTAATTATAATTCTCAAAAACTCAAAAGGTGCCTGGTGTTGGCAGCTCATGCCTGTAATTCTAGCTACTCAGGAAGCTAAGATCTGAGGATCGAAGTTCAAAGCCAACCTGGGCAGGAAAATCCGTGAGACACTTATCTGCAATAAACCACCAGAAAACCACTAGTGGTGCTTTGGCTCAAGTGGAAGAGTGCTTGTGTTGAGCTGAAGAGCTGAGGCCCAGAGTTCAAGCCCCACAAACAACAACAACAACAACAAAATTTTGTTGTTAGAAAATGTTGATTGTTCATTTATATATTTCCACAGGTCACTGAAAACTGCAAGAAGAATACAAATGTCCTACCAGAAAATAGGTAGTCAAAGGCAAAAAGAGTATCCACTTGCTAAATATATTTTAGTAGAAATCAGAGCATTCAAAGAATTTTTTTTGTCAGTTGTGGGGCTTGAACTCAGAGCCTGGGCGCTGTCCCTAAGCTCTTTAGCTCAAGGCTAGCACTCAACGACTTGAGCCAGAGAGCCACTTCCAGTTTTCTGGTGGTTTATTGGAGATAATAGTCTCTTGGATTTTCCTGCCTGAGCTGGCTTTGAACCGTGATCCTCAGATCTCAGCCTCCTGAGAAGCTAGGATTACAGGTGTGAGCCACTGGTGCCTGGCTGAAAGTATAATTTTTAACAGCAAGTAAACTGGTAAAGACTCTAGAAAAGACTTCAGGGAAACAGGCACTCCCTTAGACTGAGAAAGACCATGTGGAGTGTTCCCACAGCGAAACAGAACTATATATGACCAAAAATTATATATGACAAAATTATATTAAACCATTTGACCTAGAAATTCTACTTCTATACTAGGTATGTATGGATGTGTACATGCATGAATATAGTTTTATGGGATTTGAACATGTTAGGGAAGGAATTTCTTAATTAGCCACACCCACCACATGACATGGTTTTATTAGGTCAACTGTGATTTAAATACAAAGGACTAAAGTATTATTCACCATGTGCCAATTTGGAAACATAGTAACAGTTCAACAATTTGGATATTTAATTATACTGGATATTTCATTATTCAATTATTAAAAACTATGCTGTAGAAGGATATCTAATGAACAGAGGAGAAGTAATGTTACACATCCATCTCCAGGAAAGTCTGGGGACCAATTCTTCAGTGTCAATTCTACGCTGGGAATATGGACATATTTTTGGGAGGTATTTTGGACACCATGAACTATAGCACACGCTTGTGTTAGTTATCACATTACAATGACCACAGATTGCTTAGAAAGTAAAATTAGAAGCAAGTATGTGCATCTTTAGAACACAGCAACATTGTATTTGTTGGAGAATTTTTCTTCTTCAAAAATATTGTTTTAATAAAAATGCTCACATACTCCAGTGCCCAGTTTTCCTGTGTTTGATAGATCTAAGTGTATAAGTCCACCAGTGTGCTTTTTGGGAAGTGATAATTAGCTGTCTTTAACGTAGCAATGTGTTTCTAGTACCTGAAACCTCAGAAGAGACTGCCAACGATGACTCCAATGCACTATTCTCCAGGCTGCACTCCCCTTCTGCATTTGGCTTATCTGAAGCTGAAGGAAGGGGCTCATTTATTTCAGGACCTTCATCATGTGACAACTGCCCACTCTCTGTGAATAAAAAGGCTGCAATGTAAGTAACTCTACAAGGCATGTTTTATACAGCATACACAACTGTTACTGTTATAGTAAAAACAGAATGGAGTTTCCAAATATAACTTAAATACTTTAGATTTTTTAAAAAAAGAACAGGTAACTCTGAAAAGTAATACAAGCTTCTAGATAATACAAATAAATATTGTTGTTTTGAAAACAGGAATGCTCTTAGAGATTTATTTAATATATATGTTAAAATTTTTGACAGTGTGATAGATTTAGAACAAGTTATGGGACCATACACAAGACTTTTAACATGAACAGTGAGAGATTTTTTGATGGTTATCAAAAAATAACTTATCAAAAAATAACCATCAAAAAATATTTCATGTAAGTACTAGGCCCTGAACTCAGGGCCTGAGTGCTATTAATACTGACACTCTACTGACAACCACACCTCCACTTTCATTTTGTATCTGGTTACTTGGAGATCAGAGTCTCAGATACTTTCTGCTTGGGCTGGCTTCAAACTGTCATGCTCAGATCTTATTCTTCTGAGTAGCTAGGAGTACAAGTATGAGCCACTGGCACTTGGTTTCAATTTTTTTTCTAAAAAGATGAATATATAAGTACTATGCTAGAAACCTGAAAAGTGGGATGACTTCCTGCCTCTCCATTATCTTCTGGTTCACGGTCTAAGAGATTCAAACAGGCATTGAAGGCTGAATAAATTAAGATGTCAGTCTGGTGACTTTCTTGCAGCTGTGATCTTTCCATTTGGTTCCCTTGATGCATGTTCTGCACAAGATGCACATCTGCTTTAAGGTTGCACTAAATTCATGTTTCTCACATCCTCAGGAGTTGTTTTTAATTCAATGAAATGTTCTGTATTTCTCTTTTTGTCCCTTCCTCTCTCTCTCTCTCTCTCTGCTTTTTAGCCTTCAATTAAGGCATATTCAGGGTTTTATTGAGGACTTAATGGGACTTAAAAAAAATAAAAGGACTTTCTGTTCTACTTGAAAGTGGGATCTTTAAGAGAGAGCTAACAGTAGACAGAAAATTTCTTCAAGTGTCATTTCAGATTTTCTCATCTTAAAGAGAAGGGGAAAATGCATCTAACTTTGCATGGAGAATTTCTTACTGAAAACAGTGTGGCTTTAGACAAGGGACCAACTGGATGATGCTTCCACACAGACATTAAGAGTGCTGGGGATTTATAATTATAATAGCCAACTTACTTTGTGCTTAGCATGATTTCAATATTAAATCATTTAATATATAAATCAAACAAACCTGATATCAAAAAAGTGATATCAGCCGGGCACTGGTGGCTTACACCTGTAATCCTAGCTACTCAGGAGAAAAAGGATTTTCTCTTACTTTATTTTGTATTTTAATACTAAACTATCTTGCCAAAGATCTTATTTACAAAATAAGATTGATGACTCAGTACTAAAGGCCTAGGAGTGTTCCAGGTTTCTGAATGTTGAGGTTTCTGATAAGTTTATCTTTACCCAAGTCTTACTTTCCTTAAGTGTAAAAGTAATAAAATAAATGATTTATCAGATCTCTTCCTGTTTTAAAATTTGCATCCCCCAAATACTGATGCTTTATGTACAGGCTTAAGAAAACTCTCAGGTACTAGGCAGAATGTGTGAAATCTCCAATAGTAAAATTAGAAATACCTGCATCTTTTTCTGAGCAAACAACACCTGTTAACTCTCGGACAAGCTCATTGTTTCCAGTTTGGTGAAGGATGTTCAGAAAAGTAGAAAACCAGTTTTCTTTCTGTACAATCCTCCTTAGTAGCTCTCTTACACCAGATTCATTTCCATTATTTTCTGCAGCAGAAATCTGTTTTAAGGAAGAAAATAAAAAGTCATTGATACATCTTCTGAATTGATTTAAGCTGGAAACATGCTTTAGAAAAACAGCAATTAAGCATCAATACAAAGGCATTTGTTCAAACACTAAAGAAAATAGCAATGCTTGTTTTCCAAATTCTGAAATCTATCAAGTAAAAAAGATCTGAGTCATGGCATGGCCTCTGCTAAATATGCTTCATTTTTTAAGCCACTGAAATATTCAACACTAACATAGGAAATAAATAATTTTATCTGGACTACTCTGAATGAGTATCTCTTCCTCTCCCTCCCTTCCTCTCTTAGCCAATTCTTTCCAGTATATCCATAGCTTATGATTTCTTTTCAGCCCATAAAGTTTATACTGTAAGAAATTAAACATTTCATATCCATTTTCTTTGTTATAAATATTATGGAAGTAATCATTGCTACCACAGGTATATGTTCTCTTGGAATATCTGCATCATATTATTGTTAGAATAAAACTTTCCCAATCTTTATTGAATGTTGAAGAAATTGGCTTCTGTGTCTTAATGTGAGATCTCTATATCCATTCATTAACATCTTTACCTTCATTCACTTTACATTTTCTATTAATCTAATAAATCATTTAAAATGTGTCATATGTATAAATCATTTTTATAATGTATTTTCCTCTAATCGAGTAAAATACATTTGCACAGAGTATTAACACAGCTAGGTTAGATCAGAAATAAATTAGGAAGTGGGTTTATAAACCGATGGTTTATACCTGTAATCAATCTTAGCTATTCAGGAGGCTGAGATCTGAGGATCACAGTTTGAAGCCAGCCCAGGTAGGAAAGTGTGTGAGATTCTTATCTCCAATTAACCCTCTAAAAGAGAAGGACCAACCCAGAGCCCTGTAGTTGTGCAGTCTTAGGAAGTTCACAATCAAAGGTAAGTTCTTTCTACTCTATCTCTCTTTTTAGGGATTGAAAGTATTCCCAATTCCACACCAGAACACAGTTTTAAGACAAGCATCAATCCAGAACCTCGTAGTTGCACAGACTATGGAGGTTCATCATCACATATATGTAGGATAATCCTAGCAGCTGAGCAGAATAGCCCAATAGCTATGAACATATGACCATATAAGATGATGCTAAGTGAAATGAACTCCAAGACGTGGACACAAGAGGTTTTTCTTTGTTGTTGTTCTCAATGTACTATGTGATTTCTTTTTTCTTTTTGTGTTTCCCCCCTATGATATATCCTCTGTTGTCACTGTATTTGATTTTGGAACCCAGGGTATAGTACATATGTTAATCTGAACTAGGGAAGGAAAGGAAACAACAAAATGGTCAGACAAAGGACAGAGTGGGAACCTATGCAACAGTGATACTCACAAGAAAATATGTGTACACTTGCGGGAGGGGGGGATTGAGGGGGAGGGAAAGAGGGAGAAAAAATGAGGGAAGGGGTAACAAGTTACACGAGAAATGTAACCACTACCTCACTTATGTAACTATAACCCCTCTGTACATCAAAGAAAGAAAGAAAGAAAGAAGGAAAACCAGAGGTGCTGCTGTGGCTCAAAGTGGTAGATCACTAGCCTTGAGCAAAAAGAGCTCAAGGACAGCACCTAGGCCCTGTCCATGACCAACAACAACAACAAAGAAATTAGGAAATCAGTGGCATCCTGTAGCATCCAGACTCACGCATCTCCCCTACTTCTACATGGGGTGTGAAGAAGAACCTGATAATAAATTTAATAGATTCTCCACCCTATTGCATGTTAAAACTACCTGTGAACATTTGAGAAATCCCAATATCAAGAAGCTACTCAGAAATTCTGATATCGTTTAGACAAACTATATTTGGGAATCCATATTTTTCCAGCATCTCATGAGACTCTAATCAGCATCCTGGATAAAAATATTTTTTTAGATATTTTTCTAAGTCTTTCCTATATGTCAACGATTCAAATGCTCAGTTTTTCACTGTAAGATTTAAGTATTTTCTGTACTGTAATTGTATTCTAAAACTTTCTAGCCCAGGGATTTATTAATATTTTTGGAACAATATCTGGCACAGACTTTGTACCAACTATTATTAGGACTGTCTAGAAAAGCATTTACTTTTACAGACATTTCACTTACAGACATTATTTAGCACAGCAAAATCTCTACTTAAGTGGTATTTTAATACTGTTAGTTACTAGTTAAGACCTCTTTAAACTTTTTTTCCAGATCAGCAATGCAAGGCACAGAAATGTTGATCTTCCTCTCAAAGGTTACAAATCTGCCAAGTGGTTGAGTGGAATTTGCTCTCATGCATTTGAGTTTAAAAGCTGGATGGTGTTCTCCTTAGCTAATAATTGTCTCCAATTTTATGGTCATTTGCTCACAAAATTGGCTAATGTGACTATTTGGACTTAAACTTTAAACAAGCATAGTGCATCTCTAGTGTAGCATTTTCTAACTACTTTCTAGCTCCTTTCCTATTTTTTTCTAGCTTCGTTGCTCCCACATGGAATTTTTAGTTTTCTCGGTATTTATAATGTTTTTCATTTCCTGATTTGAGAAGTAAATACTATAGATATAACTTACTTATATCCATTCTTATTATTATATTGTTTAATCATCTTGAAATATATCTGATAGAATAAGAAAGAATTTCTCTTAAAAGGTGAATGGGCACTATATTGAATACATCTTTAAAATTCTAGGCATAATCTATAGATTCAATTTCCTTTGAGTATTTATGTGTAAGCTTCTTTTCTACTTTGCCTTTATTGAGCCAAGGCATTTGAGTGCTGTGATGCCATTATTTTCTACAACTATTTTCATTCTGTGATTCTGTGAAATGTTAGGATTCTAAATTTGTATAATTTCCTTTTAGAATTATCATCTGTGTGTGCTTTGCTTACTCCATTTTACTATGATAGTATAATAGTATGATAGGTATTAGTTCCTAATACATAAGCATGAGTAGATAATATAGAGGTATTAGTTCTTAATACATAAGCATGATTACTGAAATTGCTGAGGTGAATATTTGGACATGAGACTATAACAGGAGGTAGAATAACTTCCTTCATATTATTAACAAATGTATGGAATATAAAATATAAGCAAACTTGTACATAACACAATTTTGGAGATCCATTAATACTGTTTTCTTCAAGCATAAAAGACAAGGATATTTTCATAAAGTTCTAACTCACTAACACAATTGTACAATGTATAAATTTTCTTTCATTTTGAATAACCTTATTAGATACCTATTTAAAATAATGAGATTTTTAATCCTATACAATTCAACTCTCACCAGCTATAAATCAGGAAGCAAAATTCACATGTGAAAAGCATTTGGTTCATGTCTTACTCTAATGAATATTTATTTTCAAATTCACATAGCTAATATTTTATTCATACCTTTTTTCTGACAAGACTCTTACCCTCTCTAATTTGCCTCGCAAAATTAGTGGGTGGAGACTTAGTTGGACACTCAACTTCGTGTTTGGATAACTGGCTGGACTGGTCATGCATCCATGGTTCTCTGGGTAAATAAATGGTTTGCAAGGTCACCAAAACTAGATGTGTCAATGCTTTCTACTAGGGCTGAAACATGCCTTTAGCAGGGGAGGTTGAAATCAAGATATAGAGAGAGGTACATATGATCACTTCTGTCTTAGAGTTTATACTGTCCATGTCTATGGATGTGCAAAACTGTCACTAGGCATCCTAACAGAAGTGGGGCAGCAAAGAAACACTTCCTTATGATGAGTGCTCATTCTGGTACATTGGTTTACAAAATGACTCATGTATGTTGCTAAGTCTTCAGCATTTAAAATAGTACCTAACATATAGTAGAGAGTAAGAAGAATGAACTCTGATTAACAATACAGCATAAGCTCTAAAGAAACACAGGCCGAGTCTATGTTTTTCTCATATCTTCTCACCACTAACATGGTGTCTGGCACAAAGATGCCACTCAAAAAATTCAAGCTGAATGGATGAATAAATCAATAAATTAAATATTTACTTTGGGTACTCATAGGACACAAAACGAAGTCTCCGATTGTTTTAAGAAGTCCTGCTATAATTGGGGGCAGGAGCTAGCAGATGGGAGTGGGAATCCTAAACCAAAATAACTGACCATGTAAAAAATCTCTGCTGGGACACAGGAAAAAGAATAAAAATAAGAGATCATTTTGAGAAGTCCTTATTACTTAGTTAAGCAAAGATTAACTCATTCCTTAATGTCTGGAAAAGCAGTTCAACAGAGCATATGTTCTTAACTCTTATTCTAGGCATCACTTTGCGAATAAATTCAAATGTCCAATCAAAAAATAAGTACTTATTGACTACCAACCTTATACCCAGTTGAGTCTAGGTTCTAAGGGTGAGAATGTTGAAAGGGGTGACATTGAACAAGATGCATTGAATTCATAAACTGCTTTGTTGAATGCAACTCCTTTGTATAACTAAAGATAATAATAGAAAAATACTGCCTTCCCCTTTAAATCAGTTTAATCCATGAATCTGAAAAAAATAGATCTCAATTTCAACCTAAGTGTTTGAAATTGTAACATTACCAGGAACTGTACAAATGAGTGATAATAAAAGCCGGTATAATCTTCATATCTCTTCAAGAGAGTTATTTATTATTTGTAAACTTTTTCATCAATAATATTTTCCATTTGATGGTTACTAAAATACTGCATAGAAAAAATTATTTTTTTTCATGAGTTGTCACAGAATGAGGGAACTTAATTCCCCAATATAAAAAGATATTTTATCCAGTTTTCCTATCATTTTTATTTTTGTTAGCGAAACATTACCAATAATTACATTATCAAGAGATTTTCCCAAATCTGATATGTCTTTTCCATTGTTCTCCATGCTTATTTTTTGAACTGATAATGCAAAAAAAAAGCATTAAAATCATTAGACTCTCACAGTTACATGCTTGTTCATTAGAGAGCCTCCAATACATAGGTGTTCAGTTCTTCAGAGCATCCTTTGAAATAGGAATCTGAGAGGAACTTTGGGTTGCTCTGGCCTTTACTGCTGTCGGTACATGAAAGTCCCTTTACTCTATGTTCTTTGTGTCAAATCCTTTGCATTACTGCTAGCTGCCTCTAAGCTTGGCAGAATCAAGAACTTGGATAAAATATAGCTGGCGGAAATTCAATCCAGGCAAGACAAAAGTGATGCTGATAGGCAGAAGTATTTAGAGTAAATAAGGAGAAGTGCTGTTTCACTGGCAATCGGGACATCGTACCACCAAACATAAACAGCTTTGTGGTGTTACTGGACTCTGTTGCTTCTGGACTTCCTCACAGCTACTGTGGCTGGAAATGCCATCTTCCATCTCCAGCTGGCTTGAAGGCTGCATACTTTGTTCCAAATTAGAATTCTGCCACAGTGATGTACACATTTGTCATATCCAGCTGGGCTACTATAATGCGTTGTAGTTGGTTTTCAATACACAAAATGACATAAACACTACAGACAACAATGTAAAGTAATTTACTTGTTAGAAAAACTGGCCAGCAAAATTAGATGCATTTTGGGGTCCTTGGATAAGCCCAGAGGCTGCTAGGTTTACAAAGGAAAATTTGCTTTTGTCACGAGAGACCAAGTAACATCACAGGCCATAGCCAATCACAGCCTAACTTTTTTTTTTCTCTTTAGCTAAGGTGTTCAAATTTCTTTCTTTTTTTTATTATTGTGAAAATACTGTACAGAGGGGTTACAATTACATGGGCAAGATAATGAGTACATTTCTTATCAAGCATTGTAGCCTCCTCCTTTGTTTCCCCTTCGTTTTCGACATAATGACTCGTACCCCTCATTGTTGCAATGGGTCCACCTGTATCCCTATTTAAATGATTTGTTTTTTCCCTTCCCCTCCACAAATTATACCAACATCAAATACAGTGAAAGCAGGGGTTATACCGTGGGGGAGGGACATACAAAGCAACAAAGAAATCATCTTATAAATATGTTAGAAACAATAGCAAGAAAGAAAAAAAACATTTGAATACATATCTTAGGGTTCATTTCCCTAACATTAACTTAACTGACCTTTTCTGCTTGATGCAGACATATACTAGTTATTGCAAATAAGGGAAACCATGAGACCTATGTTTCTTTGGGCCTGGCTTACTTCACTTAATATAATTTTTTTCCAAGTCTTTCCATTTCCTAACAAATGGGGCAATGTCATTCTTTCTGATGGAGGCATAGAATTCCATTGTGTATATATACCACATTTTCTTGATCCATTCATCTACTGAGGGGCATCTGGGTTGGTTCCATATCTTAGCTATGGTAAATAATGCTGCAATAAGCATTGTTGTGCTGGTAGCTTTAATGTGGTCTTGTTTGTAAACATTTGGGTAAATGCCCAAAAGTGGGATTGCTGGGTCATAGGGGAGCTTTATTTGGAGTCTTTTGAGGAATCTCCATACTACTTTCCAAAGTGGTTGAACAAGTTTACACTCCCATCAACAATGCAGTAAGGTTCCCTTCTGTCCAAGGAAATATATAGCTGGGATCTAGAAGCTCACAGCTGTAATTCTTTTTTTTTTTTTCCTGCTTATGTGGTGCTGAGGAATCGAACCCAGGGCCTCATGCATGAAAGGCAAGCACTTTACCACTGAGCCACCTTCCCAGCCCCACAGCCTAACTTTTGTAATAAAAATACAACTGATAAATAAAAAACTAAAATGTCAAAGTCATAACAATGAATTAACAAGGCCTTCGACTTGCAGTATTATTAGCCTACAGGCCTTTTAAGATAAGACTATTGACTTACAATTCTGTCAGATTCAAGTAAATCAGTATTTGTATAGTTCATTGTCCATTTTCCTGCATCAAAAAACTAATAAGCAGTAGATTATCTGTAAAATTTACCCTGTCAAAATGCAACCTACTAACCCCCCCCCCTTTCCTTTACTAATGAGAAAACTGAAATGAGTATCACATTTTTTCAATGAATTATGTTTAAACTGATTCCAGAAAATATGGAAACTTTGGGTAAAGAAAAAAATGTAATTATGTGTGTGGGGAAGGGATGGTTTCAAGAGAGAGAGGGAAGAGTGAGAGGAGAGATAAAAGAAAGACAGACTGACAGGCAAGGGAAATTTCCCCATTTAAACTAAGACTAAACGGGATCTGTAAAATGCAGAGTAGAAATTGGGTGAAAATTTCCTTGAAAAATGTAAGCAGTAAATACTTAGACTTTCTAGGCCATATTGTTGCTGTTCAATTGTGAAGTAACATCCAAAAATATGCAAACAAATAAATATAACTGTGCTCCAATAAAACTGTGAGCACTGAGAATTTACAATTCAGTAATCTAATAGGCTCAGTTTACCTTGTGTGCCATAGTTTGATGATCCTGTGCTATGGAACTATAATTAAATAAGTTAACGAACACATCTGAAGTACCCAATGGGTCCTAGCTCGTCCTCTGCTCTTCCTGGCAGCCCTTAAGGAAGTGTTCCACTTAGCTCAGTTTCCTCATCTGTACAGTTAATATCATTAGCACCTTCCAAGCAGTTTTGAACATCCACTGCAATAACTCATTTCAAAAAATGATACTAATTATACATAGAAAGTGTTTATAAACATTACTAGTACACATTACTCTACTCATGCTATTTATTTTGTAGAAGGATTCGAAAGTTATCTTTTAAATTTAAACTCAAAATTATGTCTTGAAGTAACTAGATACTGTCTTTTGAATGATGGAAGGGACCAAGTTTTCACCAAGAAAGCTCGAGTCCCTCAGGAAGAGGACAAATAGGCCAGCAACTTCCATTTCCCAAAGTCTCCCAGAAGGCCCAGCTTGCAAATGCATGCTCTTTCTCTCCCTCTCCCCCGCTCTGTCTCTCCACATACACACACACACACACACACACACACACACACACACACACACACACACACACACACACACACACATACATACACACCCGATTTCTGTCTTCAGTTGTCAACAGCTCCTGTTCCACACACTGATCCAAGACATCTCTGACCAGGAGCCGGTCCACCAAGGTGGGCTGAAGGAGGTTCAGCAACTGCAGACATTCATCATGAGCAGTCTCCAAGGATGGGGAGGGTAAGTCGGTGAGCTCAGGGTTCATATAGCAGGCAGCTAGGCGGTTGCCCGCTCTCCTGAGGGCTTCCACAAACTCCTGAGTCCAGCCCAGGGGCCAGGCCTCCTTCTCCAACGTGTTGAGAAGCAGTTCGGCCGCGGGGGTGTTTCCATGGGTGGCAGCTGTCCTCAGAATTCGCTCTTTGACTTCTCCACTCAGAAAGGTTAGGTAGTCCAGCACAGGCTCCACCTGGATGTACATTTTCACTCTGGCCCTGAAGCACGAGATGAGATAGCGAAAACTCTTGTCGGAGGAGTGCCCATTTGACATCTTTCCTTGTCAGGGAAAAGGCAGAGGGTTCTCTCAACCACGGCGTCAACAGGTGTGCCAGCTCTTTGGCCTGGGAGTTTCAGAATCTCCAGCACTGAGCCTAACAGTCGGATGCCTGCAGGGCCGCCAGGTGGGCGCTGGAGCGTGGTAGCTCGTTCAGGCTGAGATGCAGCCAGGCAGGTTTGAGGGACCTGCGCCTTTTCTTGGGCTCTGCCTGAGCTTTGCGTCTGCACCCTCTGTGAAGAGCTCTCGCTTCCTGCGTCCTCAGGGTTTTTATGCTTTTGCCAGCCTGGTTTCTGTTTCGATTCTCTTCTTCAAGACTTTCCAAACGTAATCTTCTTCTGGGCGGGAAGTGAGTTTCGCTGGGGAGGAGCCAACCTTTGGCTGGAAAGGAGCGATCTTTGGTCCTGGACACCATGGGGAATAGAAAAGGAAAGCAACTGATTTTCCTGGGCAATTCTCCTTTGGTTGCTATTTGGCTGGTGCTTGAGAAGTTCTGACCTTTGGGTCAGCTAAAGTGTAACAGGCTCAAACACGTGTGATTTGGGACTTTCCACCAGAAAAGTGAGGAGATACAGTCGCCAGATCTTGAAAGGAGCCGGGAGTTGCCCTCCGCAGAGGGGCGGACTTCAGGCAGGAGGGGAAGAGGTAAAGTGGAAAGCTCTTTTGCCAGAATTGTGGAACCCCAGGAGGAAGTCACCTCTGTACCCTTTCTAAAATAAACCTGTGGATGCCTGGGAACTAATTTGTTCCTCTGGGAATTAGAGTGTGAGTAGGCAAAGGCGAGTATTAAATACTATCTCTTGCTTAGATTATTAGTATTTTTACAGCTTTGATCTTTGATCTGGACCCGGTGAGGGACAAGCAGAGGAATTTTACGGACGAACTCAATTCATGAGGAAGCAACCCCTGAAGAGTTCCTACTTCCCAGCCTATCCTTCAGATTCTCCATTTTCATTTACTTTTGTCGATATCCCAGTTTCCTTCTTCTTTTTCCCCCCTCTCTGCACTCTCTCACTCTCCCTCTTGCTTTCCCTCCCCCTCTTCCTCCTCCTCCTCCTTCTTCCTCTTTCTTCTTCTTCTTCTTTTTCCTCCTCCTCCTCCTCCTCCTCTTCCTCCTTCTTTTTCTTCTCCGTCTCCTCCTTCCTCTTCTTCTTCCTCTTCCTCTTCTCCCTCTTCTTCTCCTTCTTCCTCTTCCTCTTCTTCTGCTTCTTCCTCTTCTGCTTCTGGTTCTTCTCCCCCCCTCTCTCTACTCTCTCTCTTTTCTTTCTTTTAATTGAGATTTGAACCCAGGACTTTGAGCTTGCTGGACAGACTCTCTTACCAATGAGCCATGCCTCTAGTCCTCCCATATTTTTTAATAGACAACTTCCTTTTAATAAAACAAAACAAAACAAAAAAATCCCCAAGCAACTTATTTTTGATATAGCTGCCATTCTTTTCTTGGATTCAATACAGCAAGTTTTGGCTGAAGCTTCTAGGAACTTAATTAGCAACTAATGTACCAACTTGTAGTAAACATCAACATTTGTCTATGTCACAAGAGGAAAAAAAAAGACATTCACACTGAAAAATGGCAACTTCATTTCAGTACAGAAGCCACAGGAATGGAAGTACCTAAGGTTGTTTTTCACAAAGGAGGCAATCAGCAGCTTAGAGGTGATTGGGGTGGTGATAGCAGTATATAACATCATAATTAGAACCTCATGGTCCAGAGTTATATGGAAGATGGAGGGGTCATTCAGGCTACCAAGACATATGTAGAAAAAATAATCTGTTAGCAAAGCATACTCAGTGAAGTCTGGATAATATAGGGAAGGAAGTTCAATGGCACTGTGGAAAAAGTAAGCAACTTGCAGTTTTCAGACTAGTTACTGGAGGTGTATAAAATCACCTAATAAGTATTTATAACATGTGGTCTTGTTGTGTTCTCTAAGTATATTATGTAGCTAAAACTTTTTCTCCCTGCAAGGCTAGTAAGCTGTTTGAAGAAAGGACATAGAAATACTAGGTCCTTGATGATTTCTTCTCCAAATATGAGTTTTTAGTTGTTTCTAGCAACTGGCCTGATGTCCAACTCACAGATAAAATTAGTGAAATGAATGAGTGCATGGATACTTAGCCTTGAGAAACTGTATTTTCCATTTCTTCATAAAACCTGTTGCTTCTTTTACTTTGATTTTGGGAGTTGACTTTGTACCAAGCAGGAAAAGAATCAAATATGTTGTTCCTACACAAGCATTCAAATAATTAATTTTAGTTAGTGGGTTTAAAGAGGTATATATTTTAAGGCTTCTTAAAAATACACTTTCAGCTCCCTACCTGCCTGTATGTTTCATTCAATATGTTAAAACAAACACACAAACTGAGCAACCAACCCCAATTCATTCTGTTTCCTTCTGTCTTTTGGTTTCTGAGGAATGAGGAAGGGTTGCAGGATATGGATAGGAAATATACTGTCCTGAAAGTGAGTAGGTCAAAAGTAGATATTTAAGTATTTGGTATTAAAATTATACCATTCATTCATTCAATTGCTTAAAATCCTGCAGATGCCAATGGTTCATATTTATAATCTTAGCTACTCAAGGGCTGATGGCTGAGAATTGTGGCTGAAAGTCAGCCTAGGCAGAAAATCTTATCTACAGTGAACTAGCAAAAAGGCAAAACTGGAGGTGTGGCTCAAGTGGTAGAGGCCAGTCCTGAGGGAAAAAGTCATGCAAGAGCTACATGCCCCAAGTACACACCACACACCACACACACACACTCACACACACACACACACACACACACACACACACACTACTATGAGGAGGCCAGTTCTATTGCAATTAATAAAATAAATATGCTTCCTATTTTTATGGAGCTCATAATCTGTAAGTAACAACTACAAAATATCCAACTTTCCAGATAAATATAAATGCTATAAAGACTATGGTAAGATCCAGATAAAAATATATGCTAGTAACTTAGTCTAGTTTTCCATGTAGCTGACTTTCTTGAACTTTGATTACCAGCATTACATAATGACCTTCAGGATCAATTCTTAATCGTTTTCAAGTCTGTGTCACTCTGCCTCACAATTAAGAAATGAGGACTGACAATATGTTGAAAAACGAACTTTAGAATTTGGAGGAGGAGGGGAGTATAGTTGTGGAGGTGGGAGGGAAGGGATGGTAGGGCAAAAACAAAGGAGGAAGTAACAATGCTTGATAGGAAATGTACTCATTACCATGCTCATGTAACTGTAACCCCTCTGTACAGTATTTTTATAATAAAAATGTATGAAAAAAAGAAATGAGGACTGAGCATGGTGAGAGATCCCTTGAGAAAACAGAATGGAACTTCTCTTTAAGAAACTACTACCCTTTGTAGAATGACTTAAAGATAATAAAAATAAATAATTTAAAAAGAATCCACCACCATTTCAATAATATAAACAGGACTTCTGTTAGTGGATGGTATAATCCCTGTTGTTACTGTATTTGATTCCGGTGTCCTGCATCTTGTATATACTCTTTTCTAATTTGGGGATGGGAGGTGAAATAACAAAATGATGAAATAAGGTTACAGGATGACCCATTGTAACAACAAAATGTACAAGATACTATGTTGAAAACGAACTTTACAGCTTTGTGGGGGGGGGGCAGGGAGGAGTTGGAAAGATGGGGAAGGAAGGGATGGTAGGGGCAAAACAAAGGAGGGGGTAACAATACTTGATAGGAAATGGACTCATTACCTTGCTCATGTAACTGTAACCCATCTGTAAAGTATCTTTACAATAAATAAACATATATATGTTAAAAAGGCAAGCCACAATTAGTTATTTCTCTTTCTTTTTCTTAGACCTGTTGTTGAATCTTTTTTATTTCCAGTATACATTTCAGGTTCCATCAGTTTTTAGACATCTTTTGGCATTTTGTTGGGTAAGTGGTGATTCAGGAAAATACTGTATGCTGGGACATTGGGACCTTGAACTTGCTAGGCGTGGCTGATATTCTAGTGTTTGAGCTTTCCCCTATCTAGTCCTTTTAAGCTTTAGTTATTTTCCAGGTAGGATCTTTAATTTTGCTAGAGTCAGCCTCAGACCATGATCCTCTTGCCCGTAATCTCCTAACCTAGCTGAGGTCACAGGCCTATGCACCACTATTACTGGTTTGTTGACAGAGATAGGATCTTGCCAACATTTTTCTGTGAGTGACACTAACCTTGCCAGAATTTTGATCTTGTATTTCTCATCTTCAGAACCACGGGGCAATAAATTTTGGGTCTCTATAAATTTTCTTGTCTCAGGTATTTTGTTTTAGCATCAATAATATCCTGAGACATGTATGGATATATGTATGTGTGTATGTATGTATCATGTATTTTCGCTTTTCCTTGCCTGTTAAGGATTATTTGGAAAATGGGATTCTGTTTGTTAGGCATAGTCCTGAGTTATTTATAATTTCATTTTGGTCAATGCTATGATCAATATGGACATATAGTCTCAGTAATTCATTAACAGACATGATGTAGTTTGGACCATTCATCTGACATTTGAGACAAGACATTTGGGTTAGAACACAAAGCATATTCTATATTATAGAAAATATGCTACTTCTTGACTGTAGTACCCTGGACATTTGAGAGCATAAATTCTTAACTAGTATTTGTAAAACTGGATCCCATATTAATCCAACTGAAATACATACATACACACATATACCCACACACAAAGTCTATAAACTGGGGAGAAAGTAACAAACATGCGGACTCTGATTTGGAGTTACATTGGTAGAATGCTTGCTTAACTCTTGCCTGTCACTTACAGACATGCTAATTCTCCAAGCAAAGAGAAGGACAGAAAGCAACTCTTGTATCATTCAAAAACATATGAGTGGATTTTCTTACACTTTTAAAAGTCATGATGAGAAAACTTAGGGATTCATATCAGGAAATTTAACTTCTATACAATCATAACACACAACCATTTTGTTACATATTATTCATCCCCCAGTTGGCTAATGTTATAAGTGAGGAGATTCCATATGCTTTTAGTGATACCTTATGAAGTGATGGACAGAGTATATATTCTGGATGAGGCTTTGGGTCATACTGCATTTCAAAAAGCAGATCTACTTTTAGTGCTTTTATACTTTTGGGTTACATATTTTGGGAAGTGTATTTGCAGATCTCTGAACAGAGAGACTAAACATGGTATATAAGAAATTCTTGAAAAATGGAATTACTGTATCAAAGCCTCCTTAGATTATCTCAATTTACATATCTGAACTCAGTAAGTAATGATACAGGCTAAGCCGATGCCTTTATCCTATGAAGTTATCAATGCTGGAAAGTTGGGCACGCACTGAAAAGTGTAGAGCCTTTTGTTGATGATGAGATTAGCTTCTACTGTTATAAATGAAAAAAGGATGAGAGAAGGTAGTAAATTAAGGAAAATATGATATATCTATTCACTGAGAATTCTAGTTTATACCACTTTATATTGTAAAATTATACTGCATATAAAAATATTTCCTGGTTTTAATTTCCAGATCAATTAATATTTTACTCACCTGACTTCTTGGTTAATGTATATGCACTGTATTTGTTTGGGTATTTGTTTTGAGAATATATAGGTTTAGCCACTCTCTGTTTGAATAGTCATATCAGACCTTTAGAAGTTTTCATATTTTTAGAAGGCATTGATGATAGATGGTTTCATTCAATTTACTTATTTCTCCTCCAAATCACAAAAGTAACTTCAAAAAACATATTTATATTAGATGAGAGATTTTTCTTTTGTGTAATCTAGTGGACAAGATTATTTTATCTCTCTAAACGATCTGCTCAATAATATTTTAAGTTGAATGATTTATGGTTTTAATAGGTAGACAAGAATAAATAAAGCTGCAGGCATGGACTGTGAGTGATTAGATGACTTATATGCCCATAAATGTGCTGTATGCTGTTTCTTGGAATTAAGAATATTATTCACACTTAATGTTGTCAAACACCCACAAACTACAGAGGAAAAAAAAAAGAAACAAACTTCAAATTCACTTCATGAAAGGCATCCTAACCTGACCTTAGTTATCAGATGGAACCAGATCCTGCCTACAGCTCAATATGTGTCTGAGGTCAGACTCAAGAACAGTGTCACATCCAGTGTTTTCTTAGCCTTCTCAGTCCTGTTTCCTGTAAATAAGTTTCCTCTGTCGCCACCTTGTGGGGTTTTCATGTTCAAATCTTAACTTCACTGGAAGAAATTAAGCTGAAAACAATCATGATTCTACATACTAGTCCAGAGATGTTACTCGATAGAAAAACAGGTAATCAATAGTTCACACTGGAAAGCTAAAACCATGGTTATAATTTAGTTTGAAGTACACATATTAAAGCAAAGAGAGTAACCTTCTACCTCATTACCCATACTGAATAGCTATGCCCAATCTTGAGAAAGTAAAATCACTTAAAATCAAGCTGCTCTCAAGTGTAAAACATAATCTAAAAATTAAGAAAAGAGAGAGAAAGAGTAATATGGGAGGAATAATTGAGAATGTAAAAAGAAGTGACACCGACCAAGAAGCACTGTACTCACAAAATGCTCTGTTTAACTGCAACTCATATGTACATCCTTAAAGAAAATAAAACTATGCAGAAAAAAGTGTGAAAAACAAAATTCTAAGATAACAAAACTACATTACCCAGGGCTCATTCCATGATCAGAGGATAAGAGGTTAGTGTCTATATGTTAGGAACTTATGTTATACATTAGCCATCACCAAGCCTCTATACAGGGCTAATTATCAAGACTCTCTGCCCCTCCTCCCACCTTCTTTCTGTTACCCCACAGCATCTAGGGCTTCCTTCCACACTGTACTTGCTTCACTGTGATGCAATTACATTTCAATGTATATGCCATTCCTAATAAGTCTAAGCTCCACAAGACTAGGCAACACATCTTCACCTTTCTCAATTCTCTTACCTCTCCAACAGCAGTGGAGAGTTTAACACATAGGAGGAATGACTGTTTAATGAATACTGTGTGCTGGGGTTGAAGGAATATAAGATCAATGTGTAATGATATCTAGCTGTTTGTATGTTACCACTTTAATTTTTAAGGTCTACGAAATTAACTTTTTTGATGTCTAAAAACTGGTCTGGCACTTTCTCCCCCTCAATTTGTCTTTCTTTTCTTTACTTTCTTTTCTTTTTTTCCTTTCTTCCCTTCCTTCTTTCTTTATTTATGTCTTATAAAAATTACCCCAGATTGTAGGAAAAAAAACCACCCATCGCCAAACATTGTTTTGTGGTATTAGCTCCTTTCCCACAAAAGAGAAAGTTACAGTTAAAGCTGATCAATTTAAGCTATCAATATATCCCACCTTCTAGTCACAGTAATTAGGTGATGGGCAGATAACCCACTTAGGACCTAAGAAGAAAATGAAAATTCTCTATAGTTACTTGGAACAATGGGCTAATGATCCATTAAGAGTAGGTCCAATACTTCCTCATGTCCCACAGACAAAGGCAGAGAGCACAGCTGGAAATATGAAGTCCAGATAAAGCCTAATCTGAAGCCAAGCCTGGGCTTTGGGTCACCAGAGATAAAAAGACAATAAATTTTCTTGTTTACAGACATTGAACTGAGTTTTCTGCCATGATATTAAGAGGATTGATAAGGAATATCAATGTTTTGCAAAAGAAAGCAAGTTCCAAAGAAACTACTTGCATTGTAAGAGCCAATGTCACACAGACAGTAGATGAAATGAGTCAGTTAATTCTTACTGTACACTTCCCCTAAGAATTTAACATAGGAAATTATGAGGAGAACCAGTAACATATTCTTTGATATCAGGGTATAAGAATTAGTGAAACAGAAAAATTTGAAAGATCAGTGCTAGTTCATGGACAAGTCAAATTCTTGTATTGTTATTAATTTATTATCTGTCTGCTGGCATGAAAAGATAGTATATCGTCACAAGCTTTTCCAATAGATATTAGCCTTGTTTGCCTCTAAATGTTCCTTAACTTGGGTGTATATTCATTTAAAAGAATATATAGAATGGCATTTTACATAGGAAATTTATTAAAAATAATCATGATCATGTCTACTGACATACCTGAATGTTTTTGTCCCACATTCTTAACCAGCCTTTTTTATGTAGCTTCTTTTCATTTAGTAATAGTTTTCTGATACAATTAGTTACAATATTATTAGAGAATTTATGGGTAAACTCTTACAAAAAGAAGCTGTTGCTAGGTTACATCTTCTCTTCCCCCTTTGCTTTCTTCTCTCCTTTTCTCCTGGTCTGGTTGCTATAGTTTCCCTTGTAGTGTTATGGCCCTTAGGATAATCTTGGTGGCTGAATATGAAAACCTAGGCTTTTCTCCTTCTCTTTCTGTCATTTTCCCCTCACCCAACCAATGTGTAGCCTAGTTGTTCAGTTATATATTTTTATTTGATTAAAAACAGATGTAGCATTACCATAAATGTTCTATAAATATTTGCTTTATGTAACTGATCTGAACTTTTTTCCTTCTTACATAATAATTGCATAGATTGTGATGCTAACTGAAGAGCTATTAGGTTTGGGTAGGTATTAGTAAGTATAGGTTTAGAACTTCTTTTAGAAGTACTTAATAAATTCCAGTTGCCCTGAAGATGCCCTCTCCACCCTTCTTGAAATAACATTGTTTCCTGGGAGACTGACCTTGATTGACAGCATCAGTGATTTTCCTTTCCCTCTGGCTTCTGATTGGACTCAGTGAATAGAATCATTGGCAGGAGATCTGAGTCAGGAAGAGTAGAGTTTAGTATTTAGTCTCTTATTTCATTCAGTTTCATCATTTATCTGTCTACTAAAGGTCAAGTTTCAGGGAACCCTCTTCATGGGGAAACTGCATCCAGGTATCAGCGGCTGAATCATTGTCTTACAGATACTATAGTGGCCTTACTGTTTGTAGTGGGATGCTATATTATCCCTTATTGCTGTCTCATACCTATATCAATACCTTTGTAAATAGTGACTTAAAAATCCATAAGTGTGTTTAAACAAAGCCATTCTTGGAAATGGATGTAGCAGTAACTGAGCTTTACCGTTAAAGAACAAGAAGCCAGGTCAGTATTTGAGGTAAGTTTGAAGAATCTTAACTAATTCCAAGACTGGGGTTCTTGCACCTACTCTGCATTCTCCTGAAGCCAACATTAATCCCAGAATCTTCATCTACATTGGCACATATCATGACTTTGCAGGAAGTAAAGGAGCTTTTTCTTTTTATTTAATTTCAGTTTCTAAGTTTGGATAACGTGAAGAATTAAGGATATTATAATTTCATCCTTATATTTTGGTCATATCAAAAAATCTAAGAATGTGACTTCATTTACCTGCATTTGTTGACAAACCACAATAAGCACTGTGGGTTGTCATTTTGCTAGCATAAAAAATAATCAGGTTTTTTTTTTTAAAAAAAACAAGTATTTTGAGACTATTTACATCTGTTTTTGCTTTAACAATGCAACCTAGTACTATATGATTTTCCTTATATAATGTAACTGCTGCTACTTACCTCCACGGTAGTTGTAAAGGTGAAATGTGACAACATGCACTATAGCTGTTCAAACATCATTAGACTGGAAGAATCACTAGGCTCTAATTTCTTCATTCTTATTACTAGCTCTCATTCCCACTAATAGCTTGACAAAAAGGGAGACTTTTATTTCACACATACATTAAGTATCTGAGGATTAGTAGAGAAGGATGATGTCAGCCTTTACAGTAAACTATGTTATCTGTACACAAACTAAATGCTATTTGTGAGTGTGTGACTTGACTTTAAAATTTTAATCATTTTTGTCAAACATTGCTTGAATAATCGGTTACTGAGGTTAATAATTGTTGCTGCTCTTACTGAGCATTAGTTGTATATACATATTATGATTAAAAAGTACTCAGCATTTGCATTGAACCCAATTTGCTTTGTAGGACTAAATCACCAATGTGAGGATGTGTGAGGAAACCTGTGAAGAGCCCTGTTGACACTTTTCGAATGTGTGCAGTTTGTTAAATTGCTTTAAAGTTTGTGATTCTGCCAAAAGGAAAAGAAACTTAATTTACTAGAATTAGAAGCAGAAACTGTTGTTGAAAGCTTAGCTAGGGAAAGGTCATGGTGTCAACTGGTTAATTGAGGTAATAAATGGCAAATAGTATTTTAAAATAAATACGCTTTTTATTGTAAAACTACTGTACAGAAGGGTTACAGTTACATGAGCAAGGAAATGAGTACCAAGTCGTATTTTTTTAATCTTTTATTTTAGACGTTTACTCTTTTCTTTCTGTCCTCACAGGTGGGCAGTAGCCTTTAGGCAGTCTTTCATGAAAGAAACTGGCTCTTACAATGAAATATGGTTGAAACTCAATGGCTTCATTTGCTGCTGCCTTTTCTTGACATTTGTATTCTTTATTCTTTACATGTATGCTATTTGCATACATATAACCCTTCACTATTCCACACCAGAAACAATTAGGATGATTTCTGAAATATGATTCTATGTAACACACATATATGTAAAAGAAATCCACATGAATAAGCATGGTATAAATAAATTCTTTTTGTTGTTGTTGTTGTTGGTCTTGGGACTTGAATTCTGGGCTTGGGTGCTATCCCTCCATTCTTCAGCACAAGGCAAGTGCTCTCCCGCTTTAGCCAAAACACCACTTCTGGTTTTCTAGTGGTTTTTATTAGAGATAAGAGTCTCACAGACTTTCCTGCCTGGTCTGGCTTTTGAACTGTGATCCTCAGATCTTAGTCTCTTGAGTAGCTAGGATTACAGGAGTGAGCCACCGGCGCCTGGCTAAATAAATTCTTGTGTGATAACATGACAATAGACCTTCTTCCTTACCTTTCAGATTCTGTGTGGGACAGATTAAATTGAATCTCTCCACAAATTCATGTGCTTGAACTATAACTCCTGATAATAGTATTTAGAGATGAGGCTTTTAAGTGGTCATTGGGTTAGATAAGGTCATAAAGTGGTTTCTCTACTAAGATTAGTGCACCTACCAAGCAGATATGGTATTAGGACTTAGGGAGACAGCAGCTGTTCGCAAGGATTGACCCATGTTCATGCACTAACCCAAGAAATCTTGATCTTAGAATTCCAGTTTATAGAATAATGAGAAACAAATCGTTTAAGTTGTTTGCATTATGGTATTCTGTCATTAGACCATGAGCCGAATAAGACACTGTGTGAGCTTTCTCAAGTGCTACACAGATATAGAAGTTACCATAATTATTTTGCATATGTAATAAGCTATATATTTAATCCACTGAGTCATAAAGTTAATTCTAACATTCATTGATTTTTTTTTTGAGCAATGATGCCAAGAAGGCATTAATTTCTCAGGCCCCTTCCACTTTCGTAGCCAGCAGTATCAATTAGTTCTCAGTTAAAATTGTTCTGGATCAGTTTTCCAGCCTAGGAGTGTGGTGGAGAGTTGTTTGTCATTTCTCAATGGTTGATTCATATGAAGGGAAGAATAAAACACAGTCCCTGAAGAGTATTGAGTGGTTTGCAGCAGGACTCACTTGTTCAATTATTCATTTCCAGACTAACAATTCGTCTGAGCCAGTCAGTTAATCTCACAGACAATTCAAACTTAACATGTTCAATACTGATTCTTGATTTGGTTCCATCTCAAATAGCTGCTTCTGCAGGTTTCCCCAGGATATTAAAGGGAAAATTTAGAAGCTTAAGGAAATACTTCTGGTTTTACCTTACTACTAGACTAACAATCTCCATTTCTCCCCATACTTTGTAGGCTACAAACAGATTGTTCACAGATCTTGCTTCAGTTTACAATCACCACAGCAGAATGAACAATCTTTTCTAAATTAAGTCATACTATGTTCCATAGTGGTTTGCTGTGTCACCTAGAGTAGGAATAGAAGATGTGAGAGAAAAGATCTGCTTCAATGGCCCTGCTCTATAATTATTTCTACTACTCTCTAGTTAGCTTAATCTACTCCAAAGCCACAGGACTCCTAGCCATTATCAAACAGTTCACTCAAACTCCTGCTTTGGGAATTTAGCTTTAATATTTCCTGGCACTTTTTTTCTGACAGATATCTATGAACACAACCTGCTCATGTCCTTCAGGTTATTGTTCTAAATTTACCTTTATAATGAGGCTATGTTTAGTATTCTATTTAATCCTGTGACTTATTCTGTCATTTTCCAACCCGTAATTTTCATTTTTTCCCAGTAGCACTTATCATCTTTTTACATACTGTGTAATTTCCATATTCATTGTCTTACTATTACTGTCTTTTCTCCTTGTTTGAATGTAAGCTCTTCACTGGCATGAACAATCACTCCTCCTCCTCTTTAATGCTGTATTTTTTTTTCCTATCTAAAGTAGTGTTATATTACATGTGTTCAATAACTCACTGCTGAATAAATAAATTGGGCAATGTAATTAGTTAACACATTATGCAAGGTAAATTAGATTTTTTTGTGACAGAAAACAGCCTGTGTTATTTTTCATTCTCATTAGTTGATAAGTTTTATTTAAATATTTAGTATAAATGATTTATATGAGTATTAAGACTTGAATAGGAAATGACTTATATGTGCCAAAGAACTCATGTGTTGAAGATTTGGTCCTAAACTAGTGGCACTATTCAGAAGTGATTGGATCATAAGGATGCTGGTTTCGTCCATGGTCTAGTTCATTCAGCTAAATGAGATCTTGGAAGGTAAGCCTAGGTGTGGAAATGGGCCATTGAATGTGTGTCTTTGAAGAGTACATGGAATTCCAAGTCCTTCCTTTTCTCTCTCTCTCCCTCTCTCTCTTTTCCCCCTCCCCCCTGCTTTCTGGCCACCATGAGGGGAGCTTACTTCTTCCACCAGGCCCTTCCATCATGATTTTTCTGTCCTGCCACATATCTGTAAGCCATGAAGCCAGCTAACCATGGACTAAAGCATGTGAAACTATGAACCTTTCCCCTGAAAGTTGTTAAACACACAGCAGCAAAAAGTTGACTATCACAATGAGGGAAAGGCTCTGCTTCTGCAATGAAACTTTGATAAGCAGTAGTAAGATTTGTGTTCTTACCTCTCATATGTGTGTCCTGACACTCCATTCATATAGAGGGAAAGAGGCAATTAGGTGGCAGCCAGTAGGTAGGATAAGCATAATCAATTTAACTTTTTTGATTTTTTTGGGAGGGTAAGATAATTAACTAAATATCTAAGTCCATAGGCCATCAAAGTTCAGAGGGAATTCCATAGGTAGGCATTCATGTGAGCATGTGTAGTATATAATGTAAGTGATTAGATTGACTCCTCTTGGTAAAAACAAATGTATTTCCTTATCTATTACTCTAGATATTTTTCATACTGAGATTTTTCCTATCCTTTACCTTCCCTTTTTATGTTTTGGGAGTGACTTTTTATTATACTTTGAAATGCTATAATTGGAGGTAGGGAAGAAGTAGAAATACAGTATGAGACCACATTCTCTGGCCAAAATGCTTGGTTTTAATCTCAGCTTTATTACTGATTATGCAACTGTAAGAGAAATATAATTCTCCACTTTACTTTTCACATTCATAAATTGGAGATAATAGTATTATACATCCAGTATATTTCTATTTAAAAAAATAACACCTCAAAACACACAGTGACTGTTGTGTGTAGTTTTCATTGTACAAAAATATAACTATATCTCACTATTTTGTTGTTTCCCTTCTCTTCCCTAATTCAGATAAGCATATATACAATACCAGGGTACCTAAATCAAGCACAGATACAAAGGACAATATGCACAAGACAATATGTTGGAAATGATCTGTACAACTTTGGTGGGTGGGGGGAGGGAAAAAAGGAGAAAAATGAGGGAGGGTAACAAGTTCAACAAGAAATGTACTTATTGCCTTACTTATGTAACTGTAACCCCTCTGTCAAGGTGTTGACAATAAAATAATAAAATAATAAAAAATAAAATAAAATAATAAAGAACACACACACACTAGACCAGCATGCATTGTTCTGGAAAGACAACTACATGACTTAAAATTGGCTTTAGTACATTATATTTTAATAAAGTGTTATTGTTCATAGAACACTAAGTGAATCATGAAAGCAAATTTTACTAATATTTTAAAATCAACCTGGATCTTTTTATTATTTTTAATACCAGAAAATTTATAAGTGAAACCTTCCATTTTTGGAGATTTTTGTTGCACTTGAAATCCTCTCTGTATCTACTCTGTGGTGGTTACTCTGTGGTAGTTGCTTTCCTGGGTAGCCTTTTCTCTAAAAAAAAAAAAAAAACAGATACATTGCCAGGAGCTCTAAAGGATTTGATATTTCACTCTATTTGCAAACTAACAAGTTAGCCTTTCTGTCTCATAGAATTTGGCATAAGGCATGGAATTTTTGGGTCAGAGAGAAAGGACTTTGTTAGTCAAAGCACAAGAGTCCCACAGGACAAAGCAGAGCTGACCAGAATCTGTTATCACACTGAAGGAAGTCCATATAAGGAAAGCTGTGTCTTAAAAGGGATGGTAGCAATCATATCCACATTTTTGTCTTGGAGAGAAAACTGTCTTTGAAGTTAGATATGCAGAAATGCATGAGACCTCACAGAAATCTGACTCCTAATGTATACAACTGCAATACATCATTAATGGTACATTTACCAAAAGAAGATGCACAACCATTCTGACTTTTGATTTAGAAAAACAGTGTAAATACAATCACTCAATCCTTCCTAAGCATTTCTTTGAATATGTGATCAGTTGGAACAAAATTTGGCAATTTGTTCTGCTTTTTAATACCACTTGTGGTACTTTAATAATGTGTTCCACATTCTTTTATCACATAAGTTTTGCTATCCTTCTCTTCCAATTTATTTATCCAAATAATTTAACCTTATTAGCTAAAGTATTTCCTACTGTGTTACAGGAACTGAAACTTTCTCAAAAGTAGCTTGGACATTAGCAATCTTCCTTTCTCTCTGCCTCTTACTGATAACAATTGTTTCACAAGGTCCAACACTTTCTTCCTCTGCAGGGTAGTTGAGCAAGTTAAGTTACTCAGCTTTGCAAGGTTAATTTCTTCTGCTAATTAACACTTTTTTAAAAGACAGCCTTCCATTTTCAAAAAAATGTTAACTTATTTCTTCAGAGAAAATGCAAAATAATACTTTTGTCTTTGTTTCTAAGCTAAAAATCCAAGTTTATTAAAGCTAAAGCTACAAAATTTAGAGTTGTCAATCCTTCTTACATAATGAAGAAAAACAATTGAACCTTTAACTTTTTATCAGGCGATTCTTTTGGTATGTATAATTAGGAAACACATTATCAGCATGTAAACAGCCTTTAAAATCTGAAAGTATGGGACGTAGATCATACCTAGGACATATTTACACTGCATTTTCAACTTTATTTTAAAGTCAAAGTTGAATAAACGTCCTTTTGCTTCATCTGACAACTGTGAGTATAATTTATCTACGAGAGTACAAATACTAGCCCATTTGTACATTTCTACTACAACTTATCTTAAGTAAGGTGTCAAGGGTGTATGCCTCTGGGGCCTAGCTGTAGTCTTGACTTTAAACTTCTGGTGTGACATCAACACTATAGAAGTGTGTTTTGAAACTCACGGATGTGTTACTTGAAGTTCAGCTACAGTCTAGGAATAGGTTAAAACAACTCATTAACTGGACACGGTTTTGAGTTTCTACAGAGAAAAGAAACTCAAGGAGTTAATGGCCTAGAGAACTCTTCCACAGAGGGTGGGGAAATTACCGCTGAAAAAGCTTCTTGGGTGAGAACTTAAGTTGAGCCAATGAGAGCAAAGCAGGCACAAACTGGGCGCCAGGAGACAGGATGTAACCAATCAGAGACGAGGAAGAGTAAGGTTCGACTCCGGGAAGGGGTGGGCTGGGTTCAGCCAATCAGAACCTGGCAGGGCGGAGCTGGACCCCAGCGGGGCGGGTTGGAAGGGGGGCAGCTCTGGGCAGAGGCACCTGCACCGGACCTTGTGCCTTTCTCCCGCGGGACAGACAGACTGAGGGTGAAAGAGACCTCCGTCGGAGCCTCATGGCCTACCCAGGTTTCGGAGGATGGGTGAGTCCTGGCCGCTTCGCAGCGGCCTCTGTGCTCTCGGGGTGTAGTGACCCTGGGGAGGTGCCACCCTGCGGGGTCCACCCTCCTCAGTCAGCATCCTCCCCGGGCAGCGGGCGGTCCTAAGTGGTGTCAGGCCACCACGGGGAGTGGGCCGGGCCGGGCGGGGCCGGTGCAGGCCGGGGCCAGGCCTGGGCCTGGTGGCGGGGCGCTCGGGCTGGGGCGGGGGCGGGGAGGGAGGGAGGCAATGCAGGAGTGGCAGGTGTTCTAGTCCTTGAGGACCAGCACCACCTGTCTTCGGGGGAGTTCAGACTGTGGCGTGGCTTTAAAATTTCTTTTCTGAAGAGAGAAACAAAACACACCTTCCTTGTTCCAGTAACAGATCCTCTTTCTGATTTTTTTTTTGGGGGGGGGGGGCATTTCTTGTTTTGTTTTGTTCTTCCTTTTTAAGTTGCTCATGAATAAATTAAGAGGTGCTCTAAACAGCTCCTAAACTTTTGTGTTATACCAAGGACCATCTGTTGTGTGTTTCTTTTCTTTTTCCGAGACTTTGTTTTTTTGGGGGGGAGAAGATTATTCTTTCTTATTTACTAACTGTCCTACATCACATTGAGATTTATGAGTTGTAATTGTGGGTCATTCCTTTCTGCGAAGGAACCCAAATCTTCAGTATTTGTTACAGCAGTGATCTTCAAAGCCTGGTCACACATTCTGGTTACAAAGTGGGAGTGCCCAATGAGCCATTGAAAGTAGGCAGAGTATAACATGCTTTGTTTTTATTAGTTTGCTTTTACCTCAACAGAGAAATTATGCTTTGTTGGTTAAATAAGGAAGTTGAGTTTGGCTTAGAGTAGCTGTCTTCAAACCACCTACTCATCCCTGGAAGTTAAGTGGCAATTATGTTTGAAGGTAATGAATCTCTACATCCTCTATTTGGAGTTAAATACTCTACTGAAGCTGATTTGCTTGAAAAACTTTCCTGAATTGTATTTGGCATTTCTCACTTTGTCTATCCTTCATTTGTCCTTAAATTTACCAAGGTACTTTAAAGTGCCTAAGGAAGATAAAGTCTCCTTCAAAGACCAGTACAGACAACATAAACACCTGGGACTTTAAATTTTTCACCACCTTCTATATATATTCTTCAGATGGAAGCATTGGATTAGAAATATAGTGGCTGGAGTGACAGATTTTTATTGGTAGAAGTTGCTACTTATCCACTCCACTTTTGTCAAAGGAAACATAGGAATGTATTTGAACATTTAAATGTTCTTCTCTATTAAAACATAGCAGCTCTTTTCACCTCCTCTCATGGTTATCATTTGTAACTGGAAAGAGAAGTACCTTCAAGCTGCTGATTCCTTTAAATGTAATATATATATATATACATATATATGTATATATATATATATATGTATGCTGGATTAAATATATGATAGAATTTGCATTGCTAAGCCTGTTGCTGGTAGCTAACATCTATAATCCTAGCCACTCAGGAGGCTGAGATCTGAGGATCTCAGTTCTGGTTCAAAGCCAGCCTGGGCAGGAAAGTCTGTGAGACTCTTATCTCCAATTAACCACCAGAAAATTGGAACTGGAGCTGTGGCTCAAGGTGGTGGAGTACTAGCTTTTAGCAAAAACTCAGGGTCAGTACCCAGGACCTAACCTGAATTCCCAGGGCTGGCATGCACACTCAAAAATGATTTGTATTGCTTAACTTGGAGCATATTAATGAGGTATTTAAGCTCATTTAACAATCCTGTTAATTACAATCAATATACTCTTCATTGATGTTTCTTCATTTAACAAAATTATAAACTTTTAAGTGTTCATTGCAATATCTGTTTATTAACATAGTTTTATCTAATGAACTACATGTTTAATCTACTTAGTAGATACACTTAAATACATTTTTACTTGTTTAATAATTGTTTCTCAAATTTGGTTGTTTTTCTTTTGACTAACTGTATATTAATAAGAATTATAATTAATGGAATTTTGTTTGATTTTGGTCTCAGGAAATAAAACACACTTAAGTTTTCAGTTGTAGATTGTCTAGACACTGTAGGCTCACACTTGTAATCCCAGCTACTCAGGAGGTAGAGATCTGAGAACTGCAGTTCAAAGTCAGCCTGGGAAGAAATGTCCATAAAATTCTTATCTCTAATTTACCAAGAAAAAAAAAAAGAAAAGCTGTGTGTTAGTGTTTCACACTTATAATCCTAGATACTTACTAGATACTTAGAATCATGGTTCAAAGCCAGCCTGGGCAGGAAAGTCCATGAAACTCCTATTTCTAGTTAACCACCCAAAAAGCTGGAAGTAGACAACTAGCCTTGAGCAAAAATCCCTCAGTGACAGTTCCCTGAGTTTAAGCAGGGGAACACACACACACACACACACACACACACACACAACTAGCCTTGAGCAAAAATCCCTCAGTGACAGTTCCCTGAGTTTAAGCCCAGGAACACACACACACACACACACACACACACAACTAGCCTTGAGTAAAAATCCCTCAGTGACAGTTCCCTGAGTTTAAGCCCAGGAACACACACACACACACACACACACACACACACACACACACACACACACACACACACACACACACACACACACACACACACACACACACACACACACACACACACACACAGCTTGAAATGGAGATGTGGCTTAAGAGCACTAGCCTTGAGTGAAAAGCAAAGAGTGTAAGGCTCTGAGTTAAAGCCCAATAATGCCACAGAAAGAAATAAAAGAAATTTAGTTCTATGCATACTTGTGATATATGCTAAGTATGCTAGGGTGATGGATATTTTCAAATGTAAGTTTTACATATGAAAAACTTGGAGGGCTGGGAAGGTGGCTGAGTGGTAGAGAGCTTGCCTTGCATGCATGAGGCCCTGGGTTCAATTCCCCAGCACCACATAAGCAAAAAGAAAAAAGCTGGAGGTGGTACTGTGGCTCAAGAGGTAGAGCGCTAGCCTTGAGCTGAAGAGCTGAGGGACAGCGCCCAGGCCCAGAGTTCAGGCCCCACAACCAGACCCCCCCAAAAATAAAGAAAAAAAGAAAAACTTGGAGATATTGAAGTAAGAAAAAAAGAATAAAAGGAAAAAATGTCAGCTCTGTAAATATTAAAAAAAGAAACATTTCATGTTTGTTTTTTATATGATAGGAGCTGGTATGTAATCTTTATCTATCTATCTACCTATCTGACTGTCTGTCTATCTATCTATCTATCTATCTATCTATCTATCTATCTATCTATCTATCTATCTATCTATCTATCTATCTATCTATCTATCTATCTATCTATCTATCTTCAAGAACTTTGAGGTTTGTTCTGGTAATAAACTGAGGGTGAGGTTAAATATTGATTACTTGCCTCTTACTTATTCAGTTTCTGACTACTGGGAATTGCTGCAATTTATATATGCTTGGTTTAGTCTTAACTAACCATAAAAAAGACCAAGTAATTTTAAAATTTTGGGAAAGAAAGCTAAGGACCAAAGATATTACTAAAAATTCAGAAACATAAAAAAAAATAGTTTTTTTTCAATCATATTATTAGAAAATAACTGCCTGTCTCATGGTCAGTTTTCATTTACTTGAAGCTATCAAGAAGAAAGCTGAAAGATGAATTTATTCAGGCATCTTGGATTAGCCTTCCTTGCTAGGGATCCAGTCCTCTGGAAGTTGGTCTCCTCTTCCTCATGGCTCTTCTGTTCTTCAGAACAGAATGTGCTCATCACGTTCTGCAAGACCAAATCCTGGAGCTGACACGGTGCTTCCTACCCTGTTCTCCCCTATGAAGGTGAAATGTCCATTACAGATTCAGGGGACAGTGGCTTTGGATGGAGGAGTGATAGTTTTTAACCATCTTTTCTTTGATTGCTATATCAAATCATTGCATTTAAGGAAGTTGGTTTGGGAAATTCAGAAGGGAAGGTAGGTAGGATTTTCCCAAAAATAGATTCCTCCCATAATATTTCCTCCCTGACTTCAGTGAAAGAAAGAAAGAAAGAAAGAAAGAAAGAAAGAAAGAAAGAAAGAAAGAAAGAAAGAAAGAAAGAAAGAAAGAAAGAAAGAAAGAAAGAAAGAAAGAGAAAGAAAGAAAGAAAGACAAACATGGTGAGTGGTAGAGAACTCGTCCTACTGTTGCTACGGGACAGCACTCAGTCTTTGAGGTCAAGGCCCAATATTGACCAAGAGAGGAGTTGGGAGAGAATATAGAAGACACTTCTTTTCTCTCTCTCTGTCTCTGACAACTTCTCATCATTCTTCAAGGATAATTTTTGTTCTGAATGGAATGATGAATACCCTTAATACTTCTTCCTCCTCTGTACTCATAAAAATGCTGAGTAAAATGATTTGCAAAGGTATTAGAAAACATAGTCCAAGTCCAAAGTGAAAAAAAAAACAAAAAAAGCAACCATAGCCATAGTAAGAAATAAGTAAGTTATAGCCCCTAAGGTCACACCACCCCAATATGGGGACACAGGTTACTTCTTGCGTGACATACTTGATGTTTACCAGTTCAGGAAACCTAACTACAAGAAAGGAGATAATACTTCCATTTTTCATTGAGTTGTGAAAAATCAATATAATAGATGGAAAGTTCTTAGGATAGTACTTGGAGTACAATAGCCTTATATATTAGGTACTTATTAATATTGTTGCTAGTAATCTTGGTACTTTATTAGCTTTAGAAAAGATTGTTATTGATAGAGTCACTTAATTGAATTTTTACTTGTCACTTTTTGGAAAAAAATCTTTTCTGTCAGACAGGGTGTTTCAGTTTTATGCAACTTCCTCTAGTTAGACCACGATTTTATTTTGTTTACTATGTTTTCTTCCAAGTATGTGTCTTGGGGCATACATCTTAGTTTAACTGTAGGTGGAACCGTACGTGTTTTTATGTGTGTGTGTTTCTGCAGCGGATGGTAAACACGTTTAAAAACTGCTCTTCATGTTCTTGTGTTTAGAAGTTTCGTTTTTTATTATCTTATTATAGGTAGCATACATTCATGAAACATTACATGAGGTATCCAGTGTTCTTTAGTGAAGGCATTGGTGACTATTTAGTTGGAAGCTTTTGATAACCACATGTGTACTTTTCAGTAGATCTGTAGTGAATATTTTCTTTTAAATCAACTTTGATCAATGACATTTTTGAATTCTAAACTTTCTTTCCTTCCACTCTTGTAGTTTGGAAATTTTAATGGTCAGATCCCAGGACAGCCAGTCCCAGGAACATGTCCACCCCTGCTTGCTGGTGGCCCTCCTGGATACACAGCATACTCACACAGCAGTGACCCCATGTGGACCTACTTCACTGCGGTGGCCGGACAGGTAAGATGTTACCATTAGTGCCAAATACCAGATTGTAAAACTGTTGGCTATGGAACAGAAATATCAATTATTTTACTTAGTGTACCATTTTAAATATATATGAAATTCTTAGCTAGACAACTATTGTTCTTGAAATTTAAAAGAGCACCCCGAATCACTTCATTTTTACAAAGGGCTGTTTGTAAGATGTCTAATATGTTGTTTTGATGAGAAGAGGAAACATTTTCAAAGTGAGGAAATGGTCATTTTCTTTACCCATATGCTTCCTGCATTTGGGTTGGTGTGTCTTGTTCCCACTAAAACTCACCTTGACATTTACTTGCCAAGGACATTTAATAGCCTAATATTTAAGAGGTAATTTGATTGAGAGGTTTACCCTCATTGAAAAAACTGATCAGTATTCCTGTAGTTACCATAAGAGTGGATTTTTAAATGATTTATCTACTCCTATTCTTTCTTGGAAATATACTTTTTTCCTCACATGACTACTTGACTTTTCAGCTTTTCTGCCAGTGACAGTGTACTCTCATTAAAAGCAGAGAGATGCCCAGGCCTTCATTTCTCCCAGAAAAAAGCCTGAGCCAATGGAATCTATTTTCCTTTTATATTACCAACATCAGATATTTTGTTATTGCAAGAGAATGTGGGGAAGCCACTACTCTAGCTGCAGTTATTCAAGAACTGGCTTCTTTTACCAGTAGTTAAGTATTTAGCCCAAACTTAAGTACTTAAATACTTTAAATTATTCTTTATATTTGACATTCATTGAGAAACATTCTATTCTCTGTGAATGATTGAGTCAACATGAAGCTAAGTAAATATAGCCTGAACATCCATTTATAGCAGGGAAAAATGAATATTGGAGATCTGAATAACTGTTAGAGACTTTTAGAACAATTAGTACATATCCAAGGAACAATATTTTAACTTGGTCGTAAGTTCATTGAAGTGTCTGTATATATTTATAAATGTGTATATATACATACACATATATGTATACATCAATTAAAACCTAAATATATCACATAATATAGTAGTAAATCACTTGAAAACATTATAACTTTGTTCCAACAGAGAAGTTGCATTTTTCCCAAGTGAAGTTAAATAAGCATTTTTTTGTAATTTCGACTTATATGCAAGCAAGATATAATAAAAAAGAAAACACTGAGATATACTTTCTACTTTTAATGAAAAATCAAGATGAATACTGTCTTAGTGGGATATTATCAGTTTGCAGTACCTTTCGACAAGCTGTTTATAAGCCTGATTTATGTTACGATTAAAAGGGCGGTGTGAGTCTGGCAATTCAAGTTGTGTGAGTTCTGTGTGTGAGTTGTACTTGAACATGTGCAATTATTGTGGTCAGATGAAGTTTTTATTCTTATTTCTACTGTTTGATATAACACTACATTCATCTTAAAATGATTTTATATACATTATGACATTGTCATTTTTTCAACCATCAGCATAAAGTGTTGAGTAAATATTCGAGATGAGAAAGAATACACTTTATATGTGTTTTTATAGCCTCCTCATTATGTACATAGATATACTTATATATAAACACACTTTTGTTTTGTCTGAACATATGTGTGTTTGTATTCTATTTTTATCCACAGCCCATGGCTCAGAACCTCTCCCCCAGTCAAGGCATAGAAACTGGAATTTTTCTTCCTCGATCCAGATCATAGAAAAATCTAATCTTCTGCACTTAGATGTCTATAAAGAAATTCTGGTTTGATAGTATGTCTTAACACTCTCCTTCAGAGAGCTAACATCTACCTTGTAGGAAGAGATGTTGCATAGAATGCCAAAGGATGACCCATTCCTGGTTTTTCCTGCTTAACCTGGTAATAATCACGTCTATGCCTTGAAATCTTCATAAAACACAAAGAGCACAGAGTTTAAAGAGTTGGATGAGGTAAGATGTGAAGGCTTACACACAAAAGCAAACAATAAGCTATTCATGGGCAGGGATAATTGCATACCTAACTGCATGAACGGAGTCTACTGCTCTCAGTACCCTTCATATCTTGCCCTGTGTGTCTCTTCAGTGCAGTGATCCCCTGAGTTCTGGGAAGCATTCTAGAAAATTCACTGCACAGGAGGAAGCAGCATGGGAACTATAATTTATAACTGATAATCCAGAAGTGCTGGAGGCCTGGCCTTGGACTATTGTAGGGACTGAATTCTCAGCCTGTGAGATCAGGTGCTGTCTCCCGGTAGATAGTATCAGAGCTCAATTGACACTGCTGCAGAATTGGCTGCTTACTTTCTAGTAGCACCAATAGTCGTGTATCAGAAATCTGTGTTCACTGCAGTATAGGCAAAACACTGAGGCAGAACACTATTATAAAGTATCAATTTCTTCCAACTGTTATTTGAATCAAATTCTTATCTTTTTTTCTTTACAACATTTTTACTTGACAAAGTTATTGATAAAGATGTATTGTGTTCATAAAACTTTTTGTTCATAAAACTTCTTTGTACAACTAAAGATAATAAAAAGACTAAAAAATCATAAACTATAATAAAACATTATAAAAAATCATTTAAAGAATCACTGTTATGCCTTGCTTAATGATAAGAATATGTTCTGAGTCATTAGGCAATTTCATTTTTGTATAAAAATTACAGAATTTACATACAGAAATACTATACCATACATAACATACATACATAGGTCAATCGTTTTACAGTAAATGAAATGTATGATGTTTTGCTGCCACTGCAATATGGCACACTTTTCAGAAAAGCATTAAAATTATTTGAGTTGAAGAAGTGCACTTTAAAATGCTAATAGAGTATATAATATATAAGGATACAACTTACTGATATGGTTGCTTATTACCCGTTTTCAAATATTATTCATGTACATGACTGTATGTGCCATATCTTTATGTGACTGGTAGTGCTATAGATTTGCTTACATAGTTATCACCATAAACTTGTGAATAATGCACAGCATAGTTTAATATTTAGTATGTGTAAACACCCACACATATATGTATAGAGAGTCATCTTTTTATTACTATGAAATTCCTGAAACAACTAACTTAGAAAAAAAGATGACTTGAGCTCATGGTTCTGTAGGTGTCATTTGTTGGGTGGGTTCATTGCTTTGGGCCTCTGGCCAAGGCAGTGCACCATGGTGGGATTGCATAATGGATAAACAAGAAGTCAGATAGAAGATGATACCCAAACCCCATAGTCATCTTCAAGGACATACTCCTATGACTTGGTGACCTCCCACCAGGTCCCATTTCTGAAAGTCCTGCACCTTTCTACTGCATTACCTTCAGGAACACTCTCTAAACAGATGGACCTTTGGGGGGGCATTCATTCAAACCATTGCACTAAATGATAGAAAATTTTCAGCTTCATTATTATACTATGGGTCCATCTGCCACCTACTATGTGGCCTATTATTGATTGAGAAGGTACTATGTGGAAAATGACTGTATAATTCTTGTGATAGTGTGATACGGATGTAAAAGGAAACACATACTACAAAAAGGTAAAAGGGCCATACTACATTCAGGTTGCAGTAAAAGTAGCATTTTATGTCAATGGAGAAAGAGTAGATTCTTAAATTAACTATTTGAAGCAATTGATTAACAGTTCATTTAACAATAAATTTAGCTCTTTATGCTATATCATATGTGACCATTTCAGACACATTAAAGAATTACTTCTAAGTCCCAAGGTATAATTAGGTAGGAGTGAGATGTTCTAGGGTACTCTTTTACAGAAGGGTGATTGTACATTACAATAATACATTGTGCATTGGAAAAAGTGAGAAGAAAGTATTTTGAAATTTTATCATGAAGAAATAATAAATGAGCCAAGTGCCTGTGGCTCACACTATAATCCTTGCTACTTGGGAGGTTGAGGTTATTAGGATAGAGACCAGCTGGGGCAGGTAAAAGGTTCACAAAACATCTTCACAATGAATAGCTAGACATGGTGCCATGTGTCTGTTAGCTTAGTTACCAGGGGTCCTGAACATATGAACAGCTTACACCCAGGTACTCATCTGGGCCCAAAGAGACCCTATCTTAAAAATAACCAGCAAAGGAAGTGGAGCTGTGGCTCAAGTGGTAGAGTGCTCGCCTTGAGCTGAAGAGCTAACGGACAGAGCCCAGCCCCAGAGTTCAAGCTCCATGACTGACCCCCCCCCCCCAAAAAAAAAACCCAGCAAAAATTACCTGGAGGTGTGACCCAGTGGCACAGAATGCCAGTCTAGCAAGTGCTAGGACTAGAGTTCAAACTCCAGTACCACTAAAAGGTAGGGGGCTAGGAAGGAAGGGGCTCAGTGGTAGAATGCTTGCCTTGCATGCATGCATGAGGCCCTGGGTTCGATTCCTTAGCACCACATAAGCAGAAAAAGCTGGAAGTGGCACTGTGGCTCCAGTGGTAGAGCGCTAGCCTTGAGCTGAAGAGCTGAGGGACAGCGCCTAGGTCCAGAGTTCAGGCCCCACTACCAAAAAAAAAAAAAAAAAGTAAATGTAAATTTAAGCATAGTTTATATATGTGATATCGAATATAAATTGTACATCAATTAAGATAAACAAATTAAAGAGAACTTATATTAGTGTTTGTTATTGAGATAAATGAACTTGTCTTTTACTGTTTCTTAGTATATGTTGTAACACCTGTTCTATTTGTTTCTTGGTACATAAACATTTCTTAGAAGAGTGATAAACTGAGTTGTGGTTGTTAATAAAATATTTGAGAACACTGTATTTACACATATTTATATGTGTAATAATTATCAAGGGAAATGAGAGCATTTTTGTGGGCAGGCGCTGGTGGCTCATGCCTGTAATCTTAGCTACTCAGGAGGCTGGGATCTGAGGATCGCGGTTCAAAGCCAGCCAGAGCAGGAAAGTCCGTGAAACTCTTATCTCCAATATACCACCAGAAAACCAGAAGTGGCTCTGTGGCTCAAGTGGTAGAGAACTAGCCTTGAGCTGAAGAGCTGAGGGACAATGCCCAGGCCCAGAGTTCAAGCCCCACGACCGACCAAAAAAACAAATGAACAAACAAAAGAGAATATGATGATAGGTTCATGGAAACTGGGCTGGGGAGATTTTGGAGAAAGATCTACATGTAAACCACATGAGGAAGTTGGGACTGAACATCAGACAGGCAGCATGTAGATTGGAGATGTTTTGGGGAGAAGCTTAATAATGAAAAAGTTCAGGAGACAGTGAAAAAGGCAAATAAAAAGTCAAGGGCCAGAACGATGGGAAGATAGGAATTCATGGTTGATTCTTCTAGTTCCTATCTCTTTTTAAAGTTATTATTTATTTATTTTGTGTCAGTCCAGTCCTAGGGGCTTTAAACTCAGGGCTTAGGCCCTGTCCCTGAACTTTTGTGTTCTACCACTTCAGATATAGCTCCATGTCTGGCTTTTTTGCTGTTTAGTTGGAGATAAGAATCTCATGAATTTTCCTATTCAGACTGGCTTTGAGCCATGATCCTTACATATCCATACTTATGAGTAGCTAGGATTACAAGTGTTTTTTAGTAATGGTCAACGAGGATTGCTGAAGTAGGTAAATTTCACAGAATTCGATGACATTGAAGTTTGACACTGCTTCACCTGAGTGTTCAATAAGTCCCTTTACTTTCCTAGGAAGAAGTTATGCAAAGAATTTGTATTTGTGGTCCACATTCTGTTTTTTTTTTTTTTTTTTTTTTGTCGGTCGTGGGGCTTGAACTCTGGGCTTGGGTACTATCCCTCAGCTCTTCAGCTTAAGGCGAGTGCTCTACCGTTTGAGCCACAGTGCTACTTCTGGTTTTCTAGTGGTTTATTGGGGATAAGAGTCTCACGGACTTTCCTGCCCGGGCTGGCTTTGAACCGTGATCCTCAGATCTCAGCCTCCTGAGTAGCTAGGATCAGAGGCATGAGACGAGGCACCAACTCCACCTTCTGTTTTGATTATCCCAATCCCACTGACAACTTCCTTTTTGTCATTTCTTCTATGGTGGAAACTGAAATTTTCTAACACTCTGACACTTGTGTGGTTACAAATGGTTTCCATTTGCTATTGACCTGGCTCTTGAGATATAGGTAGTATTTCTTTGGGATGCCCTCTGTTCCCAAGTAACAGGCATTTCTTGAAGATTTTTCTGGGTTTCTTTTGATCTCCTTCTTCCTACCTTGAAAAAGGACTCAAGATAGGGAGGTCCAGTGGCCATATTGTTACCTTGTTGTAGTGACTTTGTGACAAATATTGACAGAGCAGGTGGAAAACTGCAGAAATTGAGGACATAATTAAGTTGCTATATGTTCTGTTCCACTCAACCCCATACTTCCCTTATAAAACAATAAGCATTTAGTGGTTCACACCACTGTAATAACATATTCTGCTGTTTTCAACTTTATGCAAATCTATCTGCTAAATTTATTATGCCTGTCTTGTTTGTAAGGAACTCTTAAATAGTATTATACTGATAATCAGTCTAGCATCTCTACTTGGCAATATAATGAATCCATTTAATGAAAATAAATACATGTTAACTGACCCTTTATATTTGAGTCATAAACTTCTTAACTATCTCAACATTATAAGTAGCAATACTAAGTTGATAGTTGATTATTTAATTGTTGATTATTTGATAGTTCCATTAAGTTTTGCTTTATTGGAAAAATTGCCTTGCACTACTGACCTATCACTGTCAGATAGATATTAGAAATTACCAATATTGATAATTCAGAATGATTTCAAGTGGGTGCTAATATATTAATATTTATTAATTTATAATATATGATGGTGTTTTCTGAGCAGTAATGATTTAATAATCAGATTATAGTTGGAAATTCTGGTCCCTTTCTCTCTCCCTCAATTCTGCTTCCCTCCTACTCTTCCTCCCTTTCTATTTCCCTCTGTCCCTCACTCCTTTCTTCCTCCCTCCCTCTCTCCCTGGCCAACAAATATATACCACACATATTGCTATGCCAACAATTTCAACTTCACTGTGTACCTTACTTCTACTTCTTTACGTAGCTACACTACTGTAAGGTAGGAATGAAGCAGGTACTCTTGTTTTATTTATATATGAGTAAGCAAACAGTTTAATTTAGTAATTTACAGTAAATTTACTGTACTTGATCATAATCATTACTAACTGGTAAATCAAAATTATGATTTAGGCTTTTTTGCTGCACATTTAGGGAAGCAGTGCTTATTTCTTAATTCAGATATTATTATAAAATATATGAAGTTGTATGCTTCGAGAATGTTTACACTTCTGGGTAAACAACTTTCAGTAAGGGTGTTCAGAGGTTTCTATAACTCTCAAATTCTATGAAAGCACAAGTAAATGAATTTTCATTTACTGGATTTCATTTCAAATTTCTAAGTATAATTTATATTTGAATGAGAATTTCTAATATTTTAAGCAATGAATAGTCCTTAAAGAATATTGAATGTTGACACATAAGATTTTTACTTTTTCTTTTGTCTATTTAAAAATTAACTTTTTTGATTTAAAAATTATAGTATACTGATGAAATATTTTTGTCTAACTTAAGTGGAAAAATGCCATTCTTCGTGAGGACTAATAAAAAGTAATTTCCTACTCTTTGTTTCTATTTTAACAGCTTGAAAAAAAAAAGGTCTTGAAATTTACTGTTTCAATTCGACAGCAGCCTGGCATTGTGTTTGTCATTTCCCTGAGATGGTATTGACTGTGGCAGCTGTCAGACTTAATTAATAGGTTTTTAAGAAGTTTTTATTTCTGCTCAGAACACATTAGAAGTATGTTCATAAATCTATCTATCTATATATATATAGATATAGATATATATCAGTACTGGAGTTTAAACCCAGGGCCTCAGAAATACTAGGCAATGAGCAATGTTCCCATCCCAAAATATAGTTTTCTAATTATTGAATTTAAATTGAGTAGCGATTACCGAAGATTCTCTACACAGAGAATATTGTAAGAATTGTCTGTTGAGATGAATATGTCTCAGTAGTTTTAAATTTGAGTTAGAATCATTGGAGTTCTTTCTGGCAGTTCATTAACAAAGATTCATAGGTGTTTATAAGGATTGTTAGCCAAACTTCTTTGTGGTTTTGAAGCATGTTTTAAATTGGTCAGCTTGATCCTTTCTCACAGTTGTTTTTGCATTTGTGGCAAACTATGTGATACTTGCAGTGAATGATTTTACTATGTATTGGTGAAAAAAATAGAGATCATATAGTGAGACCAGTTAATAGGTTTCTTTCTTTATGACATCTTGCTTGCTTAGAAAACAAACAAACAAAAAAAACCAAACAACTCCTTTTCATTAATTCAAACAAGAATATTTGAACAGTAATCAGGAGACTGGCAAGATGCATGTTGACTGAGAAATATTCCTGGAGGAATATATATTCACTGTATATAGTTTTCTTTTGGAAATAATATTCCAAATAAATGGGACACATTTAGAGACTTTCCTGAAAACCTTTAGTCCTTTTTCTAATCTTTTAAAAGGAAGTACAGGGACTTTCACAAGACACAGTTTTGCAATATAATATGACATTGTGCTTTTTAGAAGCAGAGAAAATAATTCATTGTGTGATAATCTGTAATATGTCTTCTTGGTTGATACTAATCTCTAGAATGTTGCAGTTGATGGTAATGTTTTGAACAATACATATTTTTTTAACAGGATGGTGAAGTGGATGCTGAAGAACTTCAGATGTGTTTGACCCAGTCTGGAATTAGTGGAACTTATTCTCGTGAGAACATATTTTCTTTCTTTTTGTAATTGGAGTAGGAATCTCATTTCTAATTCGTCTATCCCTGTACTTAAAGCAATTAAAAATTGTAACACTTATAGGTGCACATAGTTTGATGCATTTAATGCGTTAAATAATTGTAAAATGACTGTCATCTTCCCAACATTTGCCACTCAGTAATGTGAAATAGCTCTGGAAAATTTTTTTAGTTAATTCTTTTAAAATTTGCTTCTGGACCTGAAAATATTATACTTGTATTATTATATGTTTTCAGTTGAATACTTATCAGTTGATGTTATACAATGAGTATGAAAATGACAATTTGATATTTTTTGATAGGTTGTTGGGCTTGAACTCTGGGCCTGGGCGCTGTCCCTGAGCTCTTTAGCTCAAGGTGAGATCACTCTACCAATTGAGCCATAGTACCACTTCAGATTTTTTGGTGCTTAATTGGAGATAAGAGTCTCACAGACTTTCCTGCCTGGGCTGGCTTTGAACAGTGATCTTAAGATCTCAGCCTCCTGAGTAACTAGGATTACAGGGGTGAGCCACCGGCGCCTAGCAATTATGAGATTTTTGTAAGTCCCATTTATTTATTTTTGAGAAAGAATCTCCTATCTAGCCCAGGCCGGCCTCTACCCATTGTTCTCCTGCATCAGTCTCCGTGCTGGGATGGTGAACTTACAGGCATGTATGATCATGTCTACTTTAGAACTTTTAATTCTTTTCATCTTAACGTCATCCATCCCTCAAGTCTACTCAAGCAGGTTCTATTCTCCCATCCTTGCATTGTGGTTATAGAATAATTTGAGTTGGATCAGTAAAAAGTATTTATATCATTTTTGTGATGTATGTACTGTTCCCAACTATGTGATGATTATGATGATGTGCTGTTACTTTACCTTTTTATAATACTTTTTTTGTTCCTTAAATTGATAGTGTTAGATGTTGTTTTTCATCACCCTGATGTGCTCTGTGTTCTCTCATTCTTTCACTGCCTTTCATTTCACATTCTTGTTTAGTTTGCCTACTCATGACTGACACTCTACCATTTATGCCACACCTCCAACCTAAAATTTTGCTAGTTAATTAAAGATCGTATTGTGCAGACCAAAGATCACAAATCATGAAGGAATTAGATCACACAAAGGAGTAGCACTTGAAGACATCAGAGAGGTAGACAAGGGCCAGATCATAAAACCCTTCAATGTCACCATAAAGAGTTTAGGCCAATGAAAGCCAAACTTAAATCTTACTTTGCCATTTGCGGTAGGGAGAATGAAACCTTTTTTCTTTAATACTTTTATCATAGTAATTTTCACTTATTTTATTATTGTTCTTACTAGATATGAGTAATTTAACAATACCTTTTTGTCATATTTTACTATAATTGCTCAATGTTTGATCATAGTGATTGTGTGTTGTTATGAATCTCAAAATATTTTGTTTTGAAGATGAACATTGTCACAATTTTCTATAGGTGAATTTGAGTAGATTCCAATTCAAATATCGAATTTATTTTATAGCTTTCAGTTTGGAAACCTGCAGAATCATGATTGCCATGTTGGATGTATCCTTGAATGCAGTAGACAGAACTAACATATAGCACTGTTGTTTTTTTATTTATTGTTGTTGCACCATGGCTTCAATTCTGGGCCTCATGAATGGTCACCCTAGGCTTGCTGTTCTGACATTCGATCCATTACTACAATGACTACAGCCAGTCCAGATTTTTGTTGGTTATTTAGCAATGGATTCTGGTCTTTAGTGCACAGGCTGGCCTCCACCTGGGATCCCATGTCTTAGCCTATTGTTTAGGTAGGAATGATACAGACATGAGTGATTGATACCAGGCTGGAGATACTGCTTTCTAAATATTAAGGCATTTGTTAGCTATACATGCCCATAAACTAGTAAGCTAGAGACTTTAAAACATTTTAAGGTGTGTTTGAAGTCTGGAAGGATCCATATTTAAACACAAATCTATTCATACGCTTAATTAGACTAACTTTGCAGAAGAAGACTTAGTTTTCAGTCAGTGATGTGGAGTTTGGAGTCACATTTCTTGAGTACCTATACTTATTTTTATTAATAAAACTCAGAGAGATTATACAGGAAAAATGGGATTTAGTGAATTCAAGGAGCTTTGGGCAGCTCTTAATGCCTGGAAGCAGAACTTCATGGCCATAGATGAAGACCGAAGTGGGACAGTAGAGCATCATGAACTAAGTCAAGCCATTGCTGTTATGGGTAAGAATAATTAAAATACTTTAGGATCTGTGTAAGCTATCTTTGTTCTTTCAGCAAATAAATCTTAATTACTTCAATTTGCTAATTAATAAAAGAACATATTTTTCATCAACAGTTCAAGGTTTAGATATATTCTAACTGAATACCTTAACAATAGGATTACTACTATTATTATAATCACTTTGGTATTAAGGATTGAGTTATGTTAGGCAGATGCTTCCCCACTGACCTAAAGATAATTTTAACTATCCATAGCTACAAGATAATATTTTAACTATGAGAGTTTTTTTTTAAAGTGATCTTCTATACATCTATTTGTTCTGATTTTTTTTTTTTTTTAGTATAGTTAATGTATTTCTTCAGTTAGTACTTACCATTTGAAACCTTTTGTAACTTGGTAGAATTTCAATTTGGGGATCAAAGTCCATCTCAGTCTCTGAGATTTTTTTTTGTTATTTTTTATTTGTTTGTTTGTTTTTGTGCTGGTCCTGGCACTTGACATGAGGGGCTGCATGCTATCTCTGGGCTTAAGGCTAGAACTCAACCACTTGAGCCACAGGCTCTACTTCCAGCTTTGTTTTTTTTGAGGCTAATTGGAGATGAGTCTCTTGGTTTTTCTTGCTGGGGCTGGCTCAGATCTTCTGAGTAGCTAGGATTACAAGTGTGAGCCTGTAAAAAGTTAGGAACAATATTTTTCTCTCCATCTCATTGTTTTATTAAACTAATTTTATTAGTGTACATCTGTAGTACAAGAGGGTCCATTGTCTTCCACACTCAAATAAGCAAATTGATCCTCAAATTCTTTTCTTTTTTTTTTTCTCCCAGGGCTGAGGACCGAACCCAGGGCCTTGCATGCGCTGGGTGGGCACCCTACCCCTGGGCTAAACCCCCAGCCCCCAATCCTCAAATTCTTTTGAGCTATACAAAGACACTTCCAACAAGAAATACAAGATTTGAGAGAGTAAAGATTACTAACAATCCTTGTTGTTATACTCTGTAAATAATATAACGATTTAAGTATTACAATGTTAAAAACCTGTGAAATACCTCTTGACCTCTTCATTTCACAGTTAAACTGTATTTTAAACACAAAAAGATTAATTTTTTTCTCAGATTTGAATTTATTACAAGCTAGAATTTTATTACTGTAAGTACCTCAAAGCAATGTTAATCATGAAGTTTTTGACATATTATTTTAAATATGAATATGTTTTTATAATATATTTTTATAGATGAATGTTGAAAATTAATATACTTACAAGTTTAATGAAAAACAATGTTGCAGTGTTCTTGTGGTATTTAGTTTTAGAAGTTTTAACTTGTCAATCTTTTTTTTTTAGGATACAGGTTGAGTCCTCAGACATTACATGCTATTGTTAAACGTTACAGCAAGAATGGCAGAATTTTCTTTGATGATTATGTTGCTTGCTGTGTAAAGCTTCGAGCATTGACAGGTACTGGTCATTTAAAAGTCAGTTTACTATTGTGTAGCTGTTTTTCTTTAGTAATTTCTCTGCAAGTTTACAATAATGTTGTTACCTTTGTTTACTGTTAAATCTAGAGTTCTAAGGCTTTAAAATTAATGAGTATAGATTGTGAAAATTGTGATAGCTGTGTTTTAGAAATTTTTCTCTGTATCTTAGTTGCCTAAAGCAGTAAGTCACTTGAGACTTATTTGAATGTGAAATTATTTAGTCTTTATACATTATATATTTGAAATTAAGAATTTTAAACCAGGCACCAGTGGCTCATGCCTATAATCCTAGCTACTCAGGAGGTTGAGATCTGAGATTGTGATTCAAAGCCAGCCCAGGCACGAAGGTCCCTGAGACTTTTACTTCCAATAAACCACCAGAAAACCAGGAGTGTTGCTGTGGCTCAAGAGGTAGAGTGCTAGCCTTGAGCTGAAGAGCTGAGAGACAGCACCCACGCCCAGAGTTCAAGCCCTACAACTGGAAAAAAAATTTTAAAAATTAGATAATATTTTTAAAAGTATTTCTTTGTTTACAGATTTCTTTAGAAGAAGAGACCATTTGCACCAAGGCTTTGTTAATTTCATATATGAGGACGTGAGTATCCTGCTTAGCACTTTGACATTAATACTCTGTTCTAAATGTGTCCTTAGTTATCAAAATACGTAAGAGGTTTGACTCTGGTGGCTCATATCTATAATCCTAGACTGATCTGAGAATCCAGGTTTGCAACAAACCTGGGCAAACAAATTGGAGAGACTCTTATCTCTTACCAGATAAGAGGAGGTATAGCACCTGAGGTAGAAGAGGTAGAGTGCCTGTGAGTATTGTCTAGAAACTTAACTGCTCGCTGGAGACCCTGGGTTCAAGCCTCTGCACCGGCACACCAAAGGAAAAAACATGAATGAAAGATATTTAAGTGATTTGAGGTATATTACTGTAAATAATATATTTTCTAGCCCATATTATCTTCTATACTTTTCAACCAAGTACAAATATAAGATTCGGATTGTTATAAATACTAATACCAAATTTGCTTCATATAAAATTTAAATATATCTTTAAATTTTATGATAGGATTTTTTATTATTGTTGGTTGTGGGGCTTGAACTTGGGGCCTGGGTGCTGTCCTTGAGCCTCTTTGTGCTCAAGGATAATGACCTACAACTTGAACACAGTGACACTTCCATTTTTTGAGTGGTTAATTGGAGATAAGAGTCTCCTGGGGACTTTTCTGCTTGGGCTGTCTTCAAACAGCGATTGCTAGATATCTAGCTCATGAGTCGTTAGGATTTTAGGCATGAGCTACCCATGCCCGGCTTTAGAATGGTTTTTGACAGTCATGATTGCAAACATTTTTAAGGGGAAAATATTATTTATTTTAAGAATTATTTACTTGTAATGAAATCTTTTCCAAAACAGAGAAGATATTTTAAACTCTGAGAAATATAGTTAGTTTTTTTTTTTTTTTTGGGTCAGTCGTGGGGCTTGAACTCTGGGCCTGGGCGCTGTCCCTCAGCTCTTCAGCTCAAGGCTAGCGCTCTACCACTTGAGCCACAGCGCCACTTCCAGCTTTTTTCTTTTTGCTTCTGTGGTGCTGAAGAATTGAACCCAGGGCCTCAGGCATGTAAGGCAAGCGCTCTACCACTGAGCCACCTTCCCAGCTCTAGTTGTTTGTTTTGTATTTCAAAGTGATTACTTTGAACCTGAGCCTGGTGTTTTAACTGGAGCTGTAGGAAAAAGTATTTCACTACATACTGTGATGGTTCAGGGCTTTTGTTATATTTACTGATGGAAGTTGTAGGATCAACTACCTGACTGGTATATATTGGCTTACAAACCTGTAAAGTTTTAAAGTTTCTATTTTATGGTAGAGTTTTTATGGAATGTAATTAAACAATTTTGTGCTTTCCATATGATAATTGTATTCACGAATTAGTTTTTGCAGGGCACTATGATGATCTGAATGCCTAGAATTTGAAAGCTCTAGAAACACTATGAATCCTTTTGCATGGAAGAAATGAACTGGACTTCCTTAAATAAAAGGTTTGGGGCTTTTTATGTTTCTACTTGTTAATAAATCTCTTCTCTTTCTGTATGTTTTTACTATAAAACACAGTTAAAAGCAATAAAAGATGTTTTAATTGATGTTATTTCTTTTGCAAAAGTTATCACTGTATAAATAATACTAATTGCTATCAATATTGCTTAACCTTAATTTTTTAACAAAAATAGAGGATTGTACTCATACAAAAGATTGTATAAGAAGGCAAATGATAAAAGCTAGATTATATGATTTATTTGAAAATTACAAATTATATATTTGAATTTTTTATTTGTAGTTGTGGGTATTTAAGAGTCATAAGTATGGACTTGGTGCCATCTTTGTAATAATATTTGTTTTTTTGATCACATAGTCAGAGAAAAGGACACTGTAAGTCTGTCTATAAGAAAGAAAATTATATAGCTCCCCCAAATCTATTTTGAGTCTAGTGCATTTTTTGGTGCATAGTTTCCTTCAATGTACTTTGTCTTCTGTGGAAACAAAAACAAAAGTGCTTATTGCTTAATTTTGTTTGTTTTGTTATTTTGAGACAAGGTCTGCCCACATATCCCATATCAGTCTCCAATTCTCCATCTTCCTGCCTCAGCCTGGTGAGTGCAAAGATTCTTCATGTACTTCACCATGCCCAACCAAAACGTTCTCAAATAAACAATGTTTTTCTCCATATGCTATTTCATTAGTGAAAACAGAGATAATCTAAAATATTACTTTATTTTAAATCTTGAGTTTTGTGTTTTGGAGATGATGCACATTTGCTGTGAAATGTCAGCATTTAAATTTGTTCTGATAAATTCTAACACTGTTAGCTGTTTATAAAAATGTAAGAATCACTTCACTTAAATTTTCATGAATTTTAAGTTTGTTTTATTGAAAAACATCAGTTAGTGTTTCTGATTTGGTAAAGTTCTTGATTGTATCTGTGCCATTTAGGGTATTAAACACAAGAAGGTCTATAGCATTATTTCTGCTTTATTTTTTTTACAGAAATTGCAAAGCAGAATCACCAAGTTCTTAGTATTTGAGATCCTTGGTATAAATTGCGACACTTAATTTAGTTTATATCTTGGCAGTCACCCTAAGTCTTTCTCAATGTAAAGTTAATAAACTACATTTTTTTAGATACTGCATATTTTTCAGCTAAAAATGAATACAAATGAAGATAATTTTATCATGATGTGATAAAATAATATATAGTTTTTATGAACCTCCATGTTTCTTGAGAATGAAGGTGGATAGCTGTATCTTGACAAAAACCTTTTACAAATATACAGGATTTTAAATCAGGTTTTGCTTTTAAAGTCTTAGAAAGGGAGTAATGTAGAGTCCCTCTGACATTGGTATTATGTTATAGCATCCTTGTCATCAAAATTGCTTGGTCAGTTATATAAGAAGGGGTTAGTACATTATATACTTGTCCTCTCTGGATGTTGTTTATAGACTTACATATTAACTTAACATTAACTTGGCCATAAAATATATCCCTTCTAATTGAAAATTTCCTAGGAAAAAATGGTAATGTAGTGTAAACACACAGAATACTATGCATGTTGTAGAATGGTGATGGTGTGACTCCAACAACCTGGCATTTCAACTTACAAGTGCTACATAATATTATTCATAGACGTGTCTGTGCCATAACCCATCTTTCTTGAAAGATGTTTCTTTGAATTTTGGTCTTAGGAGATCTGTGCAGCATTTTTATGGCCAAACACCTAGAAGTTACACCTCCCCCAAGGAGCTTTAATAAAGTACACTAGCACATAGAAACCTAAAGTTCATACATTCATGTGGGATTTTATATGGCCCAGCTTATTTATTACAAAATTTTGATCATACAGCCTCATTTTTTGGCCAAACTTGAGTACCATGATGATATAATCTTCTCAGACAATTATTGTATATTTTTTGTTTGTTTGTTTTTTTGTTGGTCATGGGGCTTGAACTCTAGGCCTGGGTGCTGTTTCAGAGCTCTTCAGCTCAAAGTGAATGCTCTATCACTTGAGCCACAGCACCACTTCAGGTTTTCTTATGGTTAATTGGAAATAAGAGTCTCATGGATTTTCCTGCTTGGGCTGGTTTTGAACTGTTATCCTCAGATCTCAGCCTTCTGAGTAGCTAGGATTACAGGTGTGAACCACTGGTGCCCGGCTTATTTTACAGTTTTAAAATGAACAACTTTCAAGCACTTAAGTATAAATGATATTTTACCAAGATTTTTCTGTTGAAACCTGGTTCATTTTTGGGATGCTTTTAGGTAAAGTTTAAGGGAAAAATACTGCTACAATGTGAAAATAGGATTAGTTTGTACTGGCTAACTCATACCCCACTTTCCTTATGATAAGGTAAATTATCAAATAATGTACACTCTTAATGTATAAGTGCTTTTATTTATACAGTAAACATGTTTCCATGTCATTTTGAGATTTTTAAAATAAACATTCAAATAGCTTGCTGTAAAGTTTGTATCATACAAAATTTGTTACGTATATGCTATCATGATGAGAAGCTTCACTTCAAACAATGGTGCATTAATTTCCCTAGATCTAAAGGATTGCCAAATGATTAAATATCAAGTATTGCACTTCTATTTTGAGTGGCAGTTTACACATTTCAAATTACATCATGGGAAAAAGTCAATACTATGTGAATAATCTTAATTTGGTCCACTTAAATGTAATTTTAATGAATGTGCTTATTAGTCTATTCTAAGCATGCACCCAGAAAAAAAAATAGTAACAAAAATATAGTAAAGTTATATATTTATTTTCATAAAATGAATTTATTTACCCTGGAATAAAGTAGAATTTGTTTAGATAGTTTAAACTCTGTGCAATTAAAAATAACAAAAACATCAATTTGTGATTATTTGTTTAATTAAAATATACAGATTAAGTTTACTTGCAAATTTAGGTAGTTACTAAATCAAAAACCTTTTGTCAGAAATGTGCTTTTCTATTTCCTATGTTTAACAAATAAATGATATGTTTTTTCTTTATATTTAAGTTTCTAGGAAATTGACAGAAATAAATTTGTTAAAAATCAGATAAAACCATTCTGTTGTATACCATTAAATACTTCTCTTAGGTTAATGCATTCTTTTCCTTAAACTTTGAAATGTAACCAAAAGTATTTTTCTCTTCCAACTTGTACTAAAGTATTTGTGTTAATTTAATTGTTTCTATGTGAATTGAACACATCCATATAAAATAAAGGCATGAGTATCACCTAAGAGTATATTTAGCATATATACATAGTATGAGATGATAAAAACAAAAAGCCAATTGGAACTTCTGCTGTAGTAATGAATGCAGAGATTTTAATTGAGATCTACTCAAATCATTTACGGTCTAGAATGAGATCAAAACAAAGTATCTGTCCAAATATTACATTTAAATTGTTATCTAATTTAGAATACTGAGCACAAAACCACTTTTCAGGTAAATTTTGGGAAATTTAGAAAAAAATTTCTGATTCATGATCAGCTCACTAATGAAACACTGTGCTTTTAATGATTTCCTGTCATGTCACTTCCTACTTGTTTTGAAACATGTACTTTTCAGGCATATAAGAAAAAGTGATGTATGTATTTAACTTTCGTTTTATACAAGTAGCGTGATAATATGTATCTTTGTGTATCATTTTGAGATCATTCAAAACTCAGGCTTGCTTCTGTATATTTGACTGTATAGTAAAAAGATATGGGCAGCATTCCTACCTACATCACTATGGTGTGCAAGAGAGTTAGGGATAGGGCTTGTGCCTATGTGTTATTATGCCTTCATGTGTGCTCCTTTAGTAACACTTGTAAAGCTAATAGAGATTAAGACCAATAGAGACACGTTTTATACTTAGAGACATATATTAATATGTCAATTTGTGGTTCTGCTACATTGTAAGGGTTCCCAACTTTTCTTTTAAGCATAAAAATATAAAGACTTACAGCTACATGCACATAATTATGTCATTTTAGTTGACTGTATTAATCCTATTTTCTCTGATTATGGAACTTTCAAAAGATAATCTGAATAAACAATGCTCATGTGATGGCTCCAGAAATATAGTAATTAAAGAATAATATTCTTTTGAAAATTGTAGGCCTTTTAAAAATAATCTTAGGATTTACTGAATTGTGAATGCATAGTTTAGTTCCCACAACTATGAAATGAAAGGCCCTCAACTTATCTAAACTTAATAAATATTTTACCTTATGGCAATTTTAAGGCATTTTGCTTGCTGTACTTAGATTCACATTTCTGATCAGCTTCACTTACAGTTTGATATAATTTTTTATTTATCACACAAGGTGTGTTCTCTTGGTTTTTACAAAATTGATGGTGAGGAAATCCATGCCTCTAAATACAACAAATGATCCTATGCTTAGTACAAGCTACACTATGACCGGCAAATTTTATGCAAAAACTTTGTGAAAATACTTTTTTCTTTTTCCTACATGTTAGAGAAGCAACTAGAGAAGGGTGTGAAGGAGGTATGAAACTTAGACCAAATAAAATAATAATCTGGATACTTTCATGTTTGGATTAAAAAAATGAATCAAGCACTCATTATAAAGTAAATTATTTATCTGAAGGTTAGGACCTGTTTACCCATCAAGTCACTATTTTAGTCAGTTACGGCTGTGGTCTTGAAGGGCATTAACTGGAATGATTTTCTATTTCTTTAATTTTACCGTGAACATTTTTTTAACCACTCAGTCCAAGTTACTAGTGACCTAATGGAACTCAGAAAAACTGTAGCAATGTTACAATTGTGTGATTGTGTGAAATGCAGCAGCACCACCATGCCTAAATGTAGTTCTGTACCTAGTTAAATGTTGGAAATAGTTGGCTTCTCTAGTAAAAGTATCTAGTTAGCTAATGAAATTTACTTTCTTTTTTTCCCCAAAATAATTTCTTTTTACAAATTCTTGAATTTTTCATGTATAAATAGATCAGAAATTATATGCTCCATTCTTAAATTATGTATATATATTATATTTCAATACAACTTGTACACTTCTTTTAGCTACCAAAAATTGCAACCATTTTTACATGAAATTTACATGTTTCTTATATACAGTTATTTGTATAAGGTTATTGCAAAACTAGTTGTGCAAGTAGATTACACTGTCAACACCACATACCAATCTTTGAAGAAAATATCTGCTAAAAATAAATATTTCTGCACAGATTATTTCAAAAGCGTCATGATTCCATGCTACATAATGTGCATAAAGTCTACGAAGTAGTATGTGTTTTGGTAGATCGTTTCACATAGTTTAAGCATTCCAGAGCACTACTTAACTGGATGTGAGTGAGCTCTATATCAGATGACTGACATTTTCAAGTCACCACACATATTTGTTTCTGAAACACATTATCCTTTGACTAGCAAACATTCTGATATCATACATTTTCTTACCAAAAGTTGTGAATTAAAGATTTCATTTAAAAAGAGGTAATTGTGTTTAGTTCAAATCAGTAGAAACCTTGGGAACTACTGAAGATTTTTCAATAACTTTAACTTATTTAACACTTTGAAGAGGATGCCATATCATTTCAGTGCTGCTGTAATTACATGGCCATTGGAGAAAACTCCATGGAAGAGTTATTTATAAGACTGCTGCTCCTTCAATTTTCCCGCTAAATATGGATGATGAAAATTGTGTGTACTCACACAATACAAGTATTTATGAACAATAATACATTTAAAATGCTCACAGCTGTTGTTACAGTTACAAACTTTAAAATACCAATATACACATTGAGGAAGTCCAGCATATATAGGTTAAACATACAGTGCTTTATAACCACAGGTGCAACATTTTCACATCTTTTAAAATATAAATCAATGGAGGTAAGCCACAGATATCATGAGTTCACAGTAGGAATTCATCTAGATTTTTTACATGAGCTATGTAAGAATAACTATGTTAATGTTGATTCTTCTCATAATAAAGACATTTTATTGGGAGCATTTCTGTAATAATTTTTGCTGTTATTATTTAAGCATTTAATTATGATTGGTGGTAGAGCAATTAAGTTGATCAATTGAGGTTTTGGTTCTGTGCATTTTATTCTCCATAATAATAACATGATAGTTTTAAATAAATTCTGGTTAGTCATTTCTCAGCCTCCACTTAATTGTCTATATAAATAAGCCTTTTAATAATGTCTTTCTATGCTGTCAATTATTAATAGTGCATGTCTTTTGTAAATTTTCTGTATTAGACATTCAACCAAAGTATTTTTGTATCAAAAGACAATTAATGAATTACTCTAGGCTTGAGCACAGGTTACTCACACTACCTAATATTTTAGAAAGCAATTCACACTATGTAATATTTTAGAAAGCAATTCAAATATTCTTTTAGTTCTTGAGAGTATTACATCACTTCATTTTAAGTTAAACAATACCACAAGAAAATTGAGATGAAAGAAATGAGTGAGAGAGCGATAGACAGAGAAAGAGAGGTGGAAGCTGTTACATTAGAAAGCAGTTGCAAATGTGGTATGTAATTATTTTGAATGGTAGACAAAAGCAATACTGGACACACATATTCAATTGCTAAGCAAGAATTAGCTTCTCTAGCATTGATGTTCTTTCATTAATAAATAATATCATTGGGAAGTTCAATGGATACCCATTTATAGATTTTTGTTGCAGAGTGTATGGGTGGAGAATATTGAGTTGAGGAAAGAGGAATGGAAGATGCTCAGAGACACTACTATCTGTGATAATGCCCAAGTCGTTCTATAGCCTTCTGGTTTTGCTGTACTTTGTGTTATGTAAAATGCCTACACATATTTCAAAGACTCTGAACAAAAATCCTTTGATATATGTCCATAATTACCTTTGTTTGAATCATTTTGGACATGGAGTCTTACTGAGAGTTTGTCTCAAGAGTACATGGAGAAGGTAGGATTGCATCCAGGTTTACCATATTGACTCCCCTACCACTATTTCACACTGACAGCTTAGGCATCTATAATCTCAGCCACGTGGGAATGGGTGGAGCTGCCTGAAGAGAACCATTATAATTGTGAGAGTCCATTTTTTCTTATGAAAATAGTGTATTTACTGTGAAAATTGTATTTTATAAATATATCTCCAAATATCCATCTGGGAAGTATATCATGTCCAAAGATGGACTTGCACAGAACACCATCTTTATAGACTTCATTCTACTAATACTGAGTTAGTCAGATCACCTTTGAGTACTTAGAATTTAATTATCAACTGATATGTTTTGAGCAATGAGATTATTAGTTACTATTCTTATTATAAGTAGTATAACTTTAAAACTATAAACCTAATACTGCAAAATGCAATTGCAAGAGATAAGATTGGATAAATCAAAATCTTTAGTTTACATAATAATTATTTAGTTGGAGACGTAGCACATTGTGTGGAAAATGTTTTGTTTTTCTGATTATTACTATTTTTTATGTCATGTTTCTGGGAAAGAAATAAAGACAGCATTTTTTATTACCTATTATGTGTCAGGCATTTTGCTATGTTCTGTCTCATTTTTACCTCAAGCTTTGATGAGGTAGGTACTACCATTCTTTTTTTTTTTTTTTTTTTACAAAATCAGGAAAGAGACTCAGAAAGGTTAATTAATTGGCTTCAGGTCACACAACATATTAAGAAGAGCTTCTATTGGGACCAAGTTAGTCTGACTGCAGAGCCTGTGCTGCTTTTTCTCCATTGATGACCTCATTTTGGTGTACGTAAGAATCACGAGGAGGAGAGCTGGTCCTAACCTCAATCTTTCTGATATACTAGAGGGGACGTAGCCTAAGGACATATATTTCTAACAAGTTCCCAGGTGATGCTAGTACTCCTAACTTAAGGATTAGGATTGGAGGGCCTATGTCTTACACTGTCCTGCTTTCCAAGTGTTCCTTGAACTTTGTCATTTACAAAAATGTGGTTAGAAACTTAGTGACATTTGAACTTTGAATCATCTATAGAATTTTTGTCTGTAGAATAATCTATAAGAAGCATCCATTTATCTTCTTTGGGTTTTACCATGAATAAATGTTTTTGAAGACTTCTCTACATTTAATTATAGTGTCATCATTCACTTCTAGTAACTGAATCATCTGAATTTCCTGTAATCGTGAAGACATTCAAAAGAAGCATACTGATATCTCTTAATAATTATTATTGTAGGTAGACTGACGAAGTGATCAATTTTATTCTTTGTATAGTGGCTGATAAGCTTTAAAATGAAATTTGGGAAGAACTTTTTTTCTTCTGGGAACTTTGGAATCATTACTGAAGACCTACCCCTCAAAAGACATTCTAAACAATTCCAATACATATTAAACTTGGCTCCCAATTTCATTTGATTCCTGACTTAATTTTTCTATTTCCTGATGGATAGAAAGTTCAACTCTGATGACCAATTGGTTACAATGGAATTACAAATTATACTCTCCCAAATTGGTCCCCTGCTTTTCCATGTTTATTGAATTAGTGATTATTAAATTAAGAACTGTGTGAAACATTGCTTCAGAATTTGTATTCCTGATTTTCTCATCAACTAATTAAAGCAGGAGACTCCCTTCTGGGGGTAAAAACGACAAGTCTGTTTCAGCTCTCTATCCAGCAATTAATAACCGCAGGAAAGCATCTAATGCAACAAGCATTAGATTTAACATGGCATTTTATTCAGGTCAAGGGACCAGATAACATTTTAGGTAAATATCAAAAGGTGTTATATTAGTGCTTCTAATCCCCTGACGGGAAAGTAGTTGTTATGCTGCTTTTGACTGGCAATTGCAGCAAGACCTGGCCTTCAGTGGGATCCCAAGATAGAAGTGTCAGTTTGTTTCTGCTGGGGCTACTGTGGAGGGTGATGACAATTTTAGGGATTTGATCATTAGCAGGAAAAGGATGGTGTTTGCACACCAAGATAATTGGTTTGATCAGCTCAACGTCCATTTAACTACCGAGTCTTCTGATGTTTCTTCCTGACTAGTCACAAATCATATTGTTCAGACTTTTTTCATCTTGCCCAGCTCTGAGACAGAATTTTTTTGCGTATCAAGCAATTGTTTTATGACCAAGAAATTAAGTAGCAAAAACACTTCTATTTTGCTAGACTCTAAACAGTCTGATTTTTGCATGCCATTCACCATCTTTCAATTCCTAGAGTTCAGTTTTTATAAGGAGGCATAAATTGAGGCTGTTTATGGATGGAAGCCTGACATTTTATGCATGCCATACCAAATGTTGCATCTGAAGCATTGACTAATCAATTAGACCTCAGTTCCTCACCTGCAAAATCCTCTTTCCTACATACAAATGAGCAATCTCTGGTGAATTTACTCTGAATGTTCCTAGAACTTAGGCAGTCCAAAAGAAATTTTTGCAGCTGCAAAAATGTGCTCCAATTTGGATATAAATATCCCCAAATAAGTCTCCGAATCAGTTAACCATTATTGTGAAACTCTCCCCAATCATGCACCCACTAAATGTTTGTTGAAATATGATAAATAATAAAATAATAATGTTTGACTGCAATAAGAATGTAGTCCCTGTGTTTGTATCTACATAACACAAAATATTTGAGATACTTACTTTAATTATAATTATAACAATTGTTGACTAGTCTTTTACCATTTGTACCCAATTACTCATGTCTTTAAAAATATAAGGATAAGACTTTGTGACTACAGATTGCTACTTACACAATTTAGCAACTTCTGTGACTGTTTAAAAATATATTTGGGCACAGGTGGCTCAAGCCTGCAATACTTCCTACTTAGGAGGCTGAGATCTGAGGATCACAGTGCAAAGCCAGCCCACTCAAGAAAGTTTTTGTGGCTCATATTGGCAATTAACCACCAAAAAGCCAGATATGGAGCTGTGACTCCAAAGGTATAGAGCAAACCTTGAGCAAAAAGCTCAAGGACAGCACCCAGATCCTGAATGCAAGCTCCAGGTTCATGGGTGCAGGGTGAAGGGTATATATATATATATATATATATATATGGAGCAGTTTAAACTAAGCAGTTTAAAATAAGGTCACTTTAAACACATTTTGATAGTGCAATAGTTTCATGCAAATTTGAATTGCTTTCATTTGAAGCTGATTAATGTTAAAGGTGAAGGGCTAAAAAGAATGAAGGGAAAAGAATGAAGGGAAATCAGCCAGGTGCCGGTGGCTCATGCCTTAATCATAACTACTCAGGAGGCTGAGATCTGAGGATCACCGTTCAAAGCCAGCCTGGGCAGGAAAGCCGGTGAAACTCTTATCTCCAATAAACCACCAGAAAACCAGAAGTGGCTCAAGTGGTAGAGAGCCAGCCTTGAGCTGAAGAGCTGAGGGACAGCACTCAGGCCCAGAGTTCAAGCCCCATGATTGACAAAAAAAAAAAAAAAAAAAAGAATTAAGGGAAATCATACTTTTCTCCTGAAAAGGTAGAAATCAACCCTATTAATAATGTGCCAACATATTTCTTTAAAACTATATTACTCTTATCAAAGAAGCCATCAATAAATTTCAGTCATTTCAAGAAGAAAATGGTATAATATTCCCTAATAATAGCAAAATTATATTTGATTTGAAATAAAATTTCCAAACTAGAACTTGAGTGATCAACATCGTAATTTTTTTTTTCTGTACTCTGAGCATATGAGAACCATGGGCTACCCTACCCTTCAAGCTAATAATTGAAGATATTAAAATATATTCCTCTGTATGTATTGATATTCTGGGGTCAATATATATTCATTCAATCCATATCCTAGATAATAGATTTTTGCTTAATTTTCAAATATCAAAAATATTTAGGTGGCAAAAAATGGAAATTTTACTATTGACTTGTGAATTTTCTTTCTAGGCAGATAAATGTGCATTAGTTTTTGTCCACATCTGGAATTAGAAAGCTGGAGGACTTAATGAAAGATGGTTTTACCATGCAAATCCACTGAAATTGCATGTTCTTACAAAACTGTGTGCATCTAGTACTGCCTTGATTAAATTCAGAATTACTCTAACATTTGAATTAGAAGAAAGCTCTGGAAATCTATTTGTGTCCATCACTTGTTAGCAGTTCTTAAAGGGAAGCATCCTTAAAACAGTATCAATGAAAAGCATGTTAAACTCTTCAAGGATGGGGATGGGAAGGTGGCTTAGTGGTAGAATGTTTGCCTTGCATGCATGAGGAATGGGTTTGATTCCTCAGCACCACATAAGCAGAAAAAGCTGAAAGTGGTGCTATGGCTCAAATGGTAGAGTGCTACCCTTAAGCTGAAGAGCTGAGAGACAGCTCCCAGTTCAGACTCTACTACCGGCCAAAAACTTATATATACCAGTGTAAAATATTTTATATGGTTTGTGTGCAACCAGTGACAAGACCTTAATAGAAAGACCTTTTTATTCTCAATGTTGGGCCTAATTCAGATAGAAAGAAACCAAAATATTTCTCCCCAATATTTGGATGGTTGTTTAGCTGACAGGGGAAAAAAACCAAAACAAAAAACACGCAAGCTTTCTTAATCTGTGTTTGGAAAACCAGGACAATGATTCACAAAGACATGAGGTCTTTCTATTCTCCCACTTTCCTGCTGAAAACCAGCATGTAAATTCTCCTTTCATAAGGGATTTCTCAGCAGCTCTAGAAATGGTGGGGGACTGGATGGGGAAGAGTTTACAGTTAACATTTCCCCACAGTATTCCTACCTTTGGAAACTTGAGACTGCTCTCTTCTTTGTCCTGTCACTTTAGTAACATATATTGCTTTTTTTTCTGAATTCCTCTATACACTAGGACATTAAGGAACTATCTTGAGTTACTTTCAAAAATCTCAGAGTTTCCCCTGTACTGTATGCAGTGTATTCATTAATTATATTTGTTTGTTTTTCTTGTGGACCTGCCATTTGTTGTGGAGTTTTGTCCTACTACAGACTTCAAAGGTTGATTAAAAATTACATTTTCTCCCTTTCAATATATATGGTGGTTATCTCCCTTTACTCTTTGAGATCTATGATTTTCATCTTTTATTCCTGTATGAGAAATAAATAGAAGTAGCCATAAACATCTCAAAACAGAAAGGTATCTGTTATCAGAACCGTTTCCTTTGTGCCCCTTGAACTTCCATAAGTTGAGGATCATCTGTATTGTATCCATGGATACTTTTATCCCTTGGTTTCTTATTTGCTTGGAAGGCGTTTTCATAACAATGTACTGGTTTAATAAAAGCAATAAATAGGAGTCTCCATGCAAGAGAAATTGGAGTTTCCTAACATGCACATGTTTTAAAAAATAAAAATAAAAAATAAAGTGCCTTGAGATGCTGGCAGTTTAAACATTTGGAACCAAAAGTTCTTATGAATATTTACATCCTAACTGCTCAATTTTACCTTACAAGCTTCAATTTAGGAAAATATACAGTACTTTTGCATATAATGGTACCTTGTGAGCCCCTGAGTCAAGTAGAGAAGATTTAAATACAAAAAGGAAAACAGCCATTAAAAGCACTTACATTGTGTGTGGAGTAAATAGTACAAAATGATTATTTCCCTGGAAGACCAGGATCAGAAACATGCCTATGAAGACCCAAGATTCCTACAGTGCTTAGAGAAGATTCTGGCAAAGAAGGATGCCTAATCGGGTGAAGGTAAGTTTTTCTTTGCCGCAGGTGAAGCTCTAAAGAGACATCAGTGTCTTGTTTTAACCGGGAAGTCAAGTTGTCTTCCGAAGCTGTGTTGAGATGCATCCCACTTGAGAGGGATTCTTTGGGCTTAAGTTTTGATTTTTCAAGGTCCAGAAATTCAGGACACTGATAGGAAGAAAAAGAAATTGCATTTTTAAAAATTATATCAACAATCATCTAAAATTTCATTCAAAATCCAGATGTGATTTTTTTTCTTACCATCATCTTATTCTCCTCCCCCCTCCCCATTATCTTATCTAAACAAATAAGAAAGACAAGTGTCAATTCAGATAATCTTAAACAACAATTCCAAGTATTTTAATTTTACTGTGAAGTCAGATTAACAAGGTCAGATTTCTAAAATATATTGTTTTGGTTTGAGTTTCCTTATTAAATTTTAACTCAAAATCTAAGACAAAGAATGGAATAGGAAACATGATCAGAAGGAAAGAAAAAAAATTGGAAAGGAAGTAAAGTCAGTGTTTCTGTCAGATTATCTAAAACCAATATAAACAAAGAATGAAATACATATGTTTACTTTTACCAGCCAGTAAAAACTTGTTAAAAGTAAATGGACATGAAAGTTCACAACCATTTTCCTTTGGATACATTACCCTATCTGTATTCATGTATTTTCAATTCTTAAAGTTGTTTTGTTTTTCCAAGTCCCTAACCATATAGAACATTCATTAGATTGTTCTATGAATCCTCACTGAAATCATCTTTTGTAGGTTCAGTGGGACATGGTGTTCAGGATAAGAGTTGAAGGGAATTAGATATAAATTAAAGGGGCCTCTTTCAAGGGTTGTACAGGAAAATTAAAGGATACTTTTATGTCTTTTGCCTTACCATGTTTGCCAGGCCATGGAGAAACAATGTAGAGATCTCTTGTGATGAATGGGGCAAAAGGAGTTTACCAGTCTGACTGCATTTGAACCTCAACTCTAATCTGGTCGACTGTGTTTTCTTTCTGAGATCCAGTGTTGCCTCTTGTCACTACAGGAACTTACAGACTTTATGATCTTTAATTGAACTCTAGAGATATCCCTTAGTTTTTATATCTATATAGAATGTAAATTTTTACTGGTTAATTCTTGAAAAGAACGAAGATAGCAGGGAGATAAAGAGGGAACAGAAGACACCGTATGAAAGGAAATGTACTCATTATGTGACTCACATAATTGTAATCCCTCTGTATATCACCTCAATAATCAACATAAAAGTAAATTAATTTAAAAAAAAGACAAGAAACAAAACTTTTGCTTTAGCCTGGCTTCAGTGGCTCAAGTCTGTAATACTAGCTACTTGGGAGGATAGCAGAAGATGACACTTTAAAGCCAGCCAGGGGCAGAAAGATTCAGGAGCTTATCATTCACTGAATAATCAGAAAAAAATACTTTAAAAATGCTGATGTTTAAAATTATGTAATTTTAGTTCTATTGATTTCAAACTTTTAAAACATGTAAGACATAACAGACCACAGGACTCATCTGTAGATACTCTAATGTAACAGGAATGGGGATGGGATGGGATGGAAGTTTGTATTTTTCCTCTCCATCTTGGGGGAGTCCTTATTAAGGTGAGCCCTTGGAAACATGGAAGCACAGTACGTACACTCACTTGTGAGGAGGGGCTGAAGCTTCGGTCTGTCTTAATGGAAGCAACCGGAGGACTTGCTCTCATCAGACGGAGGATGGGTCTCGGGTACTCTGTTCCCGCAGTTACCATGCTGTAGGCTGGAGGGACCACAGTAGTTTGTTTCTGTAGCAGCTGTAATATGGTTTGGATGTCTGTTGTCATTTGGGATTCAAGTCTGCAGGACAGACAGACAGAAAAGGGCAAGACGGTCCTAAAATGGTTCAGAATTTCAAGGGCATCTAAGAAAACCATCAGCATTACGAAAAAATGAAATTATGGTCCTGCTTTAAACAGGAAGGACAGGAGAGGGAGCACAGAGACTCTTTCCTGGCGGATACTCTCTACATCTCACTAATGATCCTGATAAGGATGATTACTCTCTCATTCACTTACAAAGAATTAACAGAATGAATTGAACAAATCACATATTTTACTAACTTGTATTGATTTTTAACATGTATAACATGCTTAGAATCTATTTTTAACCAAAAATTACCTTTAAATTTTGCTCCGGCTTTGACTCAATTTCTTATTAACATTGTATTAACTTTTTAAAAGAGAAATAAGTAAAATTTCATTTATTGTTAAGTCATCTGGGAAATGTTTCTTTTGTGTTTTAACTTTATATTACAGTCATTATATCCAATGCACATTATGTAAAAATTGAACTATGTAACTGTAGGGTAGGGCAGGATGGAGTAAGATGGGGAAGGCATGGCATTGATCAAGGAGCATTGCTCTCATAACTTGACTTCTCAAATTGAAGCCATTTTGTACAACTACTTAATTAAAAAATTTCTGGGGAAAATTTACATGATCATTATTTAACATTAGATAACTTTCTTCTATTTATAGTAAGTATATTATTTGTATGTATGTGTTTGTGTGTATGTATAGTTAAGGAGTGTAAATGCTACTAGAGGTTAAATTACTTTCCAATTTGTAGTTCAGAGCTCTGATGTTTAAGTAACAGGCAAAATTTACAAGTTCACTTGCTTCTATGACCCATTTGACTTGCAAAATATTGTTGTTGTTGTTTCTTAAAGCTCAAGATTACCAGCGGATAAAACTCTACAATCAAAGATCATCATAAATAACTGTACAGTTACCCCATAATCACAGCATTTGATGAATTGCCATTTAATGAATGGTTTCTGCATTACCATTATTAATAAGACAGACTGCTGAATAAGCACAAATTTGTAATAAGTATTAAAAAAAAAACTTTATCAATGATTTCTATGCAATAGGAAGTCAAAAATTATGTTGATATTTTTGATTCCTGAAATATTTGTTAAATAGCAGCAATCTCTAAGAATATAGGATCCATTTATCTTGTGTTGTACCTTGATTTCTAATATATCCTATCTCGATTTCTCATAGACTCTACCTATTAAAAGGTAAGACTTTAGTGTGCACATGTACATGTGACTCATGCATACAAGAATATATTATGCAGGTCAAGTGGCTCATGCAGAGTAAGAGTTGAGACCACAATGAAGAACAGTTTTTGCCCCATGACTTGGTTCTGTGGTCTAGAAAAAACTTGATGGGAAAAATAACAAGAAGTCAGTTACTAACTTGGGGCCTTCAGTTATTTTCTACATATCAATTCATTGAAGACATCTGTGTGTACAGCTGAACAACTTAATCAAAAGACAAAATTTATTTATCAAGACTTGCTTCAAGGCTCTCACCTTCCTATGCCCATAAATGCTGAATAATGTATCATAATGTCCATATGTCTGGCTGTCTCTTATTGGCTCCTATTACAGTTTGGTATGAAGTTTCCCCTAAAAGACACGTGTTAAGGGTTTGACAAAATCTTTGAGAAATGATTGAATTAAAAGTGCTATTTCCTATTCCATGGACTAATCCACCAATGGATCTACAATCTAAAGGCATTATTGGGCAAAGAAAAACTATTGAAGGTGGAGCTAGTTTGGTGCAGATAGGTCCCTTGAGGCTATTGCCTTGGGGGTTGCTTCCCTTGTGTTTTCTGCTTTCTGGCTGCCATGGAAAGTGTGTGCTCTTTCACCATGATGTTATATCTCACCTGGGGATCTTGTTAAGCTGCAGATTCTAATTCAATAGTCTAGAGTTGGGGAGTCTACTGTAGACCCCCATTCTTCCAGGCATGCCCAATGTTATTAGTTTAAAGGAATACTTAAGATGAGGAAGAAGGAGAAGGGGTAAAAACTGTTAGTAATGACTCATTGCAGAATCTCCAAAGCTACAGAGCTACCAACTGGGGACAGTAACTTCTGAAACCATGTACCAAAATATATTTCTCAACATTTGTTTCTTATAGTAGTGAAGAACATCAGATCAGTGGGCCACAAAAGTCCTTTAAAATCATTTAGTAAAGGACAGGACACACATGTTTTTCATATGCTTGTTGTTGGCTGCCTGTTACCACCTGCTTGTAGGGATACTTTCTTAGGCCCTTGGGAATATGTTATCAATATTCAAATGGGACTCAGCTGGGAGTGGCTCAGGTTTATAATCCTAGCTACTGAGAAGGCAGAAACCTGAGAAATATGGTTCAAAGCCAGGCGGACTAGATAAATCTGAGAGATGCTTATCTTCAAATAACCATCAGAATGCAGTAGAGGTGTGGCTCCAGTGGTATTGTGCCAGCAGTGAGCAAAAAATCCAAGTCAGAGCTTGAGGTCCTGAGTTCAAACATAAACATAAATCTACACACACACACATACACACACATACACACACATACACCAACATCTAAATGGACCTTGACAGAAAAAAATTTCCCAACTTCTGCAAAGTGTTTGACACAGCTATATAATAATACTGAGTAGCACAGATCACTATTTTAAAAGGCCCAGGTTTCAAAGTACTGTAAGTATCATCTTTCTTATGGTTTCTACTGACACTGTGTAGTTGACAATCTCTCATTCCACATATTTTGAATATTTAGTTTATTTTTATTTAACTTATTGCTTTCTATATTCAGTACATCAACAAAAGAGTCCTTTGTTGTAAGAAATTTGTTTACTATGCATAGGTTGTATTTTCATATTTTATGACTAAGGTTTAGTCACAAATGAATGAATTATTTTAGAGACTAAACAATCTGCTTTACTCAGTTAAAATTTTAGAAAATGAAATAAAAATCAAGCATCGTTTTCATTTTAAACAGAAACATATACCAAGTTTTGGTATTGTTTTTTAATACCTTCAGTCAAGACCTTCTGTGTACCAGGCAGGCTTTTCTTTTCTTTTTATATAGTGAAAATACCATACAGAGGGGTTACAATTACATGAGCAAGGTAATGAGTACATTTCTTATCAAGCATTGTTACCTCCTCCTTTGTTTCCACTTTCCATCTCTTTCCATCTCTCCCCCTGCAAATTGTAAAGTTCGTTTTTCAACATAATTTCTTGTACATCTCATTGTTGCAATGGGTCCACCCTATTTAAACAAATTGTTTTTTCCCTTCCCCTCCACAAAGTATACCAACATCAAATACAGTGAAAACAGGGGTTATACCGTGGGGAAGGGACATACAAAGAAATACCTTATAAATATGTTAAAAACAATAGCAAGAAAGAAAAAACGTTTGAGTCCTTATGTCTGAGACCAGCAGAAATGGTCAGATAAGTTGATGTTAGGCGAAATGAACCCCAAGATAAGGACCCCATGCATGATTTTCTTAAGAAAACTAGGTGGAACGTGATAAATACGTGTGGAATAGAGCTCTCAGTGATGACAGAAGCTGCTCACTTGAGAAGGACAATGAAGGGCAAGAACAAACAGCCATAATGCTAGATGAAACAAGTCCTCAGTGTTATATTAGAAACACACAGACAAATTGCTTTGGGGATTCTGCAATGAGTCATTACTAACAATTTTTATCCCTCCTCCTTTCTCCTCATCTTAAGTATTCCTTTAATAACATTGGGCATGCCTGGAAGAATGGGGTCTACAGTAGACTCCCCAACTCTAGACCACTTGACAGAATCTGCAGCTTAACAAGATCCCCTGGTGATCTGAGTACATGTTAAAGTATGAGAAGCACTGCTGTAGAATTGTTAATAATTTCCTTAGCTATGCATATCTCTAAGCACAATATATGAACATGGAAGAGCATTTCTCTTGTAAACCTTCACTTTAAATATAGCTCAATTGGTTATGAAGGCAGAAACAATGGCAATAGCAAGGACCATTCAAGATATTTTGTGTATATTGGTTTTGATTTCCATGTCCACTTGATATGCGTATTTGGATTTGACAGTGGTATAGGACCCCACAAGTCTATACTTCAACAAATGCTCAGATTATACTCAACCCAAAAACATGTCCTGAGATTCTCACTCTGAAAAATTGAGATAGGGGGCCTTTCCAAACTTGTTTCCATTTTTTTTTTTTTGCCTTATAAGCAAACTAGAGAAAGAAGCTATTGGAGATAGAAGTAAGGAGGCAATTAAAAAATAAATAGGATAATCTGACAGGCAATAAAATATTTGTGAAAATATCATCGACAATTATAGAAAATTATTCAAAGGAAGAGTAGTCATTGGAACAATTCAAAACATGTTCAAAAAGCACATGCAAATGCTGGGAATGTCTCAAGATTTAATTGCATTTTGGCTGTGAAAATTTTCTTATTAAAATATTAATGTAATAACAATACTAATAAGTGTTCTAGTAATTAGTGGTTACAAACCCAATAGGTACTTGACAAATACCCATATAACAGCCTGATGCAGACAAAGCTCCTTCTTCCTAAAGCCCCCGAAGACCCTGGAGCAGACCTGAAGAGGGTCAGGTGGCCCTTCCTTTTGGATAAGGTGGGCACTGATCCAATCAGAATGCAGAACAGCTGAGACTCCCCAAAAGGGCTATCAAAGAGGGACCCCACGAACATACATTAGACTAACGTCCCCACTTCTCACCCTCATACTGAGAAATCTGAACTCCCACTCTCCTTCTCCCCCTTGCCCAAGAAGCAGGTAGCTCATACCAATCCACCAATAGGTAAGAGGCTCTCTTCATCCTCTCTACAGCCTTATCCACTTTCAAATAAACTTCTTCTCCCTCATAATTCCTTATTTGGTAGAGAGAAAAAATGGTGTCATCAACACCAGTGAAGTTAATCAGTAATCCTAATTCATCTTGCTTTGTGTATAACAAGTACAGTCTATGTCCAGTTGGCCAGTGAATCTGCGGTTTCAGAAACTGTGTCTGTACTGCACATGGAGATACCTTTTGTCTTATTATTATATACTAAACAATTCAGCAGAACAATTACATAGTATTTGTAAGTAATAAACTTTGTAAGTAATCTAGAGAAGATTTAAAGTACGTGGGAGGGTTTTTTGTAAGATATGCGCAAATACTATTCTTTTTACTGAAGGGACTTAACAACCTAGGGATTTGGGTATTCAAGTTTGGTCCTGGGACTAACCTGCTATGGTTGACAAGGGGTCATTTATTTATTATTTCTGTTCCTACAAAAGCATTGCAGGTAGATACAGATTGAAGCACAAAAATGAAGTTAGGAAAGGGTTTGACTTGACCTATTCATTTTGGAAATGGCCATTAGCTGCCTAAGACTTTTTATCTAGGCTATCCAATTGCAAGTACTTTGTTAGTACTGTGCTTAAGGAATCGCTATTGCCCTTAGCATTCACCCATCTACTCCCTTCACTACCATCATCATCACTAGATGGATGGAATACATAGAAAATATTCGGAATAGATATGGAGTATATCGACAGTGTATGTAGTAAAGGCAAAGCTCACAGATGGAGAAAATAACTTATTGGATATGGGCAGAATTCATAAGTACATTAAATGGAAACATGCACATATTACTAACCAGCAAGTCATACCAAAGATAGAATGAGAATGCAACGTAAAAAATAAAAGTGACACATACATAGAAAGAGATGGAAACAACGTGTTTTCATGTCCGTTCTGAAAAAAAAAATCTGTCTCCCAAATTTGGTGATATGATTGGTGACATCCAATAGTATCTCATCTGTTCCTCCATATGCTCCTCTAAACACACAAAAACTAACTAGAGATCCACAGGTGTGTCTAGGGGATACAGATGTTGAGATACAGGCAGTTATTACCCTTGGCACAGAGATTCTGGTTTTTGACTCCTCTAGAGGCCAGGCAGGAAAGGTTGATGAGGCAAATACATAAACTTTGTCTAGATTAGGGTGCAAATTAGGTACAGACCTTTTACCAGGCTTGGTGCTCATTTGATATGCTAACTATCCCCATCTTGTTCTCCTTATTTCCCATTACATAGTGCAAATGGATTTAGTAAGTCATGTATTGTTGGTGTTTCAGTTTAGTTCATGCAATTTTCTGCCTATAAGCATTAGGCCTTCATTATATCAGAGAAATCCCAAACAACACAACCAAAACAGCTATTTCAGGCACAACAATTTTTTCCCTTGAATCTTTTTGACCAACCTAACTTTAAAGAACCTACGCAGACTTGAGTGAAAGGGTTACCTCCTCCCTAAAACCAAAATGCACTTCTTATAATTGGATGGTTTAAATCAAGGCGAGGGAAAATGGAGAGGCTCTGGCCTTTCGCTTATGGGATTTTCAATTCATTCATAGTTTTGACAGGCTGGCTAAATAATCATTTACTTCACTTTTTAATACTTTAAAGTATCATTAAATCACCAAGAGGAACTAAGTAGCATGAGATGATTAAAAAAAGAAAGAAAAGGTGTCCAACAACAATCTACATATAAATTATTTTAAGGGGAAAAAGGAAGCTTTCTAAGGTAGCTCTGATGATAGAATGAAATGTGTGTCCCTAAAAGTATAAAGTGTTTTACCTAAGCATTTGTTGCCAATCAACTGGTAATTCTGTCAACTTTGAATCTTAGTTTAAATATGGTGTATATGGAAAATATGGGATTCAGGGAAGAAGAATTTTCCTGATCACATTTTCCTTTTGCTCTGCTACTGCTGATACCTGTTTAGTTGTTCTTGAAGCAAATCTAGTCTTTGCTCCACTTCCCCATAGGTGAGGTCACTTTCTGTTTCAGAGATCCCCCAGGCAGCACCCTGCATTGCTGAGGCACTGCACTCTTCAGGCTGAGCTCGGGCCTGCTCTCTCTCCCAGCTCTGCATGTCAGTGATATCTGTGGGAAAGAGCAAGAGAAATGTCAGCTTCAGTGGATTCTCCTTTCCTTCAGTAACACACAGAGGACTACAAGACAAGCAGAAAAGGTTATCTGGGTGCATCCTAGGAGACAAAGAACTAAAGGTGTTCAGGGACATAACCTACCACCAATTGGTCACAGAGTCTAACTCTTATCCAGTCTGGATTATGTCCCTATGTATTTTCATAGGATTTACATAGGATTTATTATAATTTTGTATTTTCTGTTTGTACTAAGTAAAGCAAGGTATAATTGATCAGGTAGTTGATTTTATGCTTTTGAGTTGGGAAGGAAACAGCACATTTTGTCTCTCTATTGCTTTCCCAAAGACTTGAGGTTTTTACTGCCCTCTTTTTAGGGCAATTTGGATACCTTGTGACTTATAGTAGGTCCGAGGAGAACGCTCTGAAGAAAGTGAAGGCTTGCTGTGTGACTTTCTTAGTCCATTCTCTTGGTCCTCAAAATTGGGCCAAGGAGCGATAACCATTAAAGATAAGAAGTCTTCAATGGACTTGGATTCAAATTTACTGAAACCAAGCTAGTGTTCCATGTTTTTGTGCTTCTTGTAACTGCATCTGTCCTTTTTATTATGATCACATTGTCTTGTTTTCCAGATGGCTCTTTTATTATGAATATTGTGATGGTACTATACATTAAAACAGTTTATCTGTTGAAGACTACTCGTGCTCTGAGTGTCTGCTATGTGCCAGACAATGCTAAATGTGGAAGATTTAAGACAGAGACTGTTAATTTGAAGAATTTAGTCTAGTAAGCTTAGGATAATTTTTCATAGAGAGATTCGTTTTCTTAGCCCATTATAATTTATAGTTCCTCCTAACAATCGGCACTTTTAAGCTACTAATATTTGGGGACAGATACATCCTACTTCTTGATTTAGTCACATACCTTCCATGCTTTTGCTATGTTTTCTTAACTTCGGTGAAATGACTAAAATGTTGCAAAATAAAATCCATGAAAAAATTTGAATAGAATTGAGAATTAATTTCAGAGATAAAGAGACACATCACTCAGTGAAGGACTGGTGGAAGGGAAGGATTACTCAAGCTGGCCATTATTTTCACATGGAATCAGATTTGAATCACAGAGTGTGACTTGGTTTGATAGCAAGATTTTATTTTTAAATCTAGCAATGATTAAACACTGACACCAGCTATTCAATATGGTTATGGAATTTGCATCTTCTGCTTTAAAAAAATATAAATAGGCTACAACTGAATTGGGCTAGATTAGTTTTGACTGTAGAAATAGGGAAGGGAATTTCAGGACTTCCTACATTTTTCTTAAAAGTCCAGTTAGGGATCTCCAATGCATACCCTTTCTCAAATTCTAAGACAAACAATAAATTACATGGTTACTTTGTGAATTTTTTCTCAGGGAATACACAGAAGTTTCTCTAATGAGTTCTGCCTCAGTCTGGGAAGCTATCCCAAAGAACTTAACATATCCAAAGAGGGCTTGCGTTTCCTGGTTAGCCCTGTAAGAAGGGCTAACAGAACTCAAAGATGTTCAAGTATACTCTAGAAAGGTTCCTGATTTTCACATTCGTATTCTACAATACCCCGGGGTTCAGTTTTGTTTTCCAAATTGGAAGTTTATGTTTTACTTTTGCTGTTTTACCAAACAGTACAAAATACAAGTGAAAAATCTAAGTAGGAAAACTATATTGCTTCATCTCTTCTTAAGTAAAATATCAGATTTTACTGAAGTGTGATTTGTTATTCACATATGAATCTGTCCAAAATGCAAACTAGGTTTTCACCGTTGGGTTTTCTATGTCAAACAAGAACTTAGAACACATGAAAATGATTTGGTGATGAGAGTGCTTTTCTATGCTATTCTTTCAATATCTAGCTCATGTAAGAAGATTTCTTTAGAGAATACAAGATTTGATAGGATTGAGGTTATATATTGAACTTTGGGCCAAGAAAGCACACATAATTACTTTTGAATAGCCATGTAAGGACACTGATTTAGGATATGACAAAAGATATTTAAGATGTTTGCATGGTAGTAATTTCTTTACCAGATGTGTACAATTATATCTATACAGTTTTATGTCATTACCAATAATTTTCTAATAATTTTTAGCATGGTGTTTATCACTAATGATAAAGAAATATGACTATAAAAGCAATGAATTTTCTAATACAGGTATGAAACTGGAAAATTTTATTTTCAGATTATTCTTATTAAACACTTTTATCTCTATAATGTTTCTGACTGCATATTTCTTCATAAAAGCTATGTTACCATTGATAGTGATAATAAGCATAGGCTAAGGTTCTTCTTCCAAAACCATGTAATTCATGTATATATTTAATGCCTCTCTTACTTGCTTTACAGACCAAATATATAATAAATGGATTTTTAAATGGTAATGGTGAATCAAATGCAATGAATTTTGGAGGATAGTGTTTTTTCCTCCCATGCATAAGAAAAAGTATTTATTTTAGGAAACTTCAGTAATATCTGTTCTATGTACCAAAGGCCTCCGTGATTATAATCTACTCTTATTAAAATCTAGAGACCTGTGACTTGCCTGTTTTAATGGCAATATAAAATGAAGAGTTCCAAGGAGGAAAGCCTTGTTAGTGGTCCTAATCAAATGAGTATCCTTGTAGACACTTTCTAAATATAGCTCAGGAGAAGTCTGTACTTGGTTACCTTGGCAAATGTTGCTATAGTTGCAGGATACATTTCTGCAAATGATGAACATAAACTTCCCTTTTGCTCTGGATAAATAAACTTTCTCTGGATACAGAAATTTGCCTAGGGTCAACTTTTGGCCTCAATGAACATTGGATCATAGGCTATTTTATTTTTATTATTATTTAATTTTGTGGAGATACAGTCTTCTTTCAAATTCAGTATGATAAATTTTAGGGATGTGAGGGATTAAAAGTTCTTGTTGATGGTGAAACTCAGTTTGGAATTTCATTGTTCAGCTCACACCAATTACAGTTACATCTCAATTATTAGAACAGTTCTTGAACATTATACAATCTTTCTGTTTAAAATTCATTAAGAAATGAAACTTGCAGTGAATCACATTGCTAAATTTTCCATTTGTAAGTTTTCTTCATTAATCATGTTTAATGTGTGTCACCCTGATTGAAGCTATATGGTATCAGTCATATATCAGCCATGTTTGTTAAATGACATTTATGTGTAGCTATTCAAGGTAATTATTAAATGAATCATAATGATAAGTTCTGAAATATTATAAAGTTGGAGATATTTTAAAGTCATTTTAAATTACCATTTGGGAGCCAAGTAGAATAGCTGATTAAAAATGAGGGGGTAAAAGAAATATTGAATGTAGGTCATTAAAATTCAGTGTCAAGCAGAATCATTAGAAAGTCAGTAAAATTATCAATAGATATCTTTAATAGATTTGTCAATTGAGGGTCTAAAATTCAAGAAGAAATTTTTTTTTTTTTACAAAGCAAGCCCACATTATTCTGCATTTTAGATCACAAATGCTTCAGAGATTTTGACTTGTATGATACAACCTATTTCTATTTTTACAACTTTCCAGAATCCATTTCATAAATAAATAAAATAGGACATTTGGCAATCACATCTAATATTCTATTCTTCCATTATGATAAATGAGGTACTATTTTCATGCACTTCATCAAGATGTTAGATCATTCAGAAGACTTTTGCCTGTATTAGCTTATTTCCAAGTGACTGCATGGCAAAAGTTGATTTCACATGATGAGTAGAGTAACCTGGAAAAATATAAAGTCTTAAAACTCTAATTTTAATAAAACCTTGTTGTATATTATCTTTTGAAATAATGGTGATGATAATAACTAATATTTACTTACTCTGGGTCAAGTCAAAACATTAATTTTTTTTCTGATTCCTTGGGTACTTTCTTATACTGTCTTAATCTTTTACATTTTATGTATCCAGGTACATGTTAATAATTAAAAGGTTGGGAAATACAACTTATAAGAAAATCCTAGTTGTAAGACTTTTATTCCAGAGTTTTCTAAATATTATTTATAATCATAACCAACGAACTTGTTCATGATATTATTCCTTATCTAGCAACATGCAAACTGTGGGCTAGCAGAATCCAAAGTCATAAAGGGAGCAAGTGACAGAGTTGGTCTTGGAACATAGGTAGTATGACTATGTCTCTTATGGGTATAGCTCAATCATTTCATGGCTAGGTTTAGTTACATACGTAGACCTAGCTTGTATTATATTAAATTTGTAATGATTTTTATTTGGTTTCACATCTTTTCTATAAATTCTGCATGGTTTAACCAAGCATTTTTACTCATCTTGTAAATTTTCTTTTACAAGATTTAGGTCTTCCTTTTAGTAGATAAAAGTTATGAAGAATAAATTTTATTGTAGGATAGTTCTCCTCTTTCACAGTAACATACATTTTTTTGGCATATATTTCAGTGTCATTGAGCTGACATTTCATACTATAATACTACAGGATTGGTGGTAAAAATATGAGTACAGAAGGTATATATAAAGAACTAAGCAATAGGTTCTCTTAAAATAATCACTGACTTTTTTTTCTTCATTGGAATAAATTGCTTCCATAGACTTTTCTACATTTCTCTTTGTGGTATTGTCAGGTTAGCCACAAAAACCCCTCAGGCTTACATTTTTTTTTTTTTGAATCATTGCCACTTATGACAGAACTATGCAAACACCCTGTAGAGAATCTAAAATCTGAACATTTTGCAAAAACACTATATGAATTGAAAAAGTTAGATTAACATGTGCTGATGTAGCTCTTAATTTGTGAAAGGTTGCCATTTTATGTGTCTCTTTGAGAGAAGACAACCTGATTCCCAGTTCTTGATTACCTTTGCAAGAGTGACTTCTTTTATCTATGTGAATTCTTCCTGAGGTGGATAATGTTTCTTCAAAGTGGAGTCCAGTTGCTTTCCCTATTTTTGGAGTAGAGTCTGCTATTCCTGAGAAGAGCGGCTTTTGTTCGTCATCAATGGAAGAGATGAAAGATGATGATCTGCTTTTTTTCTCTTCAAAGTGTTTCCTGGAACTCTGATAATGACGTATGGTATCCACAGAGTCTTCAGGATCATTTGTACTGTTTTCTTTGCCAAAATCTATAAATAAAAGTTATTTTATAGAAGATATTCAAATATGAGATTCTGTATGTCATGAATATGTAAAGTTTAATTTTCCTATTAAAATGCAGTTTTGGAGACTTCTTTTTTAATTTAAGAAGGATATTAAACAATTCAATTCCATACATTTAGAAATGTTTGCTAATCAAATGATCTCCAGCATATCACAGGGATTACAAGCATTTAACCTATGATCTTGGTTTGGTTATACAAACTATGCTACTATAGGTATGCTCATTTTAATTTCAGTCTTTTTACTGTGATTGTAAAGGTCACATAAAGAAGGGTTACAGTTACGTATGTCAAGTATTGAGTACATTTATTTTGAACAGTATCCCCTCCTCCTTTGTTTTCTCCCAGTTTTTCTCATTCAAGTTCCCCCAAATTGTAAAGACATTTTTTTAATTCAAAAGTTGTTCGATTATCTTACTGAATTAAATCATTAATTTCGAAATTAAGAAAAAAATAAGTTTAGAATTCTGAGAAAGCCATTGGGTAAGTCATAAACTTAAACTTATTTTTAGTATATATGTTCAACTGTCTTTTATAATCTTAGAATCTGGTTCATTACCTCTTTGGGAAAATGAAGCAGGCAAAGGAAGATAAGTTCCTTTCCTAATGTATCAGCTCCATGCAAGCTGCTTATGTTTATCCTCTACATCATATCATGTGGCATACGACAATTTTCACATATTGCCTCGGTCAAAACTGCAAGCCTTCTCACAGAAAAGGCTAGCTAGGGCTGGCCTTCAGCCTAGGTTCCATGCCAGTAATGGCTTTGACATTGCAGTTAGTTTGGTTGGGTAGCATATTGCACAGAATATAAAGCTTAAATACAGTAATTGTGGTAGGTTTTTACCTAATTACATTGAAACCCCTAGTGCATATTGGCTGTTTCATACTGAAATGCCAGGATAATTTCAGCCCTGAAGGTTGTGTTAGAACACTATAACAACAGGAAAAGCTCAGAGAAAAATCTCAGAATTTGTTTCTATTAGTGTCCTGGGGAGACAGTATAATTTTCCATCTGCTTCCTGCTAATAACTAAACCACAAAACTCCAAGAGGTATATCATTTTCTAAAGAAATGGTGAAACTATTGCCCATCTACCCTTGGCCTGTGTGTGCTTACTCTGTTATTTATAGAAGACCTAGGAACTGATCTGAGGCCACTCCAGAGAAACTTCCAACTGCCTTTTAAATTTCCCATATGGTGCAGGAGTTAAACAAATATGTTTTTCTTTTCTTTTCTTAAAAATAATACAAAATATGAAAAACTACAGAGCAGCCCAAGGTAAAAATGAACAGAATTTAAAAATATAAGCTCTATTTTAAATTATTATTAAAGAATTTATGCTCTTTCAGTCAAAATGATAGCTAGCAGAGATTTATTAATTTATTTCCCTGAAGACATATTTGTTAATTATTTCACTATTGCTGAGAAGCCCAAAGACTTTTCAGTCTCAAGCTTTGTAGCTATTGTGGATTACTCAGTAGATTTACCTGATCTCACCCAATCAATATCATGAATATTCAGATGAGCTCTTCTTACAGAAGTTAATTTCTCTTGCATTATCAGTGTTAGACCCCTGGCTCCTTTAAGTCCATTCTAGGGCTTGAACTCAGGACTTTGCACTGCCGTTTAGCTTTTTCCATTCATAAAAAACATGCTAGTACTTGGGCCATAACTCTAGTTCCAGTTTTGGTGCAGGTTAATTGGAGAGAAGGGTCTTTCCTATTTGTTTACCTGTACTGCCTTTAAAAAGAAACCTTCAGGTTTCAGTTTCTAAGCAGCTAAGATTATAGGTGTGAGCAATCTACACTCAGTTTGACGTAATCCTTTTTGAACTGATAAACTTTGTTCTTGTTATTTTCCTCCCTTATTTCTTAGTTTCTTCTTGCAAGGTCTTTTGAGAATTCGATCAGCATCCCTCTCTTCTGAATATATCATTCATTCATCAAAAAGGTTACACATTTTATATTAATGAAAAGAAAAAAGCTTCATTTTTCTAAATTATCCTCCTATAGGGTTAGAAATGGGAACTGTTTGCTGTTCCTACGTAGAGTGTTTTCCTATCCACAAACTGAGCACTAGTGGGATTTGACTCAGTTCAGACTTCTCAACCTTCTGAAAATGCTTTTATTTTTTTTAAACACTTCCCTCCTGTCTCTCCTAGTAGAATTAAATTTAAACTGAACCGTTAATTCATCTGCCTCCACTCTAAGTGTTGGTAATGCTAATGTGGGTAATTATATTGAATACACATCAGAAGTTAGTAAGTCATTTTATATCTTTTCCTTGAGAGGCCTTGGTGTTCTCTGGGAAAATTTAAATCCTTGCAAGTAGCAGAATGCTTTGTTTTACTTGCTAAGTAGCCTCCTTTCTTATGATTCAATTTTGGAAGCTTAGAACCAAGAGTTATAATTTAAATTGTTATCTTGAATGATAACCTGATGATTCTAGGTAGAAGGTAAGGAATTACTAATATTTAGTTCTGTGGTAAAATAAAGTCAATCACTTCATATACATAGAACTTAAGTCCTTTAGAATACATTCTGAATGGAGAAAAAGTCTCACATTTATTTCTGTTCTACTAGCTTATCACCCTGGCCATATGAGCACTTGATTTGATGTAGCACTACTGCTACATATTTTTTTATTCCAACAACTTTTTTCTATTCCATACTAGATACATTAAAGCTTCATTTGCTGTCACATAAAATGAAAGTTGAAATGGCAATCTATTTGTGAATTAAAAATGGAAACTGCTTGGGCTTAGTGTGGATGTTGGTAATTATAACATAAAATTGGGCAGCTGAAATGCATTATAATTAGCCGCCAGGTACTTCTAGACCTCGATAGGCTGTTCCAATTCTGACTTGTGTTTCCTAGGCAAACTGAATTACTTGATAAATATTAAAATGTATTAGATACCATTTTTTCCTCTAAAGCTCTTCATAGTCTATGTGGAAGCAATATTAGGAGGATAGAGTTTGAGAGAATTTAACATTTTTTTCTATTTCCTAGAAATGAGGTTGCATATTCATTCCTGTTTCCTGTTACTATTATACAAAGAACAGGTTTTTTTGTGTTTTTTTGTTGTTTTGTTTTGTTTTGTTTTGGTCATGGGGCTTGAAATTGGGGACTGAGTGCTGTCCCTGAGCAATTTTTGCTCAAGGATAGCACTTTACCACTTTGAGCCACAGTGCCACTTCCGCTTTTCTGGAGTTAATTGGAGATAAGAGTCTTACGGATTTCCTGCTCAGGCTGACTTTGGACCAAGAAGCTCAGATCTCAGTCTCTCAAGTACCTAAAATTACAGACATGAGACACCAGTGCCAGCTAAGAATATGTTTTATCAGTTTAGTTAATCATCAAATTTACTTTCTGAATCAATGACTAAGAACTTTGCTGATAATTCATCTTCTATTTTGCCACATGATGTAATCTTGTGGGTCTCCCTTGCTCAGAAGGCATTCAGGATCACATAATAAAAGAGTTCTGATGGAGAGCTAAACCCACCTGCATCAATCTAAGAATGAACATTTGTGTACATTCCATTTGTTGAAATCATCTTTTCAGATTAATTATCATTTTTATTTGTTGGACTCAATAGGGAGACATAACTTTTGGTCAAGGAGAGACATTTAGTGTACTTTCCTGATATTTTTGTTTTATATCCCCCACTGGTGACATTTATTAAATAAAAACATTGCATTGCAAAGTTTGGAAGCTGAAATAAATTTCTCAGATGTGATCAAGGATGCTGGATTTTTTATATTTGAAGGTGATATTGAAAGGGGGCCATGCAACTCCTTTTCTATATAAATAAAAGATTAAACCATTATGAATCAAAGATTTAAAGTGTTTTGGTACAAAGTTCCATTTAAGACAAATTACTTCTAGAGGTTCATCATATTACTGAAATTCATTGAAGATATACTTGAAAATTATTGAAATAAGGTCTTAAATATTCTCACCACATTTAAAGAAAAGATGACCATGTGAATAGATATATTGATGTGTTTAATTATGACATTCATTACAAAGTGTGTACATATAGCAGAACATCTATTAAACTGTTCTGGTGTATGGCTTTTAGTTTTTAAATATACCATAATAAAAGATAGAAAAGATATATCTAAGTATCATTAAATGGGTAATAAATGTCTAGGTAAGTATTTGTTCCTGGTGAGGATAGTACACTGAGACACCAAAGCAATATAAACAATTAATTTAATAACATTTATAATGAGATCTCCCTTTATAAGTTTCTTAGTGTATATATTTACCCTTCACTTCACTTACTTTTATAAAAATTATTTTATTTTGGAATAACCACTTCAAAGTTACAAGTCTTTGGATGGAAATATGAAATCATTAAATATATACTGCAGAGTAATCATGTTTACTGTTCTCAGTTCAGATGCAATGTGTGATGAGCTCCAAGTATTTTCACTCCATTTTCTGTAACATTGGAGTTTTGATGAAAAAATATGTCTCTCTTTCCTATCCTATCCTTGGGATGTATAGGTCTCTTAAAATATGTGGAATAATATAAGTCCAGTAAAAAGAGCATATTGAACATGCATTCACCTTGATTTTCAACCGTCTTGTCTTTACAGACACATCCTTAACACTTTTACTGTTTTCTCTGTGTTTACCTAAATTTGTTATTTTTTCCTGTTTTAGCTGTTTTTACATTATTTATTTTTCTTTATTTTTATTTTTTCTTGAATTTTATTAAATTCCTCCTGCTATTGCTTCTTTTTTAAACATGTTCTACTTTGCATCCTGTTCCTTTTCTTTGTTTTTGATTTTTAAAATTGTATTAAGTTGATGTACAGAGGGATTACTGTTACATAAGTCAGGTAAAAAGTACATTTCCTTTCAAACAGTGTCACTCCCTCCATCATTCTCTTCCAGTTTTTCACCTCCAGTGTTCCCTCCCTCCCCCACCTCCTGCAAGTTGCATAGTTCATTTCCAACAAAGTGTCCAGTGGGTTTCACTGCTGAATTGATTCGCCCTTTGTCCCAGTAGTTCTGTGTTTCCCCTTCCCCTCCCCAAATCAGGTGAACTTATATACAAGACAAAGGTACAGAATTTAAAAGAAAAATGTAACAGAAGGGAATAAACTAAAGGAAAAGAAAAGGAAAGAAGAAAAGAAAAGAAAAAAAAAAGAAACAAGTAAGCCAGACAAAAAAGAAACAAGTAAGCCAGACCCAAACAAACATAGTGTGCATGGTTTCCTTCATTTGTAATAATTAGAATGTGCCCATAAATCTACAAATAAACTCAATGGATAGTAAAAGACAAATTATTGCATCTGGACACGATTAATTAAACGGTAGTCTAAAAATTCACATGGTGAGAACAAAGAAGGATATTCTAAGGAGAGAATCACAACGGCTCAATATCTATGTGCATATGGTCATATAAAATAATGCTTATTGAAATGAACTCCAAGAAATAGAGCAAGAGGCTTTTTATTATCCTGTTTGTGGTTTTTTTGCTATTCTTTATAGTGAAGTTTAATTTGATTACTAGCAAGAGTGATGGAGTTGTACAAGCTTGGAACACTTGTTACTGAAGTTTTCAAAATCAAGAAAATATTTTTTTGATTAGGCAGGATAAACTCAGTAAACTTTAATTTTGTAGGTCAGTGTCTAAAAACACTCAATATCTCTCTTGCTACATACAATTTTCAGATGACATTTAATGTCATTGAATTTTATGGTTTTAGAAAATGAAGTCAGAATGAGGGGAGGGGAGGGATAGTGGAGTGGGTAACAATGTTCAATGAGAAATGTACCTTATATGCGTAAGTGTAACCTCTCTGTAAAGCATCTTTACAATAAAATAAAATTAAAAAAGAAAAATGATGCAGAGAAAGGGAGAGATACTTCTGTCAGGGTCTGATGAGTAATTGAAACAAATCTACAAATCTAGACCTGTTCTTTTGTCCCCGTATTCTTTTTTGATAGTACTGCAGAGTGCCCTTGATACTTTATTGTGAAAAACATCCACGAATGGGCTTTTTCTCAATCCTCACAACATTACATTTTATCTTGCATTTCCTGTTACTTTCAGTTTCTAAAAAGTAAAGCCAATCAGAGTACCTTCTAAGCTCTCTTCTGCATGGATCTCTACTTTTACAAAATGTAAATCTGAATTCTGCAAGACTCTTTGGAAGTCTCTGTTCTTTATTCTATTCAAAGATCAAGAAAGTATAATAAAACTTGAAAGCATATGCATGTAGACATTATAATTTAGAAAAAATTCTGTTGGTCTCCCTGCTAACTAACATCAATAATGGTTTTCTTAATGAAGTAGAGACAAACTTAAAAAAATCTAAAAGATAAACAATGATAAAGAAATACTAGGAGTACATAGTGATTACACAATGTCTGGGTAATAAATAAATAGTGATTGTGGTAATGAATAATAATCATTGGATTATTTATTGCCAAATGGTCCTTTGACTATTTATCAGCTGTTAGTAGCTACTTTCATGCTGTCTTTCCTATTCACAGAAAGAGTGTAGTAGCACAGTACAAAAATTTGGTCTTTTAAGTCCTATCAGAAAAAAAATGTGTATGTGTGTGAATACATGAGAGCATTTACATGGCATAAAAATATATAAATATATACACACACACACACATATGTGTATAATATACACAGACACATATACCTATATGGTTTATAATAACCTACCTATAAAACAGTTTATAATATCCTATAGTAGTCTATATATAACACATATATATTTAATGTTATTATGTATATAATATAGATCATATACAATTCTAAAAGATTATTACTCCCAGTATGCAATGAATTATTTTAGTATACCTGGAAGTAAGCACAATCCAACTTTGAAGACCACTCTATGAAGTTCATTCTTCTCTGTTTCCTTCATTTATTTCAGTTTGGCCAAGCGATCTTAACAACTTCCATGGCTACAAAATATATCTCTGAAGTAACTTTTTAATGATCCTTTCTTTTTGTGGATTGTTTTCATCTCAGGAACTATAGTACTTCATCCTAGAATTACCCTAGCCATGTGAGAGAGACCTTGGGTGACTCCATGCTAAAATTTTATGAAGGAAAGAAGCTATTTTAGCAGGCCCAGAGTTCAAGCCCCATAACCAAACTAAAAAGAAAAAGAAAGGAAAAAAGAAGCTATTTTAGGGTACACTAAAGTAATATAACAAGGTATACTAATATTTGTACTTGAACTAATAACTTTCTCTACTTTGAGGAAGTGGGGTTATATCCTCAGCATGAAACTCAGGAAAGAAAACTATCTTCATTAGCAAATTCGTTACAATGGAGTCACCTTGCCAGAGTTTCTGTGCATTTCTCATTTATTTTTAACGTATACCTTGTTGAATGAGAGATCCTTAGCATCATGTTGTAGGCATGACTAGAAGGGGTATGTGGGTAGGGGAATAAAATCTAAACAGTTTTTGTGTCTTGTTCTATGGATAGTGTGACATGATGCATCACTCAAAGCTTTACCTGACTCCACTGCTTAGCCACATGGTTTCCCTCTAGTGCCTGCTGCCTCTGCTACTTGACTGCACAGTCAGGTGCTCTTGGAATTCTCCCTTCACAGATTTGCTACAAATAAATAGTAATCTACCACTAAAATACTCAGTGCATTTCATGGGAAGCTTTTAGTTTATGTACCTAGCTGCCACTTAGCATTATTAGTGAATCCTTTGAATTCTTTCTTTCCTTCCTTCCTTCCTTCCTTCCTTCCTTCCTTCCTTCCTTCCTTCCTTCCTTCCTTCCTTCCTTCCTTCCTTCCTTTCTTCTTTTCTTTCTTTCTTTCTTTTTCTTTCTTTCTCTTTCTTTCTTTCTTTCTTTCTTTCTTTCTTTCTTTCTTTCTTTCTTTCTTTCTTTCTTTCTTTCTTTCTTTCTTTCTTTCTTTCTTTCTTTCTTTCTTTTTTCTTGTTGGTTGTGGGGCCTGAACTCTGGGCCTGGGTGCTGTCCCTCAGCTCTTCAGCTCAAGGTGAACACTCTTCCATTTGAGCCACAGTGCCACTTCTTGATTTTTCTGATTATGTGGTGCTGAGGAATCAAACCCAGGGCCTCATGCATGCAAGAGAAACACTCTACCACTGAGCCACCTTCCCAGCCCCATAGTTCTTTGTTCTTTATACATACTTGCATGTTTGTTTTCTCCTCCATATCTTTTGATTCCCTCATTTGTAATAATTAGAAAATGTCTAGGATAGTTCTAGCAGAGGATCACAATAGCTCTATAGCTATGTACATATCGTTGTATGGTAGAGCCAGTCTGGAGAACAGAGAAGCCACCACTTAAAAGGTGGAATTTGGAGTCTTTATTGGAGCACTAGCTGGCAACAAGAGGAGTCTTGTCACAAAGCCCTACCACCCTGGAAACAACTAACACATCGCTTATATGGCTAAAAGCCACACAAGGTGCATGGAATTAATCTTAACAAAGTAGAAAACAAATCAGATGCAAATATAATCAAAGTAAATGAAAAAAAGAAAAACAAGAACAACCAGTGAACACTCAAATCTAACAAAGATGTTGAATATAAGCCAAAAAATAACAAATGTGGATACAAGGAAAGGAAATCCAAATCCAATCATAAAAGGAGAGTAAGAATTTTCTGGAGCATACCAACTCAAAACACATTTACTTTTATTTATTTATTTTTGGTCGGTCAAGGGGCCTGAAATCTGGGCCTGGGCATTGTCCCTCATCTCTTCAGCTCAAGGCTAGCGCTCTACCACTTGAGCCACAGCGCCACTTCCGGCTTTTTCTGCTTATGTGGTGCTGAGAAATCGAACCCAGGGCCTCATGCATGCAAGGTAAGTACACTACCATTGAGCCACCTTCCCAACCTCTAGACACATTTTTAATTAAAGAATGTACCCTATTATGAAGGTCTTTTGCGTTAGACCCAGTCTCCTTACTTCAATATAACCGTATAAAATGATGTTAATTGAAATAAACTGCAAGATACGGAAACAAGAGGGGATTTTTCTTAGTGTACTATATGCAGTTATTTCTTTTTTTCTTTCTTTCTTTTCTCTTTTTGGTTTACCTCCAGTTGTTATTGATTTTGATTCATTATCCTTTGCATCATATATAAGTTTATCTGATTTGGAGATGGAAAAGGGAATCACAAAAATGGTGAGACAAAGGAAAAAGGATGAACCAATGCAGCAGTGATACTCACAAGACACTATGTTGGAAATGAACTTTACTACATGGGGGAGAAAGAAATGGGGGTAGAGGTAGTGGGAGAAAATGAGTGAGGGGGTAACAATGTTCGAGAATTGTATTCATTTCCTTAGATATGTAACTGTACACCTCTGTACATCACCCTTTAAATAAGTAAAAAAATAAATAATTAGCAATATAATTTGAGAACAGGGTGACAGGAATGGAATGTTTTTCAGCAAAGTTGTCGGTGGCACATAGGAATCCTGAGGACTTTGGAATAAGCTCCTAAGATCTGGATAGTTTCAGTTAATTTTATTTTCTCATTATTTAACTTACTATAACTCCTGGTCACACCTGGAGACTTGGGAAAACTGTAGGTCAGCAAATTTCTACTATCCATACTTTATATAAAATTGGATTTCATAGACTCTTCTGATTAAAGGGGAAGTTTTAAAAATCAACAGAAATATCTGGTTACATGAACACAATATGAATCATGACATGATTTCAGGGCTTTTCCAAGAGATAAAGTACTAGATTAGTTAGCTTGAGAATGAGGAAATGGAACAAGATTGAAAGGAGATTTAATAAATCTTAAATGGCATGGGAACATTATTATATAGGCCACATTGTCAAGCTGTTCTTCATTTCCAGTGAGATAAAAGAAGAGATTAACTGCAGGATAAGGGATTTAGATTAACTTCCTGGGAAAAAGCTTAATAGTAATAGTTCTGATTTTTAGAAAAAGTCACCAAGAGAATAAAGAAGGCCATTTCAGAGGAAATAATATTGTCTATCCATGACAGATTTGTTGTTATACAATTGGCCAAAGGCTTTAAAAATTAGCTCAACTCAATGAATATTTATAAAACATTTTTTGCAGATGTAGTTTAGAGTATGGTAGAGGAAAAGGGCAAATACACTACTGCACAGGACAGACTTTGAAAATATCACGAGGAAAGTGCCGTGGGCATTCTTAAATAAAAAACCTGAAATATTTAAAATGATTAAGAAAAAATACTTCATGTTAATATATCATTAGTGATTGACCAAGATAAAACAATATATGATTTCAGTGGTTAGAATATTTAGTTGTTTGTGTTAAGTGCATACGTGTGTCTAAATGTGTATGTGAGGTAAGAGAAGGTGATATAAACCAAACATAAAAACAGTATACTTGGCAATGAAGAGAGTTCTATTCTTTTGTTCATTTGTTCAATTCCTAGATGATCTTTCTCAGGAAAAATATTCAGCCAAAGAAAGTTAAGCAAAAAATTTGAATTTAAAAGACCTAAGGATAAATGCATAAAACGAATGCTAAATTTTATTTCATTCATTCTTTCCCCAGAAAGGATTGCACATATGCTGTACAGAAACATATATCACCTATTTCCTACCTCCATGGAACTGAACAATTGAGAGCTGGATAATACTACCTCTAGAAAATTCTAAGAGGAGAGGACTTGATGGCATTAAGGTAAAGGCTGAAGTTGATGACATTAAGATATAGACTGGCTTGGCTGGTGACTCACGCCTGTAATCTTAGCTACTTAGGAGGCTGAGATCTCAGGATCACGGTTCAAAGCCAGTCCGGGCAGGAAACTCCATGATACTCTTATCTCCAATAAAGCACTAGAAAACCCGAAGTGGTGCTGTAGCTCAAGTAGTAGAGCATTCCCCTTGAGCTGAAGAGCACAGGCAAAGAAAGCGCCCAGGCCCAGAGTTCAAGCACCATAACCGGGGTTGGGAGGGAATAAAAAAAAGATATAAACTGATAAGACTGAAGAAGTATGAAGAAAACAACACTATTAAGAACTTGAGAATTACGAAGTCCTTGGAGAGTTTTGGTTCTGTGGGTGACTAAACAACTCAGGGATAAGATCACCAGTGGTTCAGTGTGCAGTACAGAACAGATAAAAGAAGAGTTAGTTGTCTCTGGGAAGGTAAGTGTAAAGGTAATTTCTATTCTAGGGGTAAATTATGGTAGCTTTTAACTCATGTCATGGCTATGGTGATAGAATTAAAGCAACAGGAGAACTCAAAGATTAGTGGAAATCTACTTAGAAGTTGCAGTAGCAAAACTCATGATGTAGACTTTGAGAGAAAGTTTATTCCTAGATACTCCTTTGTGCAACTGAGTCAGGATATTGAAAGAAAAATACCTTTCAAACAAGCATCCTTAGTTCAATTTAGGAGTTGTTGAATCTGAGTTGCCTTTGATATATCAAGTCAATGGTGGAAATCTCAAGCTACTATGATGGACTTCAAAATATGGTGTTGAAGCTCAGGAAGTTGGTGGTTAAAATTTTAAAAATGTACATGAAGTTTCCATCTGAGACATAATTAAATGCTAGGGAGAAATGAGATCACTTAGGGAAAGAGTATGATGTAGAATGAAAAGAAAAGAGGCCAAGATGATGTCCTAAAAAACTCAAACTACAAATAAACCTGTGAGTGAGGGCAGAAGAAATATATGAAAAGTAAGTTGCCAGAAAATAATCACAAAATAAGATGAAATTGATCCATAGTGTCAGATATTGCGATGGCACTAACTATATTGAGATTAAAATATTTGAGGGATCAGAATGGAGTAAAAATAGAAGTTTCTTCATCAAAGTTTCATATTTGCAGACATATTTAAATATATACCCACCCCAGTTCCTACTCAGTTATGCTTATTTCTGTTATTGCTTGAAGATTTGTCTGTCTCCATCTCCAGGGAAGACACAAAAGTATGTTTGTCTACATCATACATGTATGAGGGCATGAGTGGATTGAGCTCTAAAATGAGAGTCCTCCTTCCAGAACATTCTGTTTAACACTCTGAGGATCATCAACTATTATTAATTAGTCTTCATTTTAAAACCAGTCTATTGTTGATGTCTTTGGAAATAAAAAGTTTGGTCAATGACATAGTTGAGTGATAGCAATAAAAAAGAGAAGTTAGATGATCAATTGTTGATTAATGTGAAGAATTTGCTATAATGAATAAAGCTTGAATGTTATTTACGGTTGAAATCAGAACTAAAATCATAATTTAAGTAAGAAAAGAAATTACAGGATATTTATTCAAGTCTTATAAGTAGAGTGAATTACCTTTTTCTCCTGCACTTTCAAAGGACAATCTCCTTCTTCGAAGTTTGCAGTTGTCTCCATCAGAATCATTCATAGATTGTGATCGTAGCAAAAGATCAGCCTTTATGAAAGGGAAGTTAGGGTAAGAGCAAAGATTACTTGATTTGACAAAGAAGTACTGTCAGTAGCATTGCTATGTTGCATTACCACAATCCTATTGAGGGTTAATTGTATCTCAGACAGATTCCTATAATATCTGCTTAATGGAAGTTTCTAAGTTGTAAAATAGATTACTAGAATAATTCTAGTACTTCCACTAGTCCATGAGGAAATCTTGATTATATGAAGCATTTATTATAATTATTTGGAATGAATATTAGCATTTAGAGATAAAATTTTTTCTTTGTATGGACATTCTTTACATAATTTGGCAAAGTTAAAATAAATTAATAATAATTTATAAAACTTTGGAGAATACTACAGAAAAAATGTATCAACTAATTAAAAAAAGCTATGGGGAGGCAGGGAAGGTGGCTCAGTGGTAGAGCGCTTGCCTTGCATGCCTGAGGCCCTGGGTTTGATTCCACAGCACCACATAAGCAAAAAGAAAAAAAGCCAGAAGTGGTGCTGTGGCTCAAGTGGTAGAGTGCTAGCCTTGAGCTGAAGAGCTGAGGGACAGCGCCCAGGCCCAGAGTTCAGGCCCCACGACTGGACCCAAAAAAAGCTATTTTTAAATTACATGGGAGTGAATCTAAATTTCACAACAGTAACTCTAATGCTAATTTCAATAAATTTCAGGATTAGAGCTATTTATTCTGCTTGTTATTATCTTCTCTACCCTCTTTGGTTCATTCTGCATAATATTCTTTAAATGAAAATGGAAATTTTGCTTTATTTATTTGGATGTTACATGAATTTTATGTAAAGCAATCTTTTGAGGTAGATAATTAGTGCTTTTCAAGGCAAACCCAGAATAAGGTCAGTAACATTTGACTAAGATTGTGATAAAAGTGTCCTTTGACTTGCTCTTTCTCTTTAATTCCTTCAGAGTGCCTGGAAATAACTGTAAGTCCAGAGATAAATAAATTATCAACTTTTATCCTTTGTTATCTTTGTTCTAGAAAATATAATAGGTGTGTAAATACAATGTAATTACATGTGTAAAATGTTTATATATGTATAAATTCACTTGAAATACAAAATATCCAATAAAAAGATTTGGATTTGGAATACTGTTTCTGGGCTTTGGAGTAAGAAAAATATACTAGGAATAACCTAGGTATAAACTGAAGTCTCTCATGAAAGTTCTGTATTCATGGAATATACTGACAGTAGTTCAAAAGGGCACTAAAAGGCAGAATTTAAGGTTAAGGACTTAAGAGTTATGCTCTCAATATTCATTCTAGGTTACTAAAATAATTAAAATATTTCTATTGGACCATATTTTATTAATTTTTCAGAATTAATTTGACTCTACTATTAAATATGATTAAGTTATCTTTTTTGACTGATCATTATGTTAAACTTGAGGGAGCTTTATCTTTTCTTTATTATTGAGAGGTCAATGGCTGTCATAGATGATATAAATAATAGCTGAAATAATATTCTCTCCTCTATATAAAATTAACTCTTTTAAAAGATTTTCAATAGCTTTAGATAACCCATTTCTAACAAATAATAAACTAATTTCCCACAATATAACCAATAATATTTCAAGCTAAGAGTATCAGCTAAGCATTCCTATGAGGTCAAACTTAAAATACCTGCTTAAACCTATTCAACACAATTGAAAGTAATTAGGCCTAATTCCTTCCTTATAATTTGTAATTTTCAGCATTCAATTTGCCTTTCCTTCTGAATATTCAGAACTGATAACTTTTACTGAAATATTTTTGTTCAATCCAAGAATAAGATACCAGAAATTAAAAAGCACATATTTAACATATACCTTTGCATTCTCATGCCTTAGGTTGAAAGTCAATTCCAGGTTTGTTAGAAAGTGATCAGAAAACTCTGGATACATATCCAGTACTTCTAACAAATCTTCTCGTTGAATCTTGTGCAAGTCACAATATGTGAGAGCTCTTACATCTGCGTTTGACTTGCCAGGTTTGGCATAGAGATGAACCATTTCTCCAAATATATCATTTTTTCCTAAAAATAAAAGAAGCATAAGGAAAAAAGAGAAAAAAAGGAGAGAAAGAATGCAAACATCATTATCTTTCTAAAATGGATCAACAGACCCATGTCTGAAACCAAAGATTTTAAATAATTCTCATGATCTTAGACAGCAAAATTGAATTAGCTAGACTAGTTTGTCCCAGATTATGTTTTTGGAGTGGGTTTTTTGTAGGCAAAAATAATGGGTCCTGGTATAATCTCTCTCATTTTCTTATTTTTTGTTGTTTAACCTTGTAGAATGTTGTATGACTGTAGTCTTATATGACCCTAAGTGTCTTGCCATACATTATTTTAAAGATACTGAAGATAGATAATGATCTAATTTGTTCAACCCAGGAGTATGAGAGTCTTCATGGAGTCAGATTCCTGTCTTAGGATCATGTTTGGAGGTTGTTCCAATTAAGAACTTATGGTGTAGCTGAGGTTTCCACCTTATTTCAATACTTAGAAACTCGAGGGAGCAGTTCTCTTATTTCCTATAATAACCATTTTTAATTTATTCATAATGGATTTTTTCAATATTTAAAATATTTATTATATTTCCTAAAGATATGTAGATTTCTGTTAATTGCTCTTTGTTCTGAGCCATTTGTTCTTTTGGTTCTTCTGCAAAGTTTAGGTCATTTCAATATCTGGTTTATAATAGGCCCTCTCCACCACTTCTGCCTGGCTAAGTAACCCTGATCTTCACTTTTATTCAATGATAAGTAAAAGAAGAAAAAACAAAAAATATTGGTGGTTTTATGGACTAAGTAGATGTCAGGCACTGTGCCAAACTCTTTTGGAAGTTACCTCACATTATCCCTAACCAAATTTCATGTAGAAGTTACTATTATTATTCAGATTTTATAAACACTAAAAGAAGATTAAAGAGGTAAAATGATAAGCCCATGGGCACCTTAGTTGGGTGAAATGGAAAGAGGAAGTAGCCAGGATTAAATATCATGCATTCTGACTGATTCGTTGTCCCTACATACTTGACATACTAATCTCCTCCTTAAAATTTCCAAATGTCATTGCTATTTTTCTTTTCCTGAATATCAATCAAGTCATTTGTATGATATATGTACTTAATAAATACTGATAGACTACTTTTAAAGATGATTAATGATGATATAAATAAATGGTAAAAAATTTCTGTGTCTTATTTTAATTTTTGGTAGAAAATCACATTTGGGGATCAATGAAAGTTTTTAAAATTTTAAAAATTTTGACTCACAGGTCAAATTTGCTCTAATATTCTCTCATTTTTAAATGAGAAAAATCTAATGTTAAAACTTAAAATACTATATCTTAAGTACATAAGAAAAATTGACAATGAAATGATGGTATTAACATAGTTTAAATATTAGTCTTTCAAAATAAAATGAATAATCTTATTTTGTTAGGATTTTATGTCCTGACTTACATCCAAAACAGACACCTTTTATAGGAAAAAAATACAATTTAAATTTTTCTTAGTTTTCATAATTAGTATAAACACTCTGCTTATAAAAATTCTGAATGAAGTTAAAATAATATTTATATATTAATTAGCTTCCATGACTATAAATGAATAGGGACAGATTAGCAGTACTCTATAATTCCTAGTTTATAATGCAAAAGAGCTTGTTGTTACCTTTTGTAGAAGCTACATCTGGAAAATGAGAAATGCCAGAGAATTATACTTCTCTGGCAAGATAGCAGGACAAACTGTCAAGACCAAATCTCAGGAAAAACCCAACATTGTTGGGTAGCAATGAAATGACTTAGAATATATTTTCCTTTTTTAAACAATTCAGTGGACTGGAAACTAAATGATATGCATTGTCAACTTTAGAAAAATATTTTAACAATTACAATGCTAACAAAATTATTAAAACAGGTAGGGAATAACTCAAGCATCTTCATTTATATATTTAGATCCACTGCTGTGACATATTCTGGTTTTATACAACAGCAAAGAAAACTCCCAGCATCCTTGTTCTTTTGGAGCTGACAGTCAGAGGTGACCATGAGTAGTCAAGAAAATAATTGAATTGCGTGCATTATTTAAATGGAATAGCATTAAAGCCATAAGAGAAAAAAATAACAAGTTTTCAGACACTGAGGGTAGTTAGTGTTAACCATGGGCAGACTGGTTAGGTCATAAGGTAGAATGGTAATTGGCTTCATTCTTATACTTCTAAGAAAATGCTGCAATTGCTAATAACTGAATTTGTCAAATCCAGTTTTAACTCACCCAAAATAGCTACCACAATGTCATCTTTGAGGATTTCGATAGAGCCTCTGGATAAGAAATACAGAGCAGTGAGGACATCCCCACAATGAACGAGGGTGTCTCCTGGAGGTGCATGGGTGGTCTTGAACTTCATTGCCAAAGCTCTAAGGCAACCTTTACTTGCCCCCCGAAAAGCTTTGCAGTTTTGTAGCAAAGTCTGATTCAGATGTAGGCAAATGTCAGCTTGTAAGCATTCTGGGAAACCCTTTAAGACCTGAAGAAGAAAAAAATGAAAAGTCTCATACTACCAGTGCACTGGGTATTTCAACCTGAACTAAAAAGTATATTTCTTGCTCACAGATCTGCAGGTGTAGTTTCTGTCACATGGGAATTCTTACAGTGCTTCTGCCGCACCTACTTTAATGAGTACTTGGTTTGCTAAACATGTCAGAATTTTTTCAAACTCAAACCTTTTTCTCTGAATTAAATTCAGACAGTCAGACTCAACACAAATCCTGTCTCATTAAAATGTTATGCCTACAACTTTCGCATTGCTTCTCTTTCCCTGCTGTTGCTGTGTAGTTTCTGTCTACCATCATACTGCATACAGGTATTGTGTACTGAAACAATAAGACATAACTAATGAAGGCAGTACAACTAGAAAAATAAGCAACCTTTTGAAGAAATTTCAAGTCAATTTGGATTTTCATCTTGTATAGACCTTAGCTATGATTAGTGAAAATATCAATCCTGAAATAGCCATGGTATTTATGAATGTCATATGCCAGGCCCTGTTCTAAAAACAACAGTATTTGGGATATTTATGTTTCTATACATACAAAAACACTCAAGGTTTTGATAAACAGTGAAAATAGAGAAAGGAAAGGAAAGCCGCAAACATACTTTAAAAGTATAGTTGCATTTTCCAAAGTGGAAATTGTGCTGGAATTTACTGTGCATACAATTAAGCTCCTAAATTGCTACTGTTTTGACAACCAATTCTTAATTTAAAACTTGAGGAATGGATTCAACAATAGCTTGTGACAAGTGCTGCTCAATTTGAACTGTATAAAATTTTGTTATTTTTATAAAATTCTTTATGTAATATATTCAAGGCACTCCAACTCTTGCCTCTCTGTATTTAGCTATTTTGGGAATTATATGTAGATTTAATTTTTATATTGAATATCTCTGCTAGTATAAATAACAATTTATGGGATGGAAGGAGGGAAGTATGAACTGCAATTTATAGTGTGAAAATGATTTAGAGGGGTTTTTTTGCTTTTCTTTTTTAAACTTAATTTTAGTACGGCATTTCAAAGTAACAATGAATTGTTTATAAAGCAATTCAAACATCTTTAACCCACATTAAAATATTTTAAGTGACCTTAATTATTAGGAATTTAAAACAGTTTCAGGGAACTTTTTACTATAGGACCATTTTATAATGTGATTGCTCAGATTATCTTTTATATAATATGGAAGAATAATAATAGATATAAATGCACCAGGCACAAGGTTTTGCTTGAGTTTATAGCATTTCATAGGGGTCACCTACAGAAATGGGTAGAGGCAATTTAGGATCAAATCCATGGAACTGGATTCTGGTGGTCCATTTGCCACAGGTTCACTCTTGAGCAAGTCACTTCATTCGAGTCTGTTTCTCTGCTATGCAGTTAAGTTTTCACAACATTGAAGTTAGCTATCAGCAGTAAATAGAGTACCAACCATTAGACACTGTTTGCCCAAAGCCCTGGGACTCACACTTTCATCCCTAATGTACTGTATTCTCTGACACAGATTCAGACATTATGAGCCTTCCTGAAGTAGGAGATCCTGGAAATGTATCTGCAAATTCTTGGCCTGTAACTATCAGGAATTGCTTATATAACTAGACTCCTGCCATATTACCTTCTTGAGCTGAAGACCTATCCAATATAATCTGCCAATCTGAGAGTTCTGCCTCCAAGATTGATAGCTTTCTCTTCCTTGATAGAACCCAAACTTCTGGATCACTGATTTCTTCCACTACCTAAATTATCACAGTAGATTGTTTGGCAGTTTGTGCCAGACTATTGACCTTAGCATAGGCGGGTTTTAGAGCTATGAATGACTCTATTTGTGGGTTGTACAGGAGAATAATATCCTAGTTTACTGGCTTTTGCATAAGACTTACTTCTTTATGAAGCCCACTACTGTCGTCTCAGCATAATTCTCAAATAACCCCTTAAAGATGAATAGAGCATTATATCAAGTAACAAATTAGCTATATCTACCTTCTCCTAAATTATAGCTGTAATAAGATAAACAAAGGCATTTTAAACTTCATACAATGGAGGATATTCCTACTCATTAGTTGGGATGAATTTAGTAAGCTTGGAATTGTTATATCTGACATTATCAATGTTGTTTTCCTGAGAATTTTAACTTCATCATAATAAAAATATAACTTGTGTCTGTGCATGAATGTATCATTATTTGTGTGTGTGTTCATGCAGATATCTGTATTGACATGGATTGAAGTAGAAGACAGAGATGAGACAGAGACGAGGTTTCCCATTTAATTGAGTTTGTTATATAATTCATGGAATTAGGCATGACTAAAGTGTTAACATCAACACTTAGTAGCTGTGAATTTGGTGAAATTACTTAAATTTCAGATTCAGTTTTCTCTTTTATAAAGTTAGTTTTGGGGTAGTTACTGGGGTTTGAACACTGTGACTCTTGCTTGCTCAGCTTGGTTGCTCAGCTAATGTTTTATCACTTGAGCCTCACCTTCCAACAGGCATTTTGCTGGTTATTTTGGAAATGGAGTTGATTGAACTATTCTGCCCAGGTTGGTGAATCCTCTATCCTCTGGATCTCAGTCTCATGATTAAATAAGATTACAAGCTTGAGCCACTAGTGCTCAATTCGAAAGTTATTTGCCACAGTTCTGCAGAATTGTGATTATAATTAAATATTGTTTTATATTTATATAAACATATAATTCATACTAAACATACTCAATTGATATTCTCTTCTCTCTTACATATATTTCTTGGTCCTGAAGAAGAACTAGTATGGTCATTTTAAGTAGAAATTAAGAGGAATTATACATATTCTTTTCTCTTCAGCCTGTGGGATAGGAAATTCTCCACCTGGCTTTATATGCTACAGACTCAGCAGAGTTTAAATGTTTTATATGTCATATATCAACAACTTAAGAACTCCTTTCTTTTTTCATATCTCTCTATAATTCTCATTTTCTATTTTTGGCTTCTTAAATGTTCTGGTTTATTTGCACCTAGGTTTTCACTGGAACTTACCTTAAATCTTTGTTACAAAGTAGGCAATTAAAAAAATAAATCTGAAAGTCTGTTCTTAGACCTCTAGCTGTTTTGGAATTATCTACAAACTTTAAGTTCACTTGGGAAAGCTTTTCCTTGTTAAATTTCACCAGTCCCTAGCATTGGTTCTAATCTCCTGATGCCTGCTGGAAAGGACTGCATTGAGTTGGAAGTATTCTATAGCCTTTGTTCACACAGGTACAACTTTACACAGATAATGACATATAATTGTCCTAATTAAAGAATCTTTCTGTGGTGGTAGTACTTGACTTTCTTAGTCTTCTTGAGTCATGTCATGTCATTCATGTAAAATATAATAAAATGTAAGATTAAGGTTTTTTTGTTGTTGCTATTGATAGTGGGGCTTGAAATCAGGGCTTGGATGCTGTCCCTGTGTTTGGGGCTGGCACTGTACCACTTTGAGCCACAGCTTCACTTCTGGTTTTCTTGTGGTTAATCGTACATAAAAGTTTTGCAGATTTTCCTGCCCTGGCCAGCTCTGAACCACAATCTTCAGATCTCAGTCTTCTGAGTAGCTAGGACTCAAGTTTTAAAATCTCATACTAGTCCTTTAATTTGGATGTCCCACATAAATTAGCAGCTTTGAAATCTGTTTTATGTATCTGTATGTGCCCTTTAAAGGGTTTCTCATCAGGAGGGAGTATTTATGGATTACAAGAAGATTGATACAATGGAAAGTAAGTGATAATTTTTAGATGATAATTTATCCAGGCACCACTTCTTCATTGGGACCAACTAGGTTGACTTCTTTTCTGCCTACTTAGCATACCATTACCATTCTTCTTTTAGGTTTGCCAAACTTCTTGAATTTAAACCTCCAAATTTCCTACTCATCTACTAGTATTTCACCAGGCCCAGTACATTTAATAGTAGGGCTTGTGTGTTAAGTACATAAGTACAAAATAAGACAGATTGGTGCTTGTTGTATTAATACATATTGCACTCTACAGTCTTCTTTTCCTTAAATTGTATGTTGCTAGGGTACTTACGCCCTTCTGCTTGTGACTCTGTGCTTTTGGAGTTTTGTTTTATTTAGTTGGTCTAAGTTTAAAAACCAAAAAAACATTACTCAGAATCAGGTTAGTCTGAAAAACCAGCTCTTATCCTTTTAATAAATACTTCTTAATTATTTACTATTTGCCAAGCACTAGACAAAAGAGTATCACAGGAATACAACATGTTCAGATAGTGCACCTGATCCTCAAGCTTATCTCCTAAGTATCCCAGTGAAACTAATTTGTTACAGGGTTCACTAGAGTTTTCCACACTCTGTTCCTAATGCCAAACTTGGATATTTGCAGTGTGAATTTGTAATGTTAGTAGTTGTTTAAATGGATCCTCAACTGACACATAAGTGAAGACGAGTTAAAGCTCTAACTTCATCTTTCTACTGGCTGGCACAGAACTGATTTTTAAAACTGTCTGCCATTCCAGAAATTTTCTTTTCAAGTTTGTTGGAAATCCCATATCTCTGCTATGATATAGTCCCTTGAATATTTTCTTCCCTTTACTTAATGTATGTGAATATAACTTAAAACTTAAAATCAAATTATGACTTGCAAATGAGAATTTGTTCATTTAAATGAGCACAGAATGGTTTTTGTGGGTGTTAAAAGAAACCAGTTTCAATCCTAGCTACTCAGAAGGCTGAGATCTGAGGATCGCCATTCAAAGCCAGCCCAGACAGGAAAGTCCCTGAGACCCTTATCTCCAATTAACCACCAGAAAACCAGAAGTGGAACTGTAGGTCAAGGGATAGAGCACTTGCCTTGAGCTAAAGAGCTCAGGGACAATGCCTAGTCCCAGAGTTCAAGCCCTACAACAACAACAACAACAAAAAAAAAAAAGATCAAAAGAAAAGAAAAGAAAAGGAAAAAAAATCAGTCTCATACTTCAGTATCAGCAGATACTAAAGGTTTCAAACATGAATAATCCAATCATAACAATAAACAAGGTAGCATCATTAAGTCAAATAAAATTCATTCAAGATATAACACAAAACATTGGAGAGAAAAAATGACCACATAGAAACACTATCAGAAGTACTGCACTTAATCTTTAAGCTTTCCTAAAAGTTATATGTGCTAAGGCACACTTTATAGTAGATTTGCAATTACAAAGTACGTAAATTCAAAAATTTTCTATGTTAAGTAATGAATATAAACTTTACAACTGATTGGAGGCTGAAACATCTGAATTGACATAAATGCTAAACAAAATGGTATGTATATATATATATATTTGTTTGTTTATTTATTGGTTTATTTGTCATGGGGCTTGAACTCTGGGCCTGGGAGCTGTCCATCAGCTCTTCAGCTCAAGGCTAGTGTTTTACCACTTCTGATTTTCTCGTAGTTTATTGTAGCTAAGAGTCTTATGGATATTCTTGCCCTGCCTGGCTTTGAACTGTGATCCTCAGGTCTTAGCCTCCTGAGTAGCCAGGATTACAGGCGTGAGCCACCGGGCTACTGGTACCCAACTTTATATAAATTTTATTAACTTATTGTTATTATTTTTTTAGCAGCACTGGAGTTTGCACTCAGGATTATATACTTGCTAGGCAGGCACTGTACTACTTGAGCCATGCCACGGACAATTTTCTGCCTTAGTTATTTTTCAGATAGATTTTCCTATATTTTGCCTGAGCTAGTCTTATGTTGTGGTCCTCCCACCTCCATCTCCTACACTGCTGGTATTGCAAATATTACAGATATTCCTATCATCCCTAACTCCCTTCCTTGACCCAAGTAAATCTTTAAATGCAAAGTTGCCTATACTAATGGAACAATTATGTTCCCTATTTTATATATTGGAGCACAAAATAAAAAGAATGTTGATTTGGGGGGATTTAATTTTTTGAGTTCTAAGTACACTTTAGAAATGAGGCCCTTGTCTGTTGTATGGCTAGGGAAGATCTCCCAATCTGTGGGCTTTCTATTGATTTTGCTATGTCCTTGCGATGCTGAAGTTTTGCAGTTTAATGCAATCCCATTTGTTCAACCTTACTTTGATTTGTTTGTAGGTCTTTATTAAGAAAATTTTGGCTGGGCTGGGAAGGTGGCTCAGTGGTAGAGCACTTGCTTTGCATGCATGAGCCCCTGGGTTCGATTCCCCAGCACCACATAAGCAAAAAAGAAAAAAGCCAGAAGTGGCGCTGTGGCTCAAGTGGTAGAGCGCTAGCCTTGAGCTGAAGTGCTGAGGGACAGCGCCCAGGCCCAGAGTTCAGGCCCACGACAGGACCCAAAAAAAAAAAAAAAAGAAAAAGAAAATTTTGGCCTGTGCCAAGGAGCCCTAGAGTGTCCCCTACTCCTTCCTGTAATGGTTCAGGAGGTCTTTGATCCATTTGGAGTTGATTCTGGTGCAGAGTAATATATAAGGATCTAACTTTTTCATTTTCTACAGGTGCTTCAGCAATTTTGTCAGCACCATTTACTGAAGAGGCTGTTTTTCTTCTATCCTGGTGTTTTTTGGCTCTCTTATCAAAGACCCATAGATCTGCGGGTTCATTTTGGGTCTTCAGTTCTATTCCATTGGTCCTCAGGTCTGTTCTTGTGCCATTACCAAGCTGTTTTGATTACACAAGAGGTTTTACTTTTTTGTTGTTGTTTTTAATGTAGTAATGCTTTCTTTTTTTCTATTGTGTTCTCCTGCTATGATTTATCCCCTGTTGTTACTGTATTTGATTTTGGTACCCTGTGTATTGAATATATGTTCATCTGAATTAGGGAAGGGAAGGAAAACAAAAAATGGTGAGCAAAGGACAAAGGGGAACCAATGCAACAGCAATACTCACAAGAAACTGCATTGGAAATGATCTGTACAATTTTGGGGGGAGTACGGGGGGAAAGGAAAGAGGGAGAAAAAAATGAGGGAGGAAGTAACAAGTTCAACAAGAAATGTACTCACTACCTTGCTTATGTAATAGTAACCTTTCTGTATATCACCTTGACAATAAAATAAAAATAAAAAAAGAATTTTGATCCAGGGCTATGCCACCACACTAAGAATACTTTCTTGGACTTTGGTTAGTAGCATTTGAACAGAGAGATATATCTGCTAAATTAGTGGTTTCTTTGGGCATGTCATTATTATATCAACTTTCTGTTGGAAAAAAGGAGATAATTATTTCCCTAATCAAATTTTACCTGGCTGCTAAGAAGATTAAATATTCTCAAATAATGTTAAGTATTCCCAAGATATTATCAGAAAATGATCACTGTTTCCTTAAATTTAAGATACCAGATGTGAAGTTTGCTATTTTTTATGTTGAGTTGCAAAACATTGTGTCATTGTGCATATACCTTGTAGATTCTGTTTGGAAGAGTGTTAGTAATTTCTTTTTTAAAACAAGTCTTTCCAGGCTTCTTCTACAGTGTTTTAAGTCACTTTTTTCTTTAAAAATAAATCATAATGCATTCCCTAAAATATGCCTCATATTCTGAAAGTGTGGAAGGTTGATCTATTTTGCAACGAATGTTTTTAAAATTCACTTCAGTTAGTGTGGGTACAGAAGAGAACATTCCCAAAGGCAGGCCTAACTGGGTACATTTAGAATGTAGCAAATGTTCTCCTAAAGTGCAGATTAATCATATGGACAACTTTGGTGGCTGTGTTAACTGTCAGGAAATTTTCTAAGGAAATTCTCTGCCTCATTAGATATACTTAAATTGTGACAAATTAGGATTAATCAAAACACAAATTAACATTCCCCATGAAAACACTAAGCCTTAAGCATGATCATAAAATAGATTATGCAAGCAGTGTATTAAATCTTACATCCCTACCCTAGGGGACAGCTTTAAGAGTTAACAACATCACTGATTCTGATGGAATCATTGTTTTCATGTAGGTATTTGGCTGTTGATAATTTTCTAGCACTTGTAAACAAATGAACTTTGATTTCTGTTGTTTCTAGAAATGAGTGTCCTAAGCTAATATCATTTCAGATTATTATAGATTTTGTTTTCTATAGACAAGTAGTAAGCATTAGGACAAGTAGTAAGCATTTTTTATTTCTTCTGTGATTAAATGTTTAATATTACATCTTAACAAATGATGATGACAAGTGGACTTTCAGTCATTTTAACCCTACATGTTCTCTAGTCTGAAGCTCGAAATGGATTGTCATCTACTGTCTTATTGTCTCTTCATGTGGCTGATAAGAATCAGGAATTATTTTACTTTATAAGGCTGTCATAATTGGCCAGTTTTATTGGGAAAAGACAACATTGGAGAATCCATCATTGTGGGAATATTTTTAAGCATTGAAAAATGGATTTTCTGCATGTAATTTATCCACATAGTTTATATAAACACACAAACATATACATATATACAGACATGTAGTTTATGCCACTTAGGAAGCAAAGCATATGTGACATACATATGTGTAGGAGAAAACCCTCTCTTTCATAAATGTGAAGGCCAAAGTAAAAAAATCTTGAATCAGTTTTGGTACTGGTAAATGTATATAAAAAATGAAAGAGAATTCTTCATGTATCACCTTATATCTTTCTTCTCAACTTTTTTCTTCTTTGCAAAAGGGGACTGAAACTTTAACATAACTCAAAGTAATGTACAGCCAAGAGTGAGTTGGTGTGTGGATAAGGATGGAGGAGTAGATGAGATTGATTGCTTTTATATGTCCTATTTACCCAAGCTCTGGAATCATGCTCACTCAGCAAAAGCTGAACTGAGAAAGTGTAGTGCATCAGGGTATCTGACATGAGACCTCAGTAGAAACTTGGAAAACTATTAAGTATCTAAAGCAACAGGAAAGATCGCCATCCTTCAGATCAGTTTCACACCCCTCCCTTAACCCCAGCAGGTTAGATGAGAGAGGTAGTAGAGGTAGGAATGAACAAAATATAGCAATAGTTGGTTCTGTTGGATGCTGAACAAATTATTTTTTCCAAATGGATTGATTATAGATGACCTGTGCTTGCTTGCCCAGTGAAAAAAAGAAAAATACTGTCTGCCAAATGAAAAAAGAAAAGATTTAAAATACCACCCTGCACTTAAAATACTATCTCAAATCTGAATTAAGTTTTATATTTTCAGAAACGTTTTCCATGCATCGAACTCTACCATCAAACTTTTTATTGAGTGGTGAACATTATGTAAACTATAGAGTTGTAATCATCCCACTCTTCAGATGTGACAGCTAGCCAGTGGCTCACGCCTGTAATTCTAGCTACTCAGGAAGCTGAGATCTGAGGATCAAGACTCAAAGCCAGCTATGTCATTTGCCCTGCAGAAGCTCTGCAACTTTATGCAATCCCATTTGTCCAACCTTTCTTTGACTTGTTGTGTTTCCGGGTCTCTATTCAAAAAATTTCGGTTTGAGCCAAGGAGACCTAGGGTTTCTCCTATTCCATCTAGCAAGATCAATAGAAAGCCCACGGATTGGGAGAAGATCTTTACTAGCCATACAACGGACAAGGGTCTCATATCTAAAATATACTTGGAACTCAAAAAATTAAACCCCCCAACAACAAATCCTCAAAGAAACAACTGCCCAATAAATAAGTGGGCGAAAGACTTAAAGAGAAACTTCTCTGAAGAAGAAAGAAGGATGGCCAATAGACACATGAAAAAATGTTCAACATCCCTAGCCATAAAAGAAATGCAAATCAAAACAACATTGAGATATCACCTCACCCCAGTTAGAACGGCAAAAATCAAGAACTCTAACAACAACAGATGCTGGAGGGGATGTGGACAGAAAGGAACCTTACTTCATTGTTGGTGGGAATGTAAACTTGTTCAACCACTTTGGAAAGCAGTATGGAGGTTCCTCAAAAGACTACACATAAAACTCCCCTATGACCCAGCAATCCCACTTTTGGGCATTTACCCAAATGTTTACAAACAAGACCACACTAAAGCTACCAGCACAACTATGTTTATTGCAGCATTATTTACCATAGCTAAGATATGGAACCAACCCAGATGCCCCTCAGTAGATGAATGGATCAAGAAAATGTGGTATATATACACAATGGAATTCTATGCCTGCATCAGAAAGAATGACATTTCCCCATTTGTTAGGAAATGGAAAGGCTTGGAAAAAATTATATTAAGTGAAGTAAGCCAGGCCCAAAGAAACATAGGTCCCATGGTTTCCCTTATTTGCAATATCTAGTATAGGTATGAGTCAAGCGGAAAAGGTCAGATAATGTGATGTTAGGAAAACGATCCCTTAAATATGTATTTTAATGTTTTTTTTTCTTTCATGCATGTGTTTCTAACGCATTTATAAGATTATTTCTTTGTTGCTTTGTATGTCCCTCCCCCACAGTGTAACCCCCGCTTTCACTATTTTTGATGTCAGTATAACTTGTGGAGGAGATGGGGACAAACAAGTCGTTTAAGGATTCAGGTGGACCTGTTGCAACAATGAGAAGTACAAAATGTCATGTCAAAAACGAGCTTTACAATGTCGGTGTGGGGGGGGGGGGAAGAGGGGGAAGGATTGGGTGGGGGGGGGGAGGGGGAGGCTGGGAAGGGAGGTGAAGGGTAAACAAAGGAGGAGGCTGCAATGCTTAGTAAGAAATGTATGCATTATCCTGCCCATGTAATTGTAACCCCTCTGTACAGTATGCTCGCAAATAAAATTAAAAAAAAAAAAAAAAGACTCAAAGCCAACCTGGGCAGGAAAAGTCCGTGATACTCTTAGCTCCAGTAAACCACCAGCAAAGTGAAAGTGGCGCTGTGGCTTAAGTGGTAGAGCGATTCTCCTTGAGGGGAAGAGCTGAAGGACAGCGCCCAGGCCGAGTTCAAACCCCATGACCAGAAAAAAAAATGTGAAAGCTAAGATATACCATATCAAGGGATATTTGTGGAAGAACTAAGATTTCAAACTTAATCCAATATTTGTGGAAGAACTAAGCTTTCAAATTTAATCCAGAGTTCATGTAAGCTATTTTTATTTCACATAGTTATCCATCAATTTGGACTTCCAAAGATGCTAGCAGTACAATGAGAACACCAAACAGTTCTCGTTCATTTTAATTCTTGGTTTCAAGGATCAATAACGAAAGACAGAGATTTAGCATAGCTGCTTTCTTCATTCTGTACCAGATGGGATATTTGCTCCTTGGAAATGTTAAGGCCAGACAAAAATGCAGTTGTTTTGTATTAAAAGTGATAGCCATATGAGGAACTGTCTGCCTTGTGTAAAACAGCATTTCAAAATGGAAATTCTCCCCTTCACCAAGCAGATGGCCCCTCCTATGAAAATCACTGAGTGATACCTGGTTTGCTGAACATTCCAGGTACTGTTGTGTCTCTTCACACATCTGCTCCAACCACTGAGTCATATGCCAGCACCTATTTGTGCCAGTTCTACCAGCTAGTGGGATTACATAATTCAACCACATAATACATAAAATAATGACATTTTGTACAAGAGAGAACAATTCCTACCTCTCCAACTATGAAAACAGAGATGAATTCTTTGGAAAAGTTGTATAATAGTGAATCACTTTTTAAAATGCAACACATTGCTGAATTAAATAGGAGACTACATATTTGAAAAGTAGAAATATGTCATCCATGAACTAGACTTATAATATGCCTCACCTTAAAAGTGACTCAAAATTAGAAATATTTGGAAATGAAAATCATACTCTGATAATATTCAGAACAAAGAAGAAACGGTTTAGGAATTACTGAAAGAACACTTCATATCAAAATCCATGGAAATCAGAAAAACTGTAACAAGTAAAATTGTAAAAAAGTAAAATGTTTACTCTTAATGCCTTTGTTATTAAAGGAAGATTGAAATCCAAAAGACATAATACAAATATTAAGAATGCCAGAATTAGCCAAAAAGAGAACATATTCAAGGAGATACTAAAAATGAAAAGAATAGTATCAGGAAATCATATATCCAAGGATTATTCCTCTAAAAATAAAATGAAAATATGTACACCTTTCTAAGATTTCTTAAGAACAAAGAATAAGCAAAATTCTACAAGGTTATAGATGATATAGAAGATGTATGAACAGATAGAAAAAAAGATTAAATGCCTTATTAGAGAAACTTTCTTATAATCCTTTAGCAAAATGAAATATATGCATCTTTTACAAAATAGAAATCATTAGCAAACAAACCATTATTATAAATCACTGCTACAATAGAACAGGAATGATGGCTAAACACCTATTAAAACTAGCAGGACCAGATGACTTTACACCTAGTTCATTTCTAACACATAAAGAGCATATATATATATATTTATTTATTTATTGTTAAAAATCGTACACAGAATTCTACACTTGATCTTAGCCAAAAGGCCGAGAAGCGATCGTACACAGAATTCTAAACAGTTGCTGATTAGTAAAATTGACAATATATTACAGTATTTTACAAAGCACTATGTATTTGAGAAAGAACATTTTAAGAGCATTGATTTTTATGATGGGGATTTTTTCATTATAATTGTTTTAGAGATTATAGTGAACTAAAAAAAATGCATTACTTAAAAAGAGAAAATAAAATTTTGCCTTTTGGTTACTGTTAGGATTTTATTCTTAGTACATACAAAAAGTCCATATTCAAGAGAACTCCTCTATAACACAAACCAAAAAAAAGCAAACTAAAACAGTCTTAAAAAATGGCCTACTAGATCAAGGCAAAGAATGTGTTAAACCAACTGTGTAGAAGGTAGTTTAATTTTACCTTACTCATTGATAGGTAAACATGAAAATTTGTAGTATATTTCATCTGACTAAAATACACAAAATACAAGGATAAGTTTAATTATAAAGATAAGAATTTCTGAGAAGAAACTAATGAAAATTAATAGAGTTTTTTTTAAAGGTGTGAATTAGTGGTTGTGTCCCTGGCCAAATATTAGAATAGACAGGCAAAAGTCTTGATGTTGCTAAAGCAGTTCTTATTTTAACTGTTGTAGGGTAGATCTGAAGCACTGAAATTTCATTAAAATATTTCAGATATTCAGCAAGGACAATAACAATATTAAAATTCCAAGGTTAGAAAAAAATACACAGTTTGCTGAAAGGAAAGGATTACAGCTGTTTGAAGTTCATTATCTATTTATTCCTGAAGAACCCTGGAATGAAGTGTCAAGAAATAGCAAGGCTTTGTGACATGTTCCTAGTAAACACATGTATGAGTGGGGTAGGTATATATGTATGCTTAGAACATAAAAGGATGTGGATATGTATATACTTAGGTAATATACGGTAAATATGGAGGTGCTTATGTATGTGACACATCTACTATCAAAGAAGATAATTTCAAACCTGAGAAAAATCAATCAGGCTATGATATGTGAGAAAAGTTAAAATTAGGTAAGTATGATTTCAGCAATTATGATTAATTAGATGTTGTGTTCAAGGGTTATTGATAGGATATCAATAATATATATTATTGATATATAATATATAATTCTAAAATTATATATTATAATTATGGCATTATATATATTCTGTATAATTCTATAATTTGATAATTATAATTTGATAATTATATAGAATATATATTACATAATTAAACTTTAAAAAGGTAGATCTTAGTGTTTCATTTGCTTTAATGATTAAACAAATCCTGTCTTTCCAGTTAAGGACTGACAGTATAAAATCCATAAACTCACAGGAACCATTTGTTATATTTAATAAAAATATTACTAAAGGACATTTTTAGGTAACTTTGTGCTTTGATGGGTGAAAATGAAAGGCAAGATAATAAAGAAATACATTTATTTTAAAATTTCACTTACATTATTTTTATGCTTAAAAGAATGAGGTACATTATTACTTATAATATTATATCATATAAGTATATTATTACTTATAATATATTCCCTATTATTACTTATATTCCCCTTTTCCCTATTGTTTTTTGACCATTATACAAATACCTCCTCTATGCTTTAAGAAGGTTACTATCTCTGATGGTTTAGTCCACATGATTTGTTTTCCCTTTTATTAGCTGTGCTTTTAAACTTTTTTTCTGACATTATATCCCAGTCTGTTCTTCAAATATCTAGTCAGAAGAAATTGGCTTCAGGTTGAGGTATTATTGCTGGTATTATTTACTGTTAATTTTTTAATGGCTGGTAGATCAAACAAATGCAATTAAATTATGGACTATAATTCCCATCTTGGAAAATATCACTAATATTCCTGACATTCACAAGCTGTGATTCACAGTGTAAAAGGAAAGGATACCTAGAAATGAAATCCAACTATTCAAAGAAAATAACTGTCTCAACAACATATAGTAAACTCATGATTTGTTTTCACAGTGGAGTATGTCTTTATAAATGTAGACATATTTTAGCTCTGTAAGGGTGGTAGAACATACTGCTCTATAAAGATTACCAGTAGAGAGGGCAATATGAACTACAACATAAATAAATACCACCTAGCATTATTATAAAGAGTTAGGAATACATTATCAGAGTCAATGGCCTTCATTATAAAGAAAATACCATTCAGATGTTCCTAAGATAAATATAATGTTTATATGACTGTTTAAATGTAAAAGAAAATGATCCTCCTGGCAAAATAGGAGCCAAGATGCAAACTAAAATGTGTTCTTCAAAAGTTGTAATAATTATGTGTTTTCCCTATCCATGGATAACAACATGTCTAATGGAAGAAAAGCAATATATTTGAATATCCTGAGTTAAAGGATCACTTTGGGCCATATATGGTCATTTGGCTTGTATGAATTACTTCTGCTAATTTTCAACTTTAATAAAGAATAAAAAAACTTGATACATTAGTAAGACATATACATGTCCATTAATAATATAAATCATAAGTCCCCTAGGAATGCTTTCCACTGAAGAAAGTATCTGGTTTATATTCTGAAGAAGACTGAGGATGGTTTGCTTCCCATAAGTTTGAGAAAGGCTGAATTACTGTAATTTTTGAACTAAAAGAGATATAAAGTCATATTTCTGAGGACTATTTGGTTTGTTTGTTTATTTTTGTCAGTCAAGGGCTTGACCTCTGGGCCTGAGCACTGACTGTCCCTGAGCTCTTCAGCTCAAGGCTACCATTCTGTAACTTGAGCCACAGCGCCACTTTGGGTTTTCTGGTGGTTAATTGGAGATAAGAGACTCATGGATTTTCCTGCAGGCTGGCTTTGAAATGTGATCTTCAGATTCAGCCTCCTGAATAGCTAGGATTACAGGTGTGAGCTACTGGTGTCCAGCCTGAAGACTATTGTATAACTGAATTTGATGATTTATTATTGGATTAACCTGCATGGATTAAATGGCCTGAAGCAGAATTCGTTTTGAATGAGTCCTCCTTCCTGCCTCTTCCAAAAAGCTTCTCAAACCACATTGTGCCCTTTAGTATAAGGGGCTGTACAGTAGATCTCTAATCTACAGCATCATTATTTTAAGAAGTTTCAAACAGTTCGGGACATCATCCTCACTGTCCTACTCCTGTAAGAGAAACATTAGAAACAAATGGAGAAAACTGAGCCTCTAAGTGTTTCCACTATCCCAGCTGTGTCTCTGCAATAACTGTGGATCCTGTGTAAAGCCAAGGATAATGCTGTCCTTCTTTCTCTTGTTTCAGGACTGATAAAATCCTGGATCCCTTCACTAAAGAATGCACTTTGTCAGGGAGTAGCTCGATGCCTTCTGTGTATTAAGTCCTTACTGATGATAGTTGGAGACCAGAATGAAAGGACTATCAGCACTTGTGAAAGCTGACTGAGCAGGAATCATTTGTGACCCCAAAGCACCAGAGCCTGTCCTGAGCCTGGCACTCTCCATATCAGGAAGCTAGAAAGTATGCACCATTCTCTGTGGTATTTTCAAGATGCTTAGGGTAAAAAGACTTGATGCAAAATAGGGAGGCCAAAGGAACTGTGCCCTTTATCAAGCACCTCTTATTCAGGGCTGATTATAGTAGGTGATCAAGAGAGACAGACTTTGTGTTAATTGTAGGCTTCTTATTAGTGTTATAGATCCAGTTCTTCAGAACCAAGCAATCCCTGTCAATGAATCAACAAACAGAAGAAAATGACCTCTCAATTGCACTGTGCAAAAACTGTCCTTAAATCAATTCTTAAATGGTTTTTATTTAGAGAAAACCAAACTATTGTTGCCAGTTTTGTGGCTCATTATCACTAAAATGAACAGTTTTTGCAAATCTCCATGACCCCCTTTAAAGTGTAGAAATTTAGTCAGCTATGAGGGAACACTTTTAATAGTTTTAATGCAACTCTATCATACAGTGATCAATTATGTATTTTTCAGTGATTATACCTATAAATTGCCACATGTAAATGAGCTTTAGAAAAAGTTAGGGGGAGAAATATGAAGCAGTCTCAAAAGCATGTGATGTTACCTTGTAAATTTTTTTTTATGCAAGTGATAGAATATATTGTCATGAAACTGTTGTTGAGTTGTTGAATGTAACTACAAGATCTTACAACATTTCACTATGGTGCATCAAAACTGTGATTTGAAGGTTTTGCCCATACAACATCATTTAGTAAAGAATATAGAAAAAGTGTCACAGAGATCAAAATGGTATAGAGTTAGATCAGAGAGACAGAGACAGACAATAGAGAAACATTCTGACAGACAACAGAGAAACTAGAAACATGTTGTAAAAGAAAGGAAATAAAATTTTCATTAAATCTCCCCCTACACATCATTTTAGTTTCAAGACATGATTTTTTTTATTGAGTAGGCCACCATTTATTATTATTTTGCCCACCTTGATTGGCTTTGTTTGTCATTTCCATTACAAATTCTATTTTACTCAGACTACTTCAATTCTAAGTATTTTTAGCCTACTAGTCTGATTCTTGATTAAAATCTCCATAAACCTTTCCTCCCTCCCCTTTTGTCCACTATTAATTCTCTGCCTGACCTGGGAGCCTGGATGAGGTAGTGCTCTGCTGTCAATTTTTCTCCTTTGATCCTGAAAGCCAACACCTACTTTCTCTTTGCTTTCTTGCTTGTCATTAAAGAAAATTTATCCATTCATCACTATTTCCAAGCTATTCTTCCAACCACCTTTTTAACCTGTCACTCACTATCTCCTCTATTAGTGTTCCAACCTAAAAAGTATTCAATCATTCTCCTGTCTTCCTAAACTAAAGTTACTTCTATATTATACATCAAATTTTGCCTATATTTCTGCTTTGACTCCTAACCTTGTCTGTATCTGAAATGGTCTCCTTGGTTCTCTCTCATTAATAATTCTATCATCAACTTAGACCAGTGGTTTTGTAATAACAACAGTCCATGGAGAAGCAGATGCTTCATAAATAAGGCAAGGTCAGATTCTCAGTATAGAAAGTGGAGGAGGGAGGTGGGCAACAGACAGGTTGGAATACACATTCACCATATTTGAGAACTGGTGCTTATAATTTGAAAGCAATGAGCTTACAAAAAGTGAGGAGAAATTAAGTGACTTGCCCGAGATTAGTGGCAGATTAAGAGAGAGTACTTGTATCTTCTGATTCCCTATTCTGTATTCATTTCTGTCATTCAGGTGTTTCTTGTTTGGTATGGAAAGAGTGTTTTTAGGCAAGAAAGAAATGCTCCATTAAATGTCCATAAAGGATTTTCTTCCATGCCATTATATCTAATATCAAAGATGATTCCATCCTAAAGAGATTGCTCCCTTCTATCCAGAATGATATATGGGCCCTCAGGGTCATCTTCATTCAGGGCAGGCTCTTACGTGTGATGTGACATGGAAGATTATTTTCACTTTCTTGGCAGTGATATAACTAAATCAATGGCAGTGTAACCTCAAATGGTTCAGGATAAGTAAAAATATAGTTTTATTTGAGAAACTACAAGGTGTAACTTGAGAAAGGGCCTTTTGACTCCTAGCAAGGAAAATTTCTGCAGGAATAATGAGAGTCTCAAGAATTAACTTGTGCACATTTTTTGATTATTTTTTACAATCTTGTCTGAAATCAGACTTTAAAGAACATGTTCCTTTCACTATCTTCATTATTTGGTTTCTTTTCTTCATGTTCTCTGAACCATTTTTGTTTGAACTGAGAGAGATCTATTACTGTTCCCAATATGTTTTAATTCTAGAACATAAGTTTCCAGCAATAAGTTTCAGAAAAGTAAAAATACAGGCAATTAGTAATATAATGTCTCTTTTTTTTAAAAAAAGAAAGTCAATTCCTATTTTTATGTAATCTACCAAGAAACCAAATGCTTTAGGTTATGAAACTAATTTTAGAGTACTTAATAATAAACTTTGACTGAAAAAACTTGTACTTCACTTGAACATGGTTGAACAGTAAAAATGACCTGAAATGTTTTATGAGAAATTATATTTAAGATTATAATTAAATGAGATAACATGGAATGCTGATGCAAAATACAACAGTTTGATGTATTTTTATGTATCACAATAAATTTATGTATCACATAAATTTAAATCATTTTCAACTGTTATTAAATTAAAGTTATTTAATAGTAAATATTCAGGACACAAGGATTTTAATGACTGTAACAATGTGGTTTTGGAGGTAAAAAAAATGTCCACTTTGATTGTTTTTTTTACCTCTCAATATTCTAAGAGTACAGTTACTTTTCTCTAATCAACTTTGTTTCACATATCATGGTTAATAAGCAAGCATCTTCCATTTGCCAAGTTTCCAGAGTTATCTTGATCTTTGATTTTTTTTTACTCACTTTGCAGTCACAAAATGAAAAATGTAGACACTGTGTACAAACAAGAAGTTCGTGCAAAGTCAAGTTCTCAAAACCACATGCAAGACTCAGCGGCACATGGTTTAGAGCTCACGCACTCCAGGATCATGTAACACTGGCATGCAGATGAGAGGAAAGAAAAGCACCTACATCATGAAAATAGAGAATGATGAAAGAGAATGACATTTTCTTTATGACAATTATCTAATGCAAACCGTATACCCATAACCTTTACCAGAGTGGAAATAAGGGCAGAGGAATATATTTTTGTGGAGCATGGGACACTATATATAAACATTATTAGAGGTCAAGTTGTTGATAAGATTAAAAAAAATTCTGTTCTGTACTTGGCCTCCTCCAAATTCTCTTCCCCAGTTTCTTGCTTTGTTTTTCCTCCATTATATCATGCAAAAAAAAGATCAAAACTACATTGGAAATCATTTAACAAGCTCTAAACCTGACAGATAAACAAGGGAATTCTCCACAATTTACACGAGAATTAAATTGTATATAAATACCTCCTGTTCTTACCGGTGGGTGTTGTGATTCCATGTATTAAGGTGTGAAGCAGACAGGAAAGAGATAAATCTTTCATAAGTACATTGTAAATAGGCAAGTGGTATCTAAACCATATTCATAGGTAATAGAGTCAAACAATGAAAGGTAAATAGTTGTCACAAAATAGACTTTATCAAAAAAATGGTCATAAAACGAGTTCATGGAGAGGAGGTAAAATAAATTATTTTAGTACATTTATTGAAATAATCTGAAAGTATGGAATGATAAAATTGAGTGATACATATTTTGGTTAAAAATTCCTGACCCTGCTTCAGCCAACCCAGCAGAAGAGATTTCCTCAAGAATTTTTGAATGCTGATACTTTTGCTAATCAGTCATACTGATGGAAATATATGAAAGTAATCAACATATAAGTGCTCTGTCTTACAAGATTAAAATATTCTCTTAGAGAAGTCAATTTATTAAATGAATTATTTTACTATGAACTTTGAGATAATTTGAAATAACTCATTGAATTTAGCTGTAGCATTTTCCATTATGTGATAATTTGATTAGCTCTTGAACTTAAAAAGCTTATGTCTTTATTTTTCAGATAAATCACACACAACTTTGATAAACTTATTCACAATTTATGTTTCATAATTTGGGCAATATTCCAATGTATACCATTGCTGCTCTCTGAAACTTTTGCATTTGTGTAAGAAAACGTATGGTGAGAATAAAATATTAAGCTAAATTATACACTAAGATCCAACATAAAATTATACTATGCATTTGGTGTCATTAAATGCAATTTATTTTGTTTTCTAAAAAAATTCTCAAACACTTTTTGCCCTTCGGAAGACTAGTCAGTCTCATAGGTACCAGATCTTGATTTATTTTCTCTATGGTGTACCATAGTATTTGGGTTTATTGCATAACTTATCTTCAGCAATCTATCTTTAAATCAAAACAGCAAGGTAAATGCTATGGGAAATACTGCTAGTAATAAAGAGGATCCCTTTGGACCACATTAGTTTTAATTATGTGGAGTTTTGAGCAGTGATACAGGAGGTGAGGTGATGACAAGTGATTTTTTGATGTTGAATTTGCTTAAAAAGATATGAAGGAATCTATATCCCCCCTTGAAAGAAAAGATTCATTAAATCAAGTATATCAGAGGTGCACAATGTCAATTGTTTGAAATATAGGACAGAAGATGTTCAAAGAAGCATGAACTTCCTATCTGAAAGTGCTCATGATGTACTTAAGTTCCCTAACCTCTCCCATAAATTTTCAAAAGGTCTTTTTTTTTTTTAAATTGGCTAACTCTTGGATCTCTGGGGGAATTGTAGTTGCTAAATTTTAATTAGACACTGGTCTAGCAATTTCTTTGCATTCAGGAAAATAATTTCTGTCGTGAAAACCCAAGCGCTGGTTAACGCAGTGCTTTCTGTAACCAGCAGGGGAGCTCTACCACACCCAGCTATATCAGTTTGCATCATGTTATAATGCCTTCGCCACACAGTATAACTAGATATAGCACCATGCAATGCCATGAATTGAGAATGAGACACTATCTCCAGGGGAGAAAATAAACATCCGAGAGAGAAAAAGAAAAAACAAAAGCAAGGGGTTCAAAGCTGGTGAGACTGGGATTTTTTCCGCTTTGACTAGCTATAGTGCCTCTGGCACTTCTTTTTTTTGGGAAACAGAAATACATACCATGTTCATGTCAATGCCATTGGTGTATGTCCACGCATGCTGGAAATACTCTTCAAGCCGCTGCCTCAGAGGGTTGGGGATTTGGTGGAAGCGAATAAATTCTTTTACTCGAAGCATCTGCATATGGTACCTGGCAGTTCCCGAGTAGAGTCTTTGGATAATTGCAGAAACATTTCCAAAAATGCTTGCATACATTAGAGCTGGATTAGATAGAAAAAAAAACAAAATTATGGGAGAACACTGTACTTGGATGTAATATTCTTTTCATACTTTCAATCATGGAGACTGTGATTACCTTAATCCAGTTGTGCCAATGTACCACTGCCCCTCTCCCGCAAAAAGAAGTCAAACTAATATGCATGTGTAACTGACAGGCTGACATCTAAAGACAGAGAATACTCAAATTCGTCGTGGATTCTAAATTAAAGTAAAAACTGCTTGTAATTTCAGGTTATACACAGGAGGAGTGTGCAAGTCATATCATGGGTCATCATACTCTTCCTCCTCTTCCTCTTTCTCCTTCTCTTCTCTCTCTTCTCCCCCCTTCCTCTTTTGATAATACTAGAGTCTTAACTGAGGGTCTTCTGTTTACTAGTAAGGCACTACACCTCTGGTCTGTGCTTCCAGCCATGAATACTTTGTCTTGAAAAATTTCTGACATAAAAATACCTTTCAGAGATGATCTTAAAGCTAATTTTTGTTTGAATTGAAGTAAAAATATTTATTTTTGATAAAAATATTATGTATCATCTCTTCACTATAAATCTAACCTTTTTATAAATCAACATCTATTATAAATTTTAATTTTATTTTGAACACTTTTTCAATTTTTAAAGAGATGACCAACTGTTTAAGGAATCTACACATTATTATATTGTCAATAATGTATTCCAAATAATTCATCATAGTGTTTTGTAAGAAAAATATATTTATATTGCTAGTCATGGGACTTGACCTCTGGAGCTGGGCCCTGTCCTTGAGCTCAAGGTTAGTGCTCTCCCACTTGAGCCACAGGAAGGTCTCAATGTTCCTGACCAGGCTGGCTTTGAACTGTGATCCTCAGATCTCAGCCTACTGAGTCACTGGTACCCAGTGGGGGAAAAAAAATATGGGGCAAAAATGCTATGATGTCCCTTGGTATCCTTTCAATGCTTGGGTAGATACTATTATTTTTGCATTTTGGGCTAATTTTCATGATTTAAAATATATTTCATTTTGTACTTAGATTCAAAATTTTTAGCAAAGAATTGTTTTACTCTAAACAGAAAAGAACATGATACATGGTCTGTATTTGATGTTTAGGATCTGTTAGGAACCTAGAGATGTGGTAATACATGTTTCAGGGACTGGTAGAGCAGATTACCAGGCAGAGGGGAAAAGCAACAGCCCAGAAAGGAAAAAAAAATCATAAAATATCTGATTCAACTATGTTCAACCAACATTTTTTTGAAACATACTACAATCATTGTTTTTTAATGTAAGGCACTTGTTCACTTAAAAAAAAAAGTAGATTTAGGCTCTGTTAACCTAAAAAGCTTTCTTGGTCATTTGTTTTCCTTTTCAGCTTAGTTTCTTTGTATATCTTATAAGGCTTGGGAGAAAAACCCTGGGAAAGAATCAGATGTTAGGAAAACATTTTTTCTTCTAAAGACAGAACATTTTTGGATAGCATATCACATCATTTTTAGCCCATACAAATGATATAATTATCAATACATGCAGACTGGCCACATATAGACTACAAGAAGCATACTTCTCATTGCATACGTTTTGCCCTATGTCTCATTGTCATTACAATTTCTCCTTGCACACATGACTCAAAAGCTATAAATCAAATGTGATGTCACTGATAACATGTTCAGCATAAATATTCAATTATTTTGAATGTATTTAACAGTGAGGGAGAATATTTTAAATTTATTCATACATTTACTATTTCTTGGTTACTATTCCTTTGTGTTCTTTTTTTTTTTTTTTTGTCAGTTGTGGGGCCTGAACTCTGGACCAGGGCACTGTCCCTCAGCTCTTCAGCTCAAGGCTGAAGAGCCACAGCATCACTTCTGGCTTTTTCTGCTTATGTGGTGCTGCGGAATCGAACCCAGGGCCTCATGCATACAAGGCAAGCGCTCTACCACTGAGCCACCTTCCCAGCCACTGTGTTCCAGGTTTTATAATTCTCCTGTCACTTGGAGAACTTTATGCATTTTCTGAGGGTCTTCTCATGATAAATCATGCTAGATTTTTATGTCAGTTTTGAAGGATTATTTTAATTAAACATAAAATTTCTATGTTGACAGATTTTGTTTTTAGTTTAGTAATTTAAATGTCTTAGTCCATGATCTTTTTGCTTCTGTCATTTCTCATAGAAAAACTTCTATCATGTTCTGTTATGCATAATGACTTTTTTTTCTCTCTAGTGACTTCTAAGATTTCCCCTTAAAACTAGTTTTGATCAACTTGATTATAATAAGCTTTGATATAATTGTTTATATTTAACCTGTTTGAGATTCACTGAACTCCTGGCTCTGTATCTCATCATTTTCATAAGTCTTGGGGAAAAAACAGCCATTATTTTTCTGCTTGCTTCTTCTTTTTTGGGGGTAGTCCATACACACATTTGTTCAAGTGACTAGTCTTGCCTGTAAATTCTATTATCTCTGTCAGTTCTGGGTTTGGTTTATTGGATTCTCTCCTGTTAAAGGCTAAAGTTATTTTTCAGCTTTTAACCATATCTATTATTTTTAAATCTATTATTTTTAATTGGTACTGCCTAATTAAAAAATAAGTCTTCAATATTATGCTGTTTCCCCTTTAAAATGCTAGACAGTGCTATTTTTAAAAATCATATTAACCAAACATAGAAATGTAAAAACTGCAGATTTTATGGGCACTATTTTGGTACATGTATATATTGCACAATGCATTAATCATATTACTCATGTCTATCTTCTTAAACATAGCATTCTTTTATAGTGAAAACATACAAAATCCCTCTTATGCCTATCTAGCCATAACTAGTTACGTATTGATCAAGCTCTTTACATTCTTTCTATTTTTGTACTCTACTTCAAACTACCATTCCACTCTCAAATCCTGTGAAATGTGTGTGAAATATATATATATATATATATATATATATATTCACATATAGATGAAATTGTGAAATTCTCATCTCTTTGTGCCACATTTCTTTTCTTTATCATAATGGTCTCCGGTTTCATTCATGATTTTGCAAATGACTGAATTTGATTCATTTTTTATGGGCAAATTGCAATCTGATGTGGATAGGTCCCATATTTTCTTAATCCCTTCATTGGTTAGTGGACATTTGTTGCTATTTCTTGTCTTGAGGATAACGGCACAATGAACAGAGTAGTGGGGTATGTTCTGATAGACTGGTTTTGTTTCTTTGGCTATACTCAGTACTGGATCCCGTGGTAGTTCTATTTCTGATTATGCCATGCTGGTTCCATGATATAACTACTACACTGTCACCAACAATGTATACATTTCCCCCATTCTTCACATCTTTTTTTTTAGCACTTGTTATCTTTAGTAATTTTAATAATATTCTTACTAGAATAAGGTAATAAATATCTCATTAGGATTTTGATTGAAATTTCTTTAATGATTAGTAATGCATTTTATATACTTGTCATTTGTATGTTTCTTTTGAGAAATAATTTTTTATTCTATTGATTATTTTTAGTTGCATTAGTATTTTTGCTTTGTGTGTGTGTGTGTGTGTGTGTGTGTGTGTGTGTGTATGCATGCACACGTGTGCATGCGTTCTGGAAAGTAAACCTTGTCAGATGTATAGTTTGCAAATATCTTCTCTCAAACTGTAGGCTATCTTTTCCTTTGTTGTTTACATCTTCTGCCGTCTAGAAACATGTTCATTTAATGTAATCCCATTTGTCTATTACTTTTTTCCTGTACTTTGAGGATTTTGTCCAATAAATCTTGGCCATTAGACTTTGCTTTTGTGGAGAGATAGACTACTTTGGAAATCAGGTTGTAACTCAAGGCTATTTTTTAAAATTTTGATACAACTAGATAGGTCCTAGTACTGTGCCTTTGTTTTTCTGAGATTTTTACTGAATACTCTGGTAAATTGAGAGGTTTCTATTCTGCTGGTTGTAATTTGTGTGTCTCTCATACCTCTTTGAGCTCTGACAAGTGTTCAGTTTTCATTACTTATGTTTCTTTGCCAGATTTGAAAACCCCATTCCTATGAATTTGCGTCTTAGTGATCATCTTCTAAGTTTTCTGTATTGCAGATTCCAACACCTTAGTCTCCAATGCCTCTGAACTTATTTTCTAAATCTAATGAACTGTTGCGGTCTGCTTGGATTGTTTTTCCATTCAGTATTCAGTGCTGTCCAGAAGGTGCCTTCAGACAGGAGGCAAAAGCTGTCCTGGGCCATCTTGTTCCTTTTCTCAGAATTGCACTTTAATGCTTCTCTTCCAGAAACCTGAGTGGCTTTGTTTAGTTTTCTGTTGTTTGTTTGCTTTTCTGATTAGTAGGGAGAGAATGAGGTTCTAATGACTTCATCAGGTAGAAGGCAACTGCAGTAACTATTTTATACTTTCTATAAAATCAAGAAATTCTGTTAGGTTGGTAAGCAAGCCAGAGATGGAAGACATTTACTCTTATTTTGTTAGCTTGTGTGTCTTTTCAAAATATGTATGTCTACATAAATTATGTAATTTACAATATATAACTTTTATGTAACATGTATATATACATATACACATATATACGCATATGTTATATTTCTAGAAATTGCTAGAAATTGAATAAACACGAAGTTATACTATAATCTTAAAATATAGACAGATATATAACATTTTTATACTTTTTCCATGATTGTTTACATTTTTCCTTTATATTTTATTTTGACTTTAGTTTTTCTCTTTTTCAGTGGTGGGACTTGAACTCTGGGCCTAGGTGCTGTCCCTGAGCTCTTCAGCTCAAGACTAGTGCCACAGCACCACTTTTGGTTTTCTGGTGGTTAATAAGAGTTTCATGGACTTTCCTGCCTGGGCTGGCTTTGAACCTTAAGCCTCAGATCTCAGCCTCCTGTGTAGCTAGGATTACAGGTGTGGGCCACCAGCACCCGGCTTATTTTGACTATTTTTAAAATAAATTATCTGGTGTCTATTTTTTATTCACAATTGAAAGTACATTTAAATAGTAACTTGTGAAAATGCTTCTATACATATTTGGGTTATTTGCACTAGTGAGATAATACTTTTTCCCTGGGACCAATTCTTGCTACATAGCACAGGCTGTAACTTACTAGGTAACTCAGTTATAATTAAATCTGTCATCCTCCTGTCTGACCCTCTCAAAGTATTACAGATATCTGCTATCATGGACAGCTTTAGGTAATAAGTTTAATTTCTTTTCATATTTTTGAATTATATATATAATATGCATGATGAATTGTCTATTTGTCACAATTTGGCTTCGAAACATTTTCTATAATAAAGGTTAAGCTTAAAGAAACTGACAATTAGGGTTTCACCTGATAATTTCTGTAGTTATAATTGGCACATATATAATATATTATATTAAATTTTTGGTTGTGCTTTAAGGTAAAAAATATAAGCCTTCACACAGGTATTGGGACTATTACTTTGTATACAAATATAGCAAACAGGGAAAATCAAGTCATTTTTAATACACTTAGATCTTTTGGGAATATTAAGAATAAATATACATACCTACATAAATACAAAACTTCAGGATTATTATTGCTGAGTTTCAAGTCTTAATTATATCTTTTATTTTATTTATTTTATAAAATGTGTACTACATTTCTCAAGGAATACTTATATCTTTTCCTATTAATATTAAACTTCATATAATTTATTTGATTAGGGTTTACAGAACCAAGTGTTTTATTATGAGACTCTTTTTTAATAGGGTGAGAGTTATTTTACTATATCCAGTTTGACTTGTGTTTTTCCTCTTTTATGGTTGGAATTATGGTTGGAAGATAGTTCAGTCAGAAAAGATCATTAGATTTTATCTTCAGAATAACCAGCAAAAAGCATGGCTTGAAGGTATGACTTGAGTGGTAGAAGGCTAGCCTATCGTGTGTGAGGTCCTGAATACAAGCCCCAGCACTGAAAGAACAAAGCGAAAATTAAAAAAAATAATGTAGTGTACAATTTACAAAGAAAGAAAAAGGAAAAAGGGAGAGAAGGAGTTGGAGGAGGGAGGAAAGAAGGAAAGCAGGAAACGAAAGAGAGAAGAGGGGTAAGGAGGGGAGGGAAGGGAATCAGGCAATGAATCAAAAGAATTGCCAACATTTCCTTGATTTAGAGGCTTAGGCCAAATAAAGAATTGTGATTTCTTTAATTGAAACTAAACAAAATAACAAATATCCCCATTAATTTCACTTAATCTTCATACTAAGTGATGAGTTGCTTTAACTTAAGTATATATTTTTAACTCACTTGAATATTCTAAATTTTTAAGTATGCAAGGGTAGTTTTAGAGACAGAGAATGTCTCAGGCCATATAAGGCCTAAAAAGTCTTTTAGTACATGCAGGACAGCAATGTGCGCTTCTTGTTATGCTTCTTATTGGCTGCCTGACCGTCAGTATTGTTAATTTTACATGGCCTTGAATAATGTTATAAATATCGAAATAGCCTTTGGAAGAAAAAGTGTTTCTCATTCCTGAATATTTTTCTTTTCTTATTTGCTACATATGGTGCCAAAATTTATGATTACAAGATATGCCTGTAATTCTAGCTACCTGGGAGGCTGAGATCTGAGAATTGCAGTTCAAAGCCAGCCCAAACAGGAAAGTCTATGAGGCCAGAAGTGGTGCTGTGGCTCAAGTGGTGGACCATTAGATTGAGATGAAGAGCTGAGGGACTGTGCCCAGGCCCAGAGTTCAAGCCTCAAGACCGACAAAAAAAAAAAAAAAAGAGAGAGAGATAGTCCAGATGTAGTCCAGATATAATCACAAAATTGTTGGTCCATGTTTACTTTTGGAGACTCAATGTGTCTGGAATTTATATTTCTATATGTTTTAGTTGCTTACATTTCTATTTACTTGCGCATATAATGCTACCTCTGCAATTATAGCCAACACTTGGATTGAATTTGTAGACTATTTTAAGGGCTTAAAGAATGCTATTTTCTTATGCAACTATTATTAAAGTAAAAACACATAAATATAAAATACAATTAGAAAATAGAGGATAAACTGGGTAAATATAAATTTAAATACAAATTTCATAAATAAGTCTTATCTAAGCACATTTCAAAAATCAGTAAGTTGTACCATTAAAAATCACTTATCTGTTTTCCATCTAAGATCTGTATGCAATCTAAAGGTGATGCTTTTTTTGAAGCTGTAAAAAAAATCAATCATGCTATTGGGGATTGCCTCCTGGTATCATCAAGGTTACCTCCAATGATTTGACAGAGTAAATTAAAACACATCAATATTAATTTAAAATTTCTTTACCTTATCCTAATCTTTTTATTATAAATAATATATAATAAATTACATTACATAACAGGTAAAAATCCATGACTTAGGTTTTGCCATAATGTCAAAGGAACTGGAAAATAACAGAGAAAAGCACTGCATAGAAATGTGTTGTGTATGTATGTGCATACACATACATTATATGTATATATATATGAAGGCAATATATATATATAGTATTACAATTAAATATCTGTGTGGATGAATATGATTTTATCTTTGTATCTATCCCTTTACCTATATTTATAGGATAATTTAAGATATTTTCAATCATAACTTGACTTTTGCTTGAAATATAAAACAACCATTAGCAATAAATTAAAAGCATCTCTTAATGTAGTAATTTGAATGAAATATAATTTTCAGCTTCTGAATCCAAAGACAAATTACATACCCATGATTTCATTTGTGTCCTTACAAATAGATTGGGATCTGATGGAATACGGTACCCACATATGTACTCTTGTTATATGCATGATTTTCTATACTTTTTTTTCTTTGCTTTATACTCAATATTCTAGATATATTAATTTTGTTGTATATTTTATCCTAACAGATAGCAAAAGAGAAATCTACTTACAGCCAATCAACATGACACAAATTGAAAAGATTTTCTCCGAATTGGTGTTAGGAGACACATTTCCAAATCCTACACTGGTTAAACTGCTGAAGGTAAAATAAAGTGCTGTGACGTATTTGTCTTTAATGGACGGTCCAGAACTGGAGTCACTGTCATTGTACCGTTTCCCAATTTGTTGTCCTAAGGAATCCAACCATCCAATTTTGTCAGTCAGATACGGCCTTTCTACATTCCCAATGGCATACCAAATGCAAGCCAGCCAGTGAGCAATCAGGGCAAATATGCACATTAAGAGCATTAGAACAGCAGCTCCATATTCAGAATATCTGTCCAGCTTCCTGGCCACTCTCACAAGACGAAGGAGACGAGCAGTCTTCAAAAGGCCAATTAATGTGGTCGTCTGTGGAAATAAGTGTGTACGGTTACACAGAGATTTTGGTAAGCAATTCAGAGTGTGTTTGCATGAAACACAGTTGTTAGAAACATTAAAATATGACAACATTGAGAATAACTGAAACTTTAAATTAAGGACTAAGTTGATTCTTTAAGAAAAAGAACTGAAACCTGTTTTGGAAAATACTTTGAAAAATAAATGAGATATTACTTAAATATCTTTGCATGTAAGATCCATGGCCACAGAACCTGACTTTTTTTTTCTTTTTTGAACTGACTTTTAAGATCCAAGCAAGAACCTCATACTTCAAGGACAGTCACTAATGCATTCATTCACCCATAAGCATTCCAATGAGTTTCTTTGATGCCTAGAAGTCCTACACATTAAGATTATACTGTAAAACATAAAATCTTACTTTTCTAATCTTAGGTGGAGAAACAAGAACTGCTGACTATTGAGGAGAGATGGAATGAAAAATATGACAATGGTGTTAAACAGAAGAGTATGAAAGAAGGTTTGTCAGAGAGGGATGTATTATGGTAGTGATCATTTTGAAAAGGCAGGTGAAGAAAGTCTTGGTAAGTAGCTTACATTGAAATTGAGAAAGATCTGAATAATTAAGTAAGTGTAAGTGTAGGAACATTTATTGGATAATTGCATGCATTAATTACACTCTATATTTGAATATGTTTCTCCTTTTTTCCTTCATTGGTAATTGTTTCTTGATATTCCAATGACATTATAATTGTATTTTGCTTTCAGGTATGATTTCTGTAATTAATTGCATGATTATTACTGACCAGGTATCTAATAATAGGATATTTTTATATAATTACAGGATACTTAACCAGTTATTTGGACTTGAAATCTGTTAAGTACAAATTACAAGTTCATGTCTTAGGTTTCCTAAATAATGTCTACTATAAGTACTATATAATTCACAGGGCATATAATTATTCTATAGTTACATGGTATTTACCAATCAATTATTGAGTCATTTTTATCTGTTCATTGTTGGTGTTTATTTTACAAATTGTATCCAACTGTGTTAAGAACATGTACATCTTAATTAAAGAAACAGCTTAGGAATAACTATGACTCCATGTCTATTAATATTATTTGTGAAAAATAATTGCTAGAGAAAAATTTTCCATTAAAATGGATTAATAACTGTTTTAATAATTGTTACAATGAGTTCTGCTTTGTTTTCCTTCTTATGCCACAGTGGTCACAGGAGGAAAATTAATTAGTTTCCTTTGAATTTTTTTCTGTAAGACTGAAACACTACAAAAGTGAGACAAGTATTTGTAGTTTAGATGAACTTATTACAACTAGATTCTGGCTATTAAAACAAGTTTTCTTCACAAAGAGAAATGTCCTTTATTTTCAATGTTGTTATTCCTTTTAAGAGTCAATGAAGATAGGAGTGTTTTCCTCATATATTTAAAAACATATCTCCTTTCAATGAATGATGAGGAGATTGAAGACAATATTAGGTGTTCCTTAAAGAAATGCAAACATTCTCTCCTTGTATTATAAATATTTTTTAGTACTGAAGAGCTAAAAAATATGATTAAATTTGGTTCCATACCAGTATGTTACCTTAGACAAATTACTCATATAATCTTGACCTTCAGTTTTTTCATCTGTGAGAATAACAATGTTTTACCTTACCCAATGGTTGATAATGCTCAATAGATACCAGTTCTTTATGTCTCTATTTAAACATCCCTACATTTTTGTTTCTACTAGTGGGCAAGACCTGTATGTTGTGAAATGGGTTGATGAAATTCCTTTAATCTCCAGATGCATTACTTAGATTTTTGCAGTTCCAACTGGAAGACTTTCAATATTGGCTATGCAAACTCATCATGAACAAAACAGGGACATTGAAAGATAAGAAGTATATCTGTATGACTTCTCAGTACCCTCAATTCAATATTTCACTTTTTTTTTACAGTTCAAAATCCTGTGCTTCTTTTTCTATTTCTGCTGTTCACTTGTGTTGAGAAATCAGAAATATTTGAAGATTATTTTTCAAATCTTGGAATTATTGTTAGTTTAGGAAAAAAAATTCTCAAAATAAGTGAAATACAATAAAAACTAGATAGTTGCTTGAACTATATGAAGTGCTTCAATTTTTTTCAATTAAATAGGCAGAGTATAATCATGACTTTAAAGTAAAAAAATGGGACAAAATTTACCTTATAATACAGTGTAAACTCGTTTGACTGAAGATAATTGATACAAGAATGTATATATATTTATATTGCAGCTTACATGGTTGCATATATTAGACATACCATAAAAATCTCTTTCATGCTTTTTTTTGGACAGTCATGGGCTTGAACTCTGGGCCTGGGCGCTATCCTTCAGCTCTGCAGCTCAAGTCCAGTGCTCTACCACTTGAGCCACAGCGCCACTTCCAGTTTTCTGAGTGGTTTATTGGAGATAAGAGTCTCATGGACATTCCTGCCCAGGCTGGCTTTGAACTGCAGCCCTCAGGTATTAACCTCCTGAGTAGCTAGAATTACAGGTGGGAGCCACCAGCACCCAGGTAACTTTAGTCTTATTTACATCGTTCAACGTATTAGTTATCTCAAAATATTTAGTAATATTAGAACTAGATTCAAGTCCTTGGTTCAGCATTTCAATATTTACAAGGGCATATTTAGTAATTCAACCAAAGAGCTATACTTTGAATATGTATAAGCCTGTATAGGACCTGAGAATTTCCTAGCTTGTCATTACTTTATTTGTACCAAACTTCCCAATTACTTCTACCAACTGTGGCTTTTAACAAAGACATTTACAACCAGATTGGGAAGTTTCTTCCAATTGGCACATTACTTTTTTTTTTTTTGCTTTTATACTTAACATTATATCATGCTGTCATTTAAATTCACTTTGTCTTTCCTCCCAGTGACACAGAAAATTGACCAAATGATTCTAATCTATGGTAGGCAAATGTTACATCAAATAACTAAGGATGCTATAAAAATAGAAATTTGGCTTTTTCCTGAGAAAAATTGTACCATACTTTATTACTAGCAATATGCAATGAAGCATATATAAACAAAATTAAATGAGTAAATGATAAAGGAAAATAATTGGTCAACCAATATCTTTTGCTAATCATGGTACAGAATTTCATAGGCATGAATAAATTTGAATAGAAGCTATTGGAAGCGCTGTCAAGTATAAGACAAAGACTCTGAATAGAGAGATACCAACTGTATTATAGACATACATATTTAAATTTGTTTTTAAAACAAGATTTGTTGAGTTGAACATGAATATGTCATTTGTTTCAGATACTATTTATATCTATGATAGTGATCAGGCTTGGAGAAAGCAGTCTACAAGACAATCAGCACTTTTGTATGAATATCTGCTAAAATTTTCTCATATTCACTCCAAAATTCATCTCTCAGGCTAATATAAGGCATATTAATGTGAGCAGAAATTCTTCTCTATTGAGATTTCCCTCAAAGTACTCTTAATTATTTATATCACACAAGACTTTTCTGCTTGCATTCAAAATTAATGAAAAATACCAAATGTGAAAGAAGAAAGGGCAGAAAAGTAGAAAAAAAAGAACAAAATACAAACAATCAAGAATTCTAAGTATCAGGGGAAGAAGGAGCTAATGAAGTATGCAACTAAGCAGAGTTCTCTGGAATCTAACTGTTAATACTTAAGAAATTAAGATTTGTTACAGATAAGCTAACTATGGAAATTTAAACAGATGATGAAAAGTTGATGTTCAGGAGAGTATCATGTTATTTCTTTGCATCAAAGATATTGAGGTAATCTGCAATGGGTTGCCTGATGCTTAAGGATGTAAAATTCAGGATGACATTAACATCAGCAAGATAACAAGAACAAAGGCATACCCAGTAATATCAATATTCTTTTTTTTCCAACATGCATATAATATTGCAGAATGTCTTCTACTGGTACTACCAGGAGAATCACATTTACTTATGGAAAAATACTAAATGTTTATTTAAAAAATAAGAGCTATTATGTCATCTTTAGAAAAAAGTTATGGTTTTAGAATTAAGATACTTTTTTTTTTTTTTTTTGGTTGATCATGGGGCTTGAACTCTGGGTGCTATCCCTCAGCTCTTCAGCTCAAGGCTAGTGCTCTACCACTTAAGCTACAGCACCACTTCCAGTTTTCTGGTAGTTTATTGGAGATAAGAGTTTCTCGGACTTTCCTGCCTGGGCTGGCTTTGAACCGTGATCCTCAGATCTCAGCCTCCTGAGTAGCTAGGATTACCGTGAGCCACCGGCGCCTGGCTTAAGATAAATGTTTTATAGACAAAATGACATTAACATAAAATGGAGTCTTTGGGTTTTTTTTTTTTTTGGGTCCGGTCGTGGGGCCTGAACTCTGGGCCTGGGTGCTGTCCCTCAGCTCTTCAGCTCAAGGCTAGCGCAATACCACTTGAGCAATAGCACAACTTCTGGCTTTTTTCTTTTTGCTTATGTGGTGCTGAGGAATCGAACCCAGGGCCTCAGGCATGCAAGGCAAGCACTCTACCACTGAGCCACCTTCCCAGCCCCAAATGGAGTTTTTTAATTTTAGAATTGATTTTAAATAAAAATGTTATAGTAATTTAATATTTAGGGAAATTGGAAAGGCAAACATCAATGTTTAAATTGACTTTGACAAGATTTTGTTTTCTGCCCTAATTTGTGAGGCTATCATGCTCGGGAAAAAACATTTGAATAAGCCAATAAAAGTTCAGTAATTAAGAAATCACTTCTTTTCTTATCATTAGTAGAACACATGTCTTCATTGTTTATGTATTTTTGCATTTGTCTGGTGGAAATGTTTTCCCATTAGCACATGAAAGCTTTCCCTAGACGTCTTTGTTCTAGATATAGCTGACACAGTTTGTATATCTCAACTGTAGAATAATTCCAGCAATTAAAAACTTGCATTTCAAGGGTTTCCTGCAGACCTACCAAATATTAATCTCCAGACACTTATACACAAGCTACAAAAACTGGTACATAATCCCCGTATAGAAACATTGATTTGAGCAACCCTTTGATATAATTATATTTACATTTTACTTTAACGAACTTTCTTTCTCTTTAAAAAATTATTGTTAAGGAGATCTACAGAGGCATTACAGTTATATAACAAGGTAGTGAGTACATTTCCTGTCTAACTTGTTACCCCTAACCTCATTTTTCTTCCCCTTTCCCTCCCCAAACCACACTGCGTAAGTTGTACAGATCATTTCCAATATAGTGTCTTATTAGTATTGCTATTCCACTGGTTCCCCCTTTGCCCTTTGTCTCACCATTTTGTTGCTCCCTTTCCCTTCTCTAGTTCATGTATAATATATATACTATATTATATATATATATGTATATATATAATATAGTATATATATATACAAAATACCCAGGGTACCAAAATTGAATGCAGTGACAACAGGGGATAAACCATATGGGGGAAAAAATCACACACACACACACACACACACACACACACACACACACACACACACAGAGAAATCATGTAGTGCATTGAGAACAACAACCATAATATGCATCTTTCTATTTGCTAATGGGGTATCCAGCTTGCCTACAAGTCATCTGCACTTGGCTGAATAATAGGTGTCTCAAACTTAAGATGGCCAAAACAAGAATTTCTCCACGATAGCATACCATATTCTCATTAGGTTTTAACTGAGTGGGTAAATATATTATCATCTATTAAAAAATTGTCTAAGCATCAAAGACATATTTGAACTATCCCGAATTCTTTTCTCTAATTAATTAATTAATTCTGTATTTAATCAATAATACAGCTGATCTCCAAAGTACAACACAAATTTAAATACTTCTCTTAATCTTTATTTCCACTTCCACACTGCCGTTTTGTACTTCCTGTAATAGGATTGCATTTTTCTGACCACTTTGATCTTACTGTATTCTCTACCATGCAGACAACAGCTTATTCACTCTTTCAAAGTGTTAATCAAAGTTATTCCCATTCCAACGATTCCCAGTCCCCATACACAATTCTCCTACTTGATTTCCTTCACCATGTGCAGTCTTTCAGCACTCTATTGTCTCTTGCCATTCACTTTCAAGGTACTGGCAAGCAGGGCTCTAATTATTGTGAATTGTACAAGTCACTTTAGTTTGGCATTGTGGCTAATATCTGAACTAATAATAAAGAGAATTATACACAATTGATTGACTTGTTTTGTGTCCTCACTGGACTTACGTCTTTACAATATTCCACACTCTTTTCTAACATTTCCTTTACTTCCTAGTTTAGTGAGCTAGTTAAAAGTCATAGGAATTTACAGAGGCTTGGAACTGTCTCCATCGACACAGGTTTTTACATCCTATATAGCTTTTCAATGGCCTTCCAGTCATTCATATACAAACAAATCAAAATGTTAGTCATTCAGCTATGAAACTGAGTTTCAAACTTAAGCAGAAGTTAACTTTTGTACAGGTTAATACATTTAACTATCAGGAATTTGACTATCATGTAAATTGGGTGATGACTAAATTATTCTATTTGGATTTCTACTGAGTTGTTCATTTATCCTATAATATTACTTCATCAGTGACAATAAGTCTTCTGGGATTTATTTAGTATATTAGAGCACCAGCCTAAATTATTACTAAGTTATGGCTAAATTATTACTAAATTATTATTAGTCAACTCTGTGATTATATATCTAGGTGTATATATAAATATATAAAATAAATATGCATATACCTGCATATTAGTATGCATGAGTATATAAACTTACAACCATATTTCCAAAGAAACTAATAATATTCATTTGCATATTGAACTTGTGGTTTAAACAAAAAACATTAAAACTAGTTGCATAATCCTGACAACTTGTGGCATTTCAAACATATCTAAATGTATGTGTGTATGTTTTAATATATATATTTATGTAATCTCTAAGGTTTATGGATAGTGAGCTTATTTTATGATAATGTTTATTTCTTCCTATATCATGTAGTGAATTATGTAGTATACTCATGAAATTACATGTCTAAGCATTTAATATTATATATTAATTTAATTTGATAATCAAATAGAACATTAAAATAATTTTTCTTGAAGTAGATGTTAAGTTTGATGGGAACTATCGTGCACGTAATGGGCTTTCCCTCTAATCAGAACATTTCTTCTGTCTTATGCTTCCTAGAAAGCTTCCAGTGACAACCAGAAACTTTCCGTTTTTTTTGTCGGTCATGGGGCTTGAACTTTGGGCCTGGACGCTGTCCTTTAGCTCTTCAGCTCAAGGCTAGTGCTCTACCACTTGAGTCACAGCACCACTTCTGGCTTTTTCTGCTTATGTGGTGCTGAGGAAGGAATCAAACCCAGGGCCTCATGCATGCAAGGCAATCACTCTACCACTGAGCCACCTTCCCAGCCCTGTAGAAATTCTCCTTTTCCATGCATTCATCTCTCCTCATTTGTGGTGCCAGTAAAGTACTTATTGGGTGGAATTCTAGTTTTCCATCCACGGGTCTTTAGAAGATCCCAGTCAGTAGGTTCTTGAGTTAATCTCTTCTGTCAGAATAAGATGCATAGTAATATTTTGATAAAAGATTCCTTTCTGCAAATGAATTAGATAAACTTTAAAATATTCATGTAGGACTCTAATCAACACAGCAGATGCAACCAGACTATTATTTTGTAGTAGAGATGTTTGCTCTGAGTTTTAAACAGCTGGCTTTACTGATTAAGAGAAAAATTACCGTTTGGGGTTTTGAAACTTAAGGCATCACCCTGAACTTTAGTTCAGAAACAATTGGCTAGATAATATGTCTTCAGAGTAACCTGTAGCATTATGATATGATAATCTATTATTTTTTGTTTCATTAGAATATCTAAATTACATTTTTCCTATTTGTGTGCTAAAACTTACCAAATCAATGTATTTGAATTTAAGATTTTCTTGAAAGTTTTGTCAAAAACAAAAATAGATGGTGAATATTTGCTGTACACTGATTGCAAAATGCATATTAAAAGTAGTATCCTGAAATACCATTATATGAGCATATATTATAGCTTATGGATAAAGAACTAGCTTCATTGTCTATCTTGCAAAACATAAAGTTTTCCAAGTCTATCATGATTTTATTTCTCTCTTTTCACAGATCAAATGTATGTTAGATCTGGTGTAATATCTGATTCCTGAACACTACTGGCTATCATTGATGGCTATCTACTTTGTCCCATTACATACCCTGTGTCTCTGATCTTTGCAAACCATCAGTTTTCCTTCAAACACTTCCTCTCAGTTTTTCAAAATTTCTTTTTGCTGTAACTAGCTGATTTAACAACTGCTATTTTCTAATAGATGATAGGTAAATACTGGGTACTATGTGATATCTTGTTTCTTTTTTAGTTTTCCCCCTATGGTTTATCCCCTGTTGTCACTATTTGATTTTGATACCCTGAGTATTATATATACGCTTATCTGAATTAGGGAAGGGAAGATGAACAAAGACATGGTTAGACAAGGGACAAAGGGGGAACCTATGCAATAGTGATACTCACAAGACCATATGTTGGAAATGAACTGTACAACCTGGGAAGGGGGGTAAGAGGGAGAAAAATGAGGGTAGGGGTAACAAGTTAGACAATGTCCTCACTACCTTGCTTATGTAACTGTAACCCCTCAGTACATCACTTTGACAATACAATTAAAAAATAAAAAGAACATTTTCTGACTAATCTTGTCTACATGTAAGTTTTCAAAGACTAGTTTCATTAGGAAATAGAAACATTAATCCAGAGAGACAGGAAAGGAAACAGAAAGCTCTTTTGATAAGTAATTAATATTATCTGAAACTGGAGCAATCTTTCCATATAATGTTAGCTTATTTTTAAAAACCATAACACATATCTCATCATTTTACAAAAAAATCTTAAATGGGTTAAATAAGTACAAGTAAGTAGTGCAAATAATTAATCCTGGATAATACTTTCCCTTATCCTATCATATCTTAAACAAAGCAGCTTTGGGAATGTAAGCAAATCCAGGAAATCATATACCAGTTAAGAACTGTCATTACTTTCTTGAAGCACACTTTATCTTTTCTGTATGCTTTAGGCTTCTTGATGCTTATTTATCAACTTAATCATTACTGATTAAATATGGTAAACACTTCACTTTCCCTTAATAATCCTATTAAGGGAATTAATTAATGTGTTGTTGGTGTACGCATATTTATTCTAACAGAGAAGTTTTATTCTATGTTTATATGTGCAAGCCTACATAATATAATTAAAGAAGTCTTCCACTAGGTGATGTAAATATTAGTAATAAAGCATTTTACTTACTGCTTTTTAGTTAAACCTCAAGTTAGAAGTACCTATGAAGAACTTACCTAGTTTAACATCAGTTAATATTCTTTTGGATTTTTTCACATGTATTATCTCACCTGTGTCTCAAATTAAGTAACAAAGAAGGTTATATTATCATTATTTTACAGATGAAGAAATTCAGTCTTTAAGTTTTGTGTAAGGTTTGTCTTGTAGGAAAAAATGTCTGTTCCATGGTGCTGACCCCCAGTTTGACCACATTTTTAGTAGGTAGGGAAGATATAATTCTAAACATATACATTCTTCTTGGCAAATTTTCTTGTTATAGAGCCTTAGATACTTAGAGTGCAACCATGTGCTGAGATCTACTCTTCTCTCTCTTTCTTCTTCCAGTCATGGAGCCTGGGTGCTGTCCCTCAGTTATTCAGCTCAAGGCTAGCACTCTACCACTCGAACCATGGCTCTACTTCTGACGTTTTCTGCTTATGTGGTGCTGAGAAATTGAACCCAGAGCCTCATGATGCAAGATAAGCACTCTACCACTGAGCCACCTTCCCAGCCTGAGATCTATTCTTCACTTAAAAAAAAAAAAAAAAAAAAAAGGGCAGGTGCTGGTGGCTGACCTCTGCATTCCTAACTACTCAGGAGGCCGAGAGGCAGAAAATCTCCATGAGATTTTTACCCCCAATAAGCTACTTAAAAAATCCAGAAGTGGTGCTGTGGCTCAAGTGGAGAGCCTAGCCTTGAGTACAAAGAGGCTCAAGGAGAGACCGTGCCCAGGCCCTGAGTTCAAGCCCCAGCTGGGGGATGGAGGGTTAGGGGAAAGTGGGAGAAAAATGAGGGAGGGGTAACAAGTTTGACAAGAAATGTATTCACTACCTTACTTATGTAACTCTAACCCTATGTAACTGTAATCCTATCACCTTGAAAATAAAATTAACAAATATATATCTTATTTTATTTTATTTTATTTTTGCCAGTCGTGGGCCCTGAACTGTGGGTTTGAGCGCTGTCCCTCAGCTCTTCAGCTCAAGGCTAGTGCTCTACCACTTGAGCCACAGCACCACTTGTGGCTTTTTCTGCTTCTGTGGTGCTGAGGCATCAAGCCCAGGGGTTCATGCATGCAAAGCAAGCAGTCTACCACTATTCTTCCCTGCCCCAAGTATATAATTTTTTTAAAAAGAAAAGACAAAATAAATCAAAGAAGATGGGGGGTGGTTCTTAGTCAGAATATGACAACGAATTATTTTAAATGCTGTACATTGATTTTGTCCTTTTCAACCTACTGCCTTAAAATACCAAATAAGTGCCAGTCACTGTTGGCTCACACCTGGAATCTTAGCTATTCAGGAGACTGAGACCGAAAGATCATGGTTCAAAGCCAGCCCAGACCAAAATGTTCATAATACTCTCATCTCCAATTAACCACCAAAAAATGTGAAAGCAGAGCTATGGCTCAAGTCAGAGTTACTGTCGTAAGCAAAGAAGCTCAGGAACAGCACCAGCCTCTGAGTTCAAACCAGGAATACCGTGTGTACATGCATGTGCGCACACACACACACACACACACACACACACACACACAAACACACCAGGTACTTCACATATTCTAGAAATCTTCCCATTACATACTTCAAGAAACACAGTACATTTTGTGATGATTAAATGGAAGGGACTTGTAATTTATCTTTATTTTGACCAGACACCTTTAAGTAGCTGATTATACTTACATACACAGAAAGTGTAGTTAGTATACACACACTTCTTATTTTCTAATGATTTTCAACTTTATAAGGTATTGGGAACATATAATAAATATTTACCAAACTGGCTGATATTTAAGAGAAATATCTGGAATATAAACAAGACATTTCATAGAGAGCCCTCTTCTACAAAATTTAAATAAACAATAAATCTGTTCTGCCTCAAATGCCAGTTGTGAGAAAAAAAGAGAAACCATTTTATGTGTTAACTGCAGACTTAACACCGAGAAGGTTTTACGTACTAAAAATACACTGAAGAATATGTACCAATTATTTCAGTTTGGTTAGTTCAGAGATATATAAAGTTTTGCATTTCTCAGCAAATATGGATAGAGCTTAGATTATTTTCAGTGGATAAAATGTTTCCATTTCATTTTCTAGCATTTCCAAGTAAAAATGAATTTTATCTGTAAGATATAGTAAATCTATAAAACAACTGTTGTTGTTCTTCTTCTTCTTCTTATTGATAGGCATTTAAATAAATAAATAAATAAAACTGTAATCAATCAGAAAATAAGATAAGCAACTCTTACCTCATCAGAACCTGATCCAAAAATCAGCAAGTCAAAAGGAATGGCTGCAACCATGTCAATCAGGAACCAGCCTTTGAAGTAGTGTATTGCTATTTTGGCAGGATCACTTACCACTTCTTCATTCTGATTTACATATGTTGTTCTGAAGTTTATTAGAATATCTATGATAAACATGATATCCACAATCAAGTCTACTACATTCAAGGGGCTACAAGAGTAGCCACATTCTCGTCTTTTCTGTTCTTCTCTGTCATTGAGGAGAAAGGCTGCAGAGTAGGGAGTGAATATAGCAGTGTATATGACCAAGAGCAGAATAAGCCAATCCCAGACTGCCTTGAAGGGGCTGTAATGCAATATTGTAAACTTGTTGATGCGTGGTGTCTGCAGTTTGTATTCTGGCAGGACATCTGCTCCCAGAGAAAGAACCTGAGTGTAGAAAAGAAAAGCATATATGAACTACCAATGTCATTAATTAGTCTGTCAATCTATGAATTGTTTTTAGAAAATAGTATCAGGTGCTGGTGTCTCATGTCTATAATACAAGCTACTCAGGAGGAGGCTGAAATCTGAGGATCATGGAAAGTCTGTGAGACTCTTATCTCCAATTAAGCACCAGAAAACTGGAAGTAAAGCTGAGGATTAAGTTGGTAGAGCACTAAATTTGCACATGAAAGCTCAGGGACAGAAACCAGGCCCCGAGTTCAAGCCCCAGGACTGACCAAAAAAAAAAAAGAAAGAGAGAAGAAGAGAGAGAGAGAGAGAGAGAGAGAGAGAGAGAGAGAGAGAGAGAGAGAGAGCGAGAGAGAGAAGAGAGAGAGAGAGAGAGAGAGAGAGAGAGAGAGAGAGAGAGAGAGAGAGAGAGGGAAAGGAGGGAGGGAGGAAGGGAGGGAGAAAAGTGTAACACCAACATTTCAGCATTTATATACAAGTAACTGCTTGGTTATTGAGTTCTCAAATCTAAGACAGGATTGACTATTATGGAAAGACATCTATTTTATTTCATGATCATATCCATTTACTCAAATTTAATAGCTAAATCTTCACAAATTAAATTCAAGTTTTTAATTCTCAAGTAGAATTTTTCCATTGGAATTTACTTTTAACATTACAGGAAAATAGAAAATGTGATTAAAGTAAACACATCTTTCCTATATGATGACAGTATATTCTGGACAAATATACTTTTAAAATTGGTATTATTAAGGAGTTGTACAAAGGGTTAAAATTCTATAAGCCATTTTTATGAGTAAAATGCTTCTTGGGCAATGTAATTTCTCTTTTCACTTTTCCCTCTGGACAAATATACTTTCCTTCAAATGTTTCTGTGAGAAGTAGAATCGTGAGAGGAAAATTCTGCAAGACACATTTAGAGTAATTATTGGAAGTGTTGAAACAAGATTTGTATCCACAAAGCAGTTTGTAAACTCTTCAGATTCATTGTACCTAATAAGCCATTACTTAAAATATATTAATTCAACTTTTAGAGTTTTGGTTTATATGAAAATACAAGACATAAATTTAATTGTATCCCTAGTAAGGAAAAAAATCCATGCTTTTGTGATGTTATACCAAATTTCAAAACATGAAAGTCAAATGACTTTCTATGTACTATGGGCAGTAAAGAAAGTCCTTTTAGAGAGAAATGTGAGATATAATCTTGCATTACTCATACCTTAAACTAGATGCTTCTAAATAGCAAATATATCATTATTGGCATTGCAGCACAGAGTTCAGGTAATCTCCCATTAGAGAGAGTATTCTGTGTAATTTTGGTAATTCTATCCATATTACTTTTATCTTGACTGTACCAATGTACTACCTAGGAAAGTTTATAATTTTAAAGCTTATCTTTATTGTCATATCACATGTCTCGTTTCCCCATTTAGGAAGATACCATTTCTATTGTGAAAGGACTGAAAATCTTGTGCCAGATGATATGTCATGTAGCACTTAACTAAAACATAGGAATTCATCTGAAGTATGCGAAATTCTTTCAGATAACAGCTAATAACGAAACTGGTAATTTAGTGGGCCCAGAATAAATCCAAACCAACAAATCTTCAGAGTAAACAAACCATTAGGAGAAATGAAGAACTAAGTTTTAGGAAAAAATATGTGTGAAAAAGCAATTGTATCATTAGGAAATATTAAAAATTGTAAGATTCCAAGATATATAAATATGTTAGAACATAACTTCCAAAACCCCAATATGACAAACATTTGGCTTATCTATCATTTGATAAATTGCACCACTGTGTTGAGTTTAGCAAACCAGTGCATGACATTTTTGTCTATAAGATGGCAACATCTATGAAAGTATCATTATTTCATGTAATGTCCCTTTCTTCAAAACTTAGGTGTTATTCAGTTTGTGAGAAGTAAAACCCCAAACCTCATTTTGGCTTTCAAAAATCATCTAAAAAAATACAGACCTTTTTCTATGATTCCAGGCAATTTCCCATTAGAGTTCTTTGTGTAAACAAATTACTCTAGCAAAACAAGAGTAAGATTTTTGAGCTACTTATGTCTTTGTAAATCTCTAAATTTACAAATTTATCTCATGGAAGGGATATGTGGTTATGCAAAGAGAACAATACAAGGGTCATTTAAAAAAAGTGATTTTTTTATACTCAAGTGTCATGCTTCTGAAACCAACCTCTCACATGGGAAATGTGAATGCTGTGTGTTACAAGTAAAAGTAATAATGCATGTGTCATATCAGAACCTCTTTTGAATAGTAAAGTATAGCTGAAACTCTTTGCATTTAACATTTAGATGTCCACTGTGCCAAGAGCTGGAATTTGCAAAATAGAGAAGACTGTTGCTGACAGTGTGGAATGTATGGTCTGTTGGGAGACAGATTGCAGGAGAATGGGAGCATTGTTGAGGTTAGCTTCATTCAATGGCTGGCTCTGGGGCTGATTGGAGGGTTAGGAGATCTTTCTGGAAGACGGGACAGATTAGAAGTTCATGCTCTTTGGGGATAAAGAAGTCAGAAAAGGAAGAACATTGTACAAGGAGGGGAATATAATCAATAAAGTTAAAGAAGCCCAATATAGTAACTTCCGGTGGAGCCAGACTGTCCAAATCTAATGTTTTATGATCAAGACCTCAGTCTCTGAGACTTAGGTCAAAATTTCTCACACTTAGTTCTGTTTTAAAGAGGACTACAATTATTTTGGAACCAACTTTGTTTAGATTTATTTATAATGTTCAAAAATATAATAAACTTGAAATTCTGTTTACTTATACTTCATAATATGACTATTATGGGTTAAATGGTATGTCCCCAAGTTATATGCAGAACTTCTGATTCCTAGTAATTACAAATACAACTTTTTAATACCTTGGTTGATATAATCAACTTTAGATGCAGCCATAAAGGTTAGAATGAATGTCCTTAGAAGAAGAGAAAGAGAGATTTGGATACAGACATAAAGACACACAAGAAAAATATCATATGACAATGAGGAGGGTACAGTTTTGAGCTAAGATAGGTTACATTGCCAGTAGCCATTAGAATAAAAAAGAAAACTAGATAGATTTTTCCACCAGAAGTTCTAGAAGATGCCAATCTTACCAGCAGTTTGATTCTGGACTACTAGATACCCAAATGGTGAAAAAATAAATTTTAATTATTTTTAAGATATGCACTTATTGGTATTTTATTAAGACAGCTATAAGATATGAATATAATAATGAAAATGAAAATGTAATAATTGTAAGATATTTCACTAAACCAATGAACTTAAGCTATAATTGTTCATTGATTCACCATTTGAAAATTCTCTGCATCAAGACTCATTGAACTTAATTCTTTGTATGATTTAATATAATAGGTAAATACATTTTTCATTTCTAAGCTCAATGCCTTTTTTAAAAAGCATATTGTCAAAATAGTATTACCAACTTCAAAGATTTAATTGGTATGTTAGCATAATCTAACTTAATCCTTAAGACAAACTCTGCTCCTACTAGGCTTAGAAAAACCAATTTAAATGGCATTACTTGGTAACTCTATGAGGTTTTGTTTACTTGAAGTTAACTTTAGCTTGAGCGTATTACTGAATTCTACATCAAGTGGTTACCTACTCAAATTATCTCTGTAGATAAGTTTAAATAGGTAATTTATTTGTTATATTCCAGTATACAGGACTATTACAGTTTGTAATGTACAGTGGTCAGCTAGTAATTAGTATGGTTCCAAATGTTATAGTACAGGTTCTTTTGACTTCAGCTTGTCTATGCCTACGATATATGACCACTCAATCATCACGTGATTTTTCTGGTCAAATAATTTAAACAATTCCTATCTACAGAAGATGTTTAACATTATATGCATTTACTTATAAATCCAAAAGTAATTAATCTCAGGTATTAAAATTATTTGGGTGACAGTACACTGTTATAAATAATTACTTTAATGATTCAGAAAATTATTGTAATTATTTTTCACTGAGAGGAATATTTTAGGGTTTCAAAGAAACCCCATTACTTTTTAAGAATATTCCCTTCTGTGGATGTCAGTTTGAGATTTATTGATGGTTACTAGGTGGGGAGGTTAAGTTGTCATGTTTGCTTGCGGACAGATGAGCCTGACAATTAAAAGAAATAAATAAAAGAGACTAGAGCTATCTCAATTAAATATTTTCTTTTGAGCCTCATAATTATTTCACTACAGAGTGAAATATTTAGAAATCTTTTCTCAATCAGAATTATTCCTTCCCCCATTTTCTCCCTCATTTCATTGACATCAGCAGCTCAGAATTATAGAAAAAGCTATACTAGACATCAACACAGCAGAGATAGAGAAGACAGGAGATAGTTGAGAAATAAATGCTTCTTATGATACAAGAAAGAAGACTTGGGCTGGGAAGGTAGCTCAGTGGTAGAATGCTTGCCTTGCATGCATGAGGCCCTGGGTTTGATCCCTCAGCACCACATAAGCAAAAAGAAAAAAAGCGGGAAGTGGCGCTGTGGCTCAAGTGGTAGAGCGCTAGCCTTTAGCTGAAGAGCTGAGGGACAGCGCCCAGGCCCAGAGTTCAGGCCCCACAACTGGACCCAAAAAAAAAGAAAAAAAGAAACAAGACTTGAGAAGCAATTTTCTTTATGGGTCTAATAGTAACTAGTCTTATTAGGCTTAGCCATGATTGTATAAAGCTCTGAAGCTTCAATCACACTTCATAAATATGAAGACCTAAATTTAAATTCCATATATGATTTTTTTCTGCGAATTCTTTCATCTTTCTGCATCTCAACATTTTGTCCTTGCCCAGACTACCTGCCAATAAAGAGATATAGTAGAACATCATATAACTTTTGCAAAATAGAGTGATAAAATGGGAAATGTTTACATTCATATAAAAGACTTTCATTTTTATGTAGAGTACTGGGTTTTTCATTTTAATTCAGATAAGTTAACTATTATAAAAATATTTATAAACCAATCTGAAAAATTGAACATTGATTGGATATGGTAATAGTAAGGTTTACCTATTTGTTACATTAAACAGAATTCAAATTTGAGGACTTGCTAGAGAAATTTTTATTTTTAATTACTTTACAGATTAGAAATTAAGTTGAGGCAAAGCTAGATAATACCCCTTCACACAGAATTGTCTAATATATTTGAGAATTACTTTTCTTGATTGACAAAACAAAAACAAACTCATGTTTCCTAACATCATGAAGGTTCGTTTCTTACCATTGTTTCTGTTCCTCCCCATGTTTGGGATGGAACACAGTGTCTCATGCTACTTAGAAAATTACTTTGCCATTTGAGTTGTGCCCATAGACCTACTCAATTTCATATTAAGCAGATACGCGCTTCTGTTTACACAGCAAAATTTAGTTCATATTGTGTATATCTGCTTTTACAAACATAGATTGTGCCCAATATTTACTTTTACCAGTCTTGAACTCTTTGTTCTTAAATTTCCATCAAATTGTTGGCTGGGACAAATTGTCTTTCAGAAGGTATCTGGTAGTGGGCATGTTGAACTCACACCTGCAATTGCTATCTACTCAAAATGTAGAGGCAAAAGAGGCTTCAGTGGGAAGCCAAATGGGCAAAGCAGTGTTAAGAGAGCCTTTCTCAATAACAAAATTAAAACATAATAAAAGAAAATTAGTCAGGTAGTAGTGGCTCATGCCTAATCCTAGCTATTCAACAGGGTGCTGAGGATTACAATTTGAAGCCAGCTCAGACAGGAAAGCCCATGAGACTCTTATTTCAAGTTAAGCACCAAAAAGCCAGAAGTGGAGTGGTTGCTCAATGACAGAGCAATAGTCTTGAGAAAAAAAGCTCAGAGACACTGCCTAGGCCCTGAACTGAAGTTCCATGATTGGCACAATAAATAAATAAATAGGTATTTGGTCTGTGTCCAGAGGTAGAGTGTTTATCTAGCATGTGCAAGGCTGTGAATTCATTCCCAAGAAATGGGGAAAAAAAGGACACAGTTGGAAATGTTAATGGAGATGGTCTTTTCTGTAAGATTCGTTAGCTACATTACATCCTATTAGAGTAATACATAACTACATTTCAGAGTTTCATCAGGTTAAGTCTCTTATTGTAATACTTCTAACTTTTAGGATACTTTTTGAATTGAATATCTAAGAATTACGCTTTCGCACTTTTCTCACAGAAGTACATTTGATATTTATGATATTTATTCTCATTTTTATAGATATTTAGATTATACTGTTTTAGGCTTTCTTTCCAAAAAGGAATTGGTCTCTTATCAAAATTTCCTTCTGTTCTTTTTTGTTTGTTTTTGCTTAAAAATGACAAGCAAGTTTGGGCACCTGTTGATCATTCCTATAATCATAGCTACTCCTCAGGCTGAGATCTAAGAATCAAAGTTCAAAGCCAGCCCAAGCAGGACAGTCTATGAGACTCCCATTCTTATTTCCAATTTACCACCAAAACAGAAAGAAAGAAGGAAAGAAAGAAAGAAAGAAAGAAAGAAAGAAAGAAAGAAAGAAAGAAAGAAAGAAAGAAAGAAAGAAAGAAAAGAAAGAAAGAAAGAAAGAAAGTAAAGAAAGAAAGAAAGAAAGAAAGAGAAAGAGAGAGAAAGAAAGAAATAAAAGAAGGAAGAAAGGAAGAGAGAGCGAGAAAGAAAGAAAGAGAGAAAGAGAGAGAGAAAGAAAGAAAGAAAAAAAGAAAGAAAGAGAGAGAGAAAGAAAGCCAGAGGTGTAGCTGTAGCTCAAGTGGTAGTGAACTAACTTTGAGCATAAAAGATCAAAGACAGTGCGCAAGACCTGAGCTCAAACCCAAAGACTAGCATCAAAACAGAAAAAGGAGGGGGAACTATTTATCTAGATATTTTTTTTGGGGGGTCTGGTCGTGGGGCCTGAACTCTGGGCCTGGGCGCTGTCCCTCAGCTCTTCAGCTCAAGGCTAGCGCTCTACCACTTGAGCCACAGTGCCACTTCCAGCTTTTTCTGCTTATGTGGTGCTGAGGAATCGAACCCAGGGCCTCAGGCATGCAAGGCAAGTGCTCCACCACTGAGCCACCTTCCCAGCCCTATCTAGATTTTTAAAAACATTGTTTTAATTATTTTATTTTCAGTCTAAACAAAAAATATTTTATAACATTAAATTATGTCTTTTTGGCAATGTTAAGAGAGCCTTTCTGAAGAACAAAATTAAAACACAACAAAACAAGATTAGTTGGGTATAATTGTATAGTTAGATATAAATGCATAAACTTTAAGTAAAAAGTAACCTGAAATCCATCATTAAAGTGATTTGGAGCCACTGTTTTCAAAAATGAAATATTAGGTGAGTAAATATTTGTTTTATAAGTGTGAATATAATTCTAAGAGGTGAATAAGTGGAAAAAAACAGAATTTTGCTACGCAGTGTACTGTATTTCCTTAAGAGAGCCAACTATCTCCAGACATTTGAGAAATAACATACTTTGAAAGATAAAACAAAATTAATTGAACTATTATAAGAATTTCTTTTTTAGAGAGAAAGGAAAAAAGGATATAAACCCTCACTGCATAAAAATGGAAATTCTGTGGTTTCCAGAAAGATATTTCTCTTTTCTCTTTTCTCAAACTACCAATTAAATGTACAGTTTATACAGACTAAAATATGATTTTCTTTACCAAATACAATTTTCCTCTTGTTAGCGCATTGATATTTGTCTAACCTCTGATAGTTGTTATATAAAACCAAAATCTTATGTGAAACAACACTATTTATTCAATGAAGATCTACGGTTAAAATTTTGTGTGAACAGCAGGATTAATAACTACCCTTCTCCTTTGAAAAGTGCAATAGGGAACGATTAAGCCTTCCAAGAGATTATATAGTACTTTTGGCAGTTCTTAAACGCCATGCTGAGGTGTTGGTAGGGCCTGTTTGTCTGTTATTTATCTTTTACTTGGGACTTGCACTTAACTAATAGGCTAGCTGTATTTTTATCTATCAGGAAGAGTACTCAGTAACAAACTGAATCAGATAGATTATATAGCATTAGGAAAGATTTAAACTCCCCCGGCTTTGCAGTGTCTGACTTGAGAAGCAGAGCCAAACCTGAGTAATTATCATGGAAACAAGCATTCCAACTGATGACTACCCAGATATTCAAATTAAAAGATGGAAAATAATCACAGAATCAATCAGAACTGACACAAAGGAGCTTTTTATACTTAAATAAAATGCTAAAATTAGGCAATAGAATTATTGTAGCCTTTCAAGATACAATTTTCTAACAGTTTAAAACAGACATTTGGGCGTATGTACATTGGATTGTGTGTGAATATTTGCATGATTATGTGAACAACAGAATCACTTAGATTTAACTTTCACTAAGTGTCATGTTTAGCCTTTGGTGTGTACTATATGTTAATGTGAAAACAGCTGTTTTTTTAAAGATATATTTGACTCAAAATATGAGAAGTAGTTTGTATAACATCTTAAGCACATATTTTTATCAATTATTATAAGTATTTGTAAATTTCTAGTATAGATTCTTTTCTTTCAAATACTTAAGCTTCTTCACTTCCAGGGATGTCTGTGGTAAGACAGAAGTCTACCTGCACTTTGGCCTCACTGCTCAGATATCAGACTGCTGAGTGGATTGTGGTCAGGCCTTGAATCTGACACCAAAGTTCTTCTAATTTATGCTTGTTTCCATGCTTCCTCTTTCTTCATTCTTTTCTCTGTCTCCTTTATCTTTATTTGAAAATTAATATAACTTAGGAACAAATAGAATTTGAGGAAAAGAACACAGAGCACACAGATGTGTGAGTAAGACTGTATGTTTTTGTTGTTGTCATTGTTGTTGATTTTTAGGCACAGATTATGGAGGAGCAACCTAAGAGATGTTTGTTTGTTGTTTTGTTTTCAAAAAGGCAGAACAAAACATCGAAACACATACACACAATGACAAGTCAAACTCAACTCCCACAGGAAATAACCAGACTATACAGCAGACAATGAATAATCTAGAAGATAGATCTCAAAATGCTTGAAAAACACTGCTGATAAATATGTTTAATGAAGAGATAGAAGCCTTCACACATCAATTCATGAGAATAGTCAGATTACCCAAGATTATTAGAGAAACTCATGGAGTTAACAAACAGGAAGCTAAATGAATTCCAAGAGAAGGAAAAGGATACCAGCTAAAGAATGTGAGAGAGACAGATAAATCAAGGAAGTAAGGAAGTCCATACAAGACCTAAGGAAAGCTTCAATAAAGAGATAGAAACCATCAAAAATGATTAAATAGAAAAAGAGAAATGAAAAACAAAGTATAAAGTCTTGACAGCAGATAGATGACATAGAAGACAGAGTCTCAGGAATCAAGGATAGCTTACTTATTATACAGAAAGATGACGCAATTATAAAGAACAAATCCAAGAAAGAAGAAATGAGCTTGTGTACATATTACCATATAAGATGATGCTAAGCAAAATAAACTCCAAGACATGGACACAAGAGGTTTATCTTTGTTGTTTTTAGTGTACTATGTGTTTTCTTGTTTCTTTTGTTTGCTCTTCCCCCTATGGTATTTGATTTTGGTACCCTGGTATTGTATATACTTTTATCTGGATTAGGGAAGGGAAGGAGAACAATAGAATGGTGAAACAAAGGACAAGGAGGGAACCAATGCAACAGTGATATTTTGTACAACTTGGGGTGGGGGGTTGGAGAGACGGAAAGTAGGAGAAACATAAGGGAAGGGGTAACAAGTTTGACATGAAATGTACTTGTTTCTTATGTAACTATAACCTTTCTGTATATCTCCTTGATAATGAAAAAGAGAAAAAAATGAGCTTGCAAGAACTTCAGGCTTCAATCAGAAGAGCTAATTTAAGACTGATAGGTATTCAGAAGGAGAAGAATAGCAAGTAAAGGGTTAGGATACATATTAAACAGAATTCTATCAGAGAACTTTCTGAACATCCAAAATGATAAGCCCACACAGATACAAATAGTCTTTTGAACTCCAAAAAAAACCAGACCAGAAAAGAGCATCCCACCATATGGGATCAACAGAGACCAAGGAAAGGATCCTTAAAACTGTCAGAGAGAAAATATTAATCACTTATGAATCAAAATTAGTCAGAATAACTAGATTTATCAGCTAAGATCATGAAATCTAGGAGATCCTGGAATGCTGTATGTCACATCTTAAAGGCAAACATCTACAAACCAAGAATACTGTACCCAGAAAAACTCTCCTTCATAACTGAGGGGCAAGTAAAAACTGCATAAAAAGGAAAAATTAAAACAATTTTTCTCCACAAAAACAGCACTACAGAACATACTTAAAGATGACCTACATATAGAAAACCAATAAGAACACAACAGTGGGAGAGAAAAGGCCCCTTACTAAAGAACCAGATAAAAATATAGTAAGCAAAGATAAGGCACAGACTCTAAAAAAACTGATGTCAGGAATTACCAAACACTTCTCAGATCTAACTTTCAATATTAGTGGACTTAATTCTACAATTAAATGACATAGATTGACTTGTTGGATCAAAAAGCAAGACCCATCTATCTTCTGTCTTTAAGAGACACAACTTAAAAACAAAAATAAACATATTCTGAAAGTGAATGACTGGGGCTGGGCAGGTGGCTCAGTGGTAGAGCGCTTGCCTTGCATGCATGAGGCCCTGGGTTCGATTCCTCAGCACCACATAAGCAGAAAAAAAAGCTGGAAGTGGTGCTGTGGCTCAAGTGGTAGAGTGCTAGGCTTGAGCTGAAGAGCTGAGGGACAGCGCCCAGGCCCAGAGTTCAAGCCACATGCCTGGACACCCCCTCCCCCCTCAAAAAAAAAAAAAGAAAGAAGTGAAAGACTGGAACAAAATCTTTTAAGAATATGGCCTCCCCAAAATAGGCCAGAGTAGCAATACTAATATCAGATAAAATAGGCTTCAAATTATAATTAGCAAGGAGAGACAAAAAAAGATATTGCATACTAATAAAACAATCTACTACAGGAGGATATAACAATTCTAAATATTTATACACCAAATGCTGCAGTGCCCAATTTCATCAAATATTACTTAACCTACAATCACACATACATTCAAACACATTGGTTATTGGTGACTTCTACACATAATTTTCGCCTCTGGACAGATTGTCCCAGCAAAAACTCAACAGAGAAACCTCAGACCAAAATAACTGCACTGACCAACTAGACTTAACAGACATCTACAGAATATTTCACCTAGCAGCATCATAATATACATTCTGCTAAGCAGCTCATGGAACATTTTTCAAAATAGATCATATTTTAGATCACAAAGCAAACTGGTACAAACTCAGCAAAACTGAAATCATTCCCTGCATCCTGTCAGACCATAATGGAATAAATTTAGACGTCAACACTGAAAGCCATCACAAAAATCCTCTCACTCATGGAGAATGAACAACACATTGTTGAATGACCAGTGGGTCTTCAAAGTGATCATAATGGAATTTCAAACATTTGTGGATTAAAAAAATGAACACACAAAATATCAGCTCCTCTGAGACACATCCAACACAGTACTCAGAGGCAAATTTATAGCTCTGAGTGTACACATCAACAAATTGGAAAAATCTCAAATCAACATTTTAATGATGCACCTTGAGTACCCTGAAAGACAGGAACAAGCCAAAGTCCAAACCAGTAGATGGAAACAAATAATCACAATTAAATCAGATGGAAAAAAATAATTACAATTAAATCAGAAAAGGAATGACATTGCCTCATTTGTAGGGAAATGAAAGGACTTGGAAAAATTATATTAAGGGAAGTAATCTAGACTCAAAGAAACACAGGCTGTGTAGTTTCCCTCATTTGTAAAAACTAGAATATTTCTAGGATAGTACTAGCAAAGGATCACAATGTTTCAATACCTATGTGCATATGACCATATGCACATACTTATCAAAATGAACTCCAAAATGTGGAGAAAAGATTTTTTAGTGCACCATTTGCAGTTATTTCTTTTTTCTTTCTCTTTGTCCCTAATTTGATGTATTCCCTGTTGACATTGTTTTTGATTCCTGTGTCCAGTGTCTTTTATATGTTTATCTGATTTGGGAAACTGAAGGAAAATCACAGAATCAGTGTGTGACAAAGGGTGAACCAATGCAACAATGACAGTCATGGGACATTATGTTGGAAATAAACTCTACATCTTGGTGGAGGGCAGAGTTTGGAAGCAAAGTGGGAGAAACTGAGTGGGGGGTAATATTGTTCAAAAAGAAATGCATTCATTACTTTATTTATGTAACTCAAACTCCACTGTACATTACCTTTACAATAAAATTTTTTAAAAACTGGAAATAAAACATTTAGACATTAAAGCAAAATAAATAAATAAATTAGACTAAAAAACATAGAATCAACCAAACAAATATTTCTTTGAAAAAATTAATAGAAATGACAGACTCTAAGCAAACCTGATTAAAAAAGAAGAAAACACTCTCAAATAAAATTAGAGTTGAAGATGAAAATATCATGAAAGAAGGAAATAAGATTCAGAACAATATAAGGAGATACTCTGCAAATCTTTATGTTAACAAATTGGAGAATCTGGAAGAAATGGAAGAATTCTTACAGCCTATCGATATACCCCAAACTACACCAAGAGCATTTAAATCCTAGCAAGAAATTAAATTGAAACAATAAAAGACTTCCATCCAAGAAAAGCTCAGGACCAGATGGATTAACAACCAATTTCTGAAGGCCTTCAGAGGAGAACTTACTCCCATATATCTCAAACTCTTCAATTAAATTGAAAGAGAATGATCACTACTAAAACTATTTCCTTTAAAATCAGGAATGAGACAAGGAAGTCCACTCCCTCCACTCCTCTTCAATATAGTACAAGATTTCCTAGTTACTTGCACTAACCCAAAAGTTTGAAAAAGTAGCAGGGCATAAAATTAAGCCACAGTCACTTTTCTGTATGCCAACAATGAGAAGAGTGAGACTGAAATCAGGAAATCAACTCTCTTTGTATTAGCCTCAAAAACAAAACAAACACCTAGGAATTAATGACAGATGGGAAGGACTTCTATGATGAAAACTTTAAAAACCTGAAAAATTAAAGTAAATTTAAGGAAATGGAAAAAACCTCCTATGTTTGTAGATTAGAGGACTAACATCTTGAAAATGGCAATACTGGCCAAAACTATCTACAAATTCAATTCAGTACCCCTCAAAATCCCAACAACAATCTCCAATGATATGCAGGGAGCAATCCAAAAATTCATATGGAATAATAGAAGACCCCAAAGATCAAAAACAATCCTTAGCAGGAATAACAGTACTGGAGGAATATCAATATCAAATTTCAAACTCTCTTACAAAGCTGTAGTAATTTAAAAAAAAGTTTGGTACTGGCACATGAATAGGCCTGAGGACCAATGGGTGGAACAGAGACCCAGAAATGAACTCATAGACCTAAAACCACCTAATATTTGATAAGGGAGCCTAAATTCTCAGATGGAAGAAAGACAGCATCTTCAACAAATGGTGCTAGCAGAATTGGCTATATACATGCAGAACACTGAAGCCAGATACAATGAAAATATTACAGAATGGGATAGGGGAAACACTAGGGTTCCTAGTCCTAGGTCAAAATTTGCTAAGTAAAGATCCATAATCTCAAAAAATCAAGAAGACTGGATAAATGGGATTACATGGCAAAGAAAACCCACAGAATGAGTTTACTAGCTTTGCAAAAGACAAGGGCCTCATATCTAAACTACACTTACAGCTCAATAATTAAACCCCATAAGAAAAACCTCAAAAAAAAACCACAACTCAATTAATACATGGGATAAAGACTTAAAGAGAAGTCTTTAAAGTAAGAAGGGCCAATAGTTCCTTTGCAACATATTGTATTGTGAGTATCACCACTGCATTTGGTTCACCCTTTATCCTTTGTCTCCTCATTTTGATGTTCTCCTTCTCTTCCCTAATTCAGATAAATGTATACACAGGATGCCAAAATCAAATACAATAACAAGGGTTAAGCCATAGGGTTAAAAAAAGGAAAAAGAAATCATGTATTACATTAAAACAACAAGTAAGAAAGAAAAACCTTGTTTCCATATCTTGGAGTTCATTTTGCTTAGCAGTACAACTTGGGAGGAAGTGTGTGGGAAGAAAAATGGAAGAAAAATGAGTGAGGGGGTAAAATTTCCACAAGAAATGTACTCACGATCTTAATATCTAACTGTAACCCCTCTGTACTTCACCTTTACAATAAAATTAAATTTAAAAAAAGAATGGCCAATAGACACATGAAGAAATATTTGATATCCCTGTCCATAATAGAAATGCAAAGCCCACGGATTGGGAGAAGATTTTCACTATTCATACAGCAGACAAGGGTCTCATATCTGAAATATAGCTGGAACTCAAAAAATTAAATCTCCCAACAACAAATCCTCAAAGAAACAACTGCCCAATAAATAAGTGGGCTAAAGACTTAAAGAGAAACTTCTCTGAAGAGGAAAGAAGGATGGCCAATAGACACATGAAGAAATGCTCAACCTCCCTAGCCCTAAAAGAAATGCAAATCAAAACAACATTGAGATACCACCTCATCCCAGTTAGAATGGCTATAATCAAGAACTCTAATAACAACAGATGCTGGAGGGGATGTGGACAGAAGGGAACCCTACTGCATTGTTGTTAGGAGTGTAAACTTATTCAACCACTTTGGAAAGTAGTATGGAGCTTCCTCAAAAGACTCCACATGGAGCTACCCTATGACCCAGCAATCCCACTTTTGGGCATTTACCCAAGTGATCACAAACAAGACCATACTAAACCTACCAGCACAACTATGTTTATTTGCAGCATTATTTACCATAGCTAAGATATGGAACCAACCCAGATGCCCCTCAGTAGATGAATGGATCAAGAAAATGTGTATATACACAATGTAATTCTATGCCTCAACCAGAAAGAATGACATTGCCCCATTTGTTAGGAAATGGAAAGACTTGGAAAAATTTTGTTAAGTGAAGTAAGCCAGGCCCAAAGAAACATAGGTCTCATGGTTTCCCTTGTTTGCAATAACTAGTATATGTCTGAGACAAGCAGAAAAGGTCAGATAAGTTGATGTTAGGCAAAATGAACCCCAAGATAAGGACTCAAATGGTTTTCCTTTCTTGCTATTGTTTCTAACATTATTTATAAGACATTTATTTGTTTCTTTGTATGTCCCTCTCCCAAGGTATAACCCCTATTTTTACTGTATTTGAAGTTGGTAAAATTTATGGAGGGGAAGGTGGACCCATTGCAACAATGGGATGTACAACATGTTATGTCAAAAAACGAACTTTACAACTCTGGGCTGTGGGGGGGGGGGATGGGAGAGATAGATGTGAAGGAATGGTAAGGGGAAACAAAGGAGGAGACAACAATGCTTGATAAGAAATGTACTCATTACCTTGTCCATGTAATTGTAACCCCTCTGTATGGTATTTTCTCAAAAAAAGTTAAAAAAAAATGTAAATCAAAATAACACTGAGATTCCATCTCCTCACAGTTAAATGGTCATCATCAAGAAATCTAACAATAACACATGCTGGTGGGGATATGGCCAAAAGGCAATGCTCCTCCACTGTTGGTGAGTATGAAAACTCATTCAACCACTCTGTATAGCATTATGGTACTTTCTTAAATGACTAAACATAGTGCTTCCCTATGACCCAGCAATTTCACTCCTGGGCAATTGACAATAAACCACACCATACTCAATCTCCCAGCCCAACCATGCTCATTGCAGTATTGTTTACCAAAGCCAAGATGTAGAATCAACCTAGATGCTCCTCAGTGGACAAACTGAGAGAATGCAGTACATATACAGAAAAGTATGCTATTTCCCCATTTGTAAGGAAATGGAAAGACTTGGAAAAATTTATATTAAGTGAATTAAGCCAGACTCCAAGAAACATACGTTGCTTGTTTTCCCTCATATGTAGTAATAAGAATGTACATATAAATCCACACAGATTTATAATAATGCAATATATGGTAAAACACAAAAAATTACACTTGGGCATGACAAATTCAACAGGACTCTAAGCATTCAAGTTGCAAGACCAAAGGAGGATATTCTTAGAAGAGGATCACAAAGGCTCAATAGCTATATGCATGTGATTATATAAAATGATCTTTATTGAAATGAAACCCCCAAAATGGAAACATGAGTTTTTTCACATTGCTTTTTGTGATTTGAGTTTTTGTTCCTCTCCTTTTTTCTGTATTTGATTTCCGTACTTTTTGTCTTGTATATAAGTTTTATCTGTTTGGGGAAGACAGGGAAGCACTGAAATAGTGGGACAAAGGGAGAACTAATTCAGCAGTGATATTCACTATGTTAAAAATTAACAATACAATGTGTGTGGGGCGGGGGAGTTCAGGAGTGAAAAAATTGGGAGAAAATGAGGGAAGAAATGACACTGTCCAAAAATTACCTGACCTATGTAACTGCAACCCCTCTATACCTCACCTTTAAAATAAAAATACATTTAAAAAATTAAATATAAAGTATAGGTGATGGAGGAGCAGGCTTAGAGTTGATGGAGGGAGATAAAGGTTTGGCTAGGACAATTTCAGGTAAATAGGCCGGTGCCAATAGTAATGTTTAGCAAGAAGTTGGAAGTTCTAGGCTGGAGCTCTGGAGACAGAGCTAGAGACTATCCTGCAAAAGTGGTAGCTGGAGGTCTGTAATGTTCATAATTTGCCAGGAGACTGTAGAGAGAGGGGGAGAGCACTCATAAATACATTAATGGAAATGGAGAAAGAACTCATAACTAGTATTCCTAGGCACCTGGGCTATATATCATGAGACCACAAAACTTTGCAGTTAAAAAATTCCAACAGATAGCAATACAGAAAATTTAAGAGAGAAAAGATTATTCTGCAGATAAGCTGCTATGAACCAAAATGTGTTGTTCTCCTTTCTATGGATAGAATTGTTGTCAGTATGTGTCTACATAGCTGAGAACTACATTTCCCAGCTCCATTTACAATTAGATATAATCATGTCTTGGTAAGTGGCTCTTTCCGACTAAAGCTTCTATGCCTGATCTCATTTTGGTTTCTGTGCAGGAAAGCGGATACCTTGAAGGCATTAAATCATATAGAGGTAGATACAAAGCTAATTAATTTATTTTGCTAAAGGCTGGGTCTCCTATCCCAAAGGATTATTTCTTGCTTGGGGGTTTAATTATTCTGTGTGGAATTATCTCATCTCATTGAAGCTGACAGAAACACATGAACACCATGTCGAGGAAGAGGTTGCAAGTCAAGAATCACCAAAATTTCCGGCAATACCAGAAGCTGAAGGAATGCCCAGAATGTATTTCCCAGGTAGTCTCTAGAACTTTAGGAGAATATCTGTTGCTTGAAGCTAATAGTTTATGGTGATTTTTTCAGGCAGCTTTGGGAAAGCTAACGTAGAGTTGTTGCTTATTAAACTTTATAGTTATGCAATCTAAGGTTAGCTAAATTTACTGTCAAGTCTGTAGGGCCTGTGTTCTTTTCCAATAGCACGTAAGAACTTAATTCATTTTTCTGTGGGAGTAATGCCTATGCTATTTGCTGAACATACTATTTTCACAAGAAGTAGAAACTATTTTCTTGTAAAAATGATCTGTGTAAATACTTTATAGTTTTAATGCAGTTGGATCCAACTATGATAAAATAATGAATGAATAGAATGATACAAATGTACTTCTTTGCAAGAGCCTACCTGTTTTTTGTTGAGAAGGACAGCCATATGGAGTCATGGGTTGTGATATGGTTTGAATATGAAGTATCTTCTGCAGACTCTTAGTTGAAGGATCGGTCTTTAGCTACTGGCACTTTTTTGAGCAAAGCTGGAAACTTTATTAGGGCTTTGTTGGAGGAAGGTCACTAGGGAACCTAGCTCCCTAATGTTACTCTTGGAGCAAGCAAACTATGCAAAAAGAAAGATGTCCAAAGATAGGCCTATTGATTGTTTAGGCCTATTGATTTCTTGTTTGCTAGCAAGATAAAAATTGTTATTGTGGACCTCTAAGTAATAATGAATTAGTCTATGAGCTATGTATAAAGAAGTTAATAACCGTGTTTTAAAGCCTTCAAACACTTTGAAAGAACACAGTTTTAGTAAGTGATTGGATATGTTTTCATAAAAGCAATTATCCTAGAATTGAGGAACAATACATTTATTTAGGTAAAATTCCTCTTATAAAGAGAATGGAACATCTGAATGGAGTTGGAGACTGTATGAAGTGCTTATATTTTGGTAGTGAAATGGTACTTACTTAAAATTAATTTATGGGGTACTTATGGAGGTTCTATCCATTTTAAAGTTTCAATATATTTTCCAGTGATTCTGTGGAAATGATATATAAAGCAAAATAAGATCAGTGCAGATGACTTCTGATGTTCTAACATTCTATTATATTTTAACTCACATAGACTTTTACTCAGTTATCATAATTTAGCATGATTTTATTATGTTTTCACCATGTACAAATTAAAGATTAATGTGTATTAAAGAAAGAAATCAGAAACACTATCTTTAAGAAGATCAGGATGGTGAGGGAAAGTAGATGAGTGCCTACATTCATAAGCAGGCACATGGTAGCACATCATCATTTATTTCAGGTGGGCTTTTGTGTATTCTGAAACTATTTAAAGAATTTGAATAAAGTGCTCTTTATTTCTCAAGAAATAGATAGTTATTCTTTTTATTTGATTATTAGTATTCTATTACCTTTAGGAAGTTAACCCTGGATTAGGGCATGAACTCTGACAGGTATGTGAAGTCTTAGGACGAAAACACAATTATAGTACCAAATAGGAGATAGATGCAAAAGAATAAGTACAAGAAATATTTAAAGAGAAGATGAAACATAAAGAACATAAAGAAAGGTAGATAGTATTAGTATAAAATGTATTCAATGTCACAATGAAGCCAAAAATGGCATCTTGCCTAATGCACAATTAGATTTCTATATTTACAGAGATTGAATCTTCACAAGGTAAAAAGTTCTGCCACTTCCTAATCCTGAGCTTTGCTTTTCAATAAATTGGCTTTGTGATGGATATATTGATAAGTCTAATTTAACCAGTGTACAAGGGGCATAAAAGTATTAAGAATTCCTATTTATTCCATAAATGTATAGAATTATTTGTCAAATAAGCCAAAATTAAGAAAAAATAATTTCTCATTTGTGATAAATCTCCACAAAAAATCCTTCTTATGAGGACTCCAGTAACTTTTGCTAATAAATACCTTTAGCAAATGTGATATATCTGTCGTATTTGTCGTGGATGAATCTAAATTGATTGAAACATATCTGATGACTAAGAGTCAGTAAAACTTTATTCTGACTGCAGAATATAATCGTCATTCTCTTTAGTAACAAATTCTTGGAATGTTGTCATTGCCTCCTGGACTTACTCTTTTTGGAGATATGACAAACTTCACGAGGAACCCAAAAAAGCATGGGATAGAAAATACCAGAATATCAGACTACTCAGAAGAACCAAAAGAAGTAAAAGAAGACTATTTCTACAAAATCATATACTAAATCTTGTATCTACCTCTTTTTCCTTTTACTTTCTCATTACTTTCCCCTTTTCTCTTTCAATTCTTCCCCAATTATAAAGTTTAACAGAAACTCACTATCCTGAGGAAAGTTTATGCTGTAGAGTTGTTTTCCAGAGTTTATACTACTTGATAGCTTTAACCATGTCTATTCTACTTTCTGTTCTTGTATCCTCCAAATTCATTGTTGCTCAAACAATAAATACACCGTTATATTTTCTATTGGATGACCAACTTTTGATCCAAGGGTTCAAATTTATATAAGGAGAGGGGGCTGGTTACTTTATGTTGTTTGTAATATGAAAAGTTCTTTGAAAAATTTGTTTCTAGGTTTCAAAAACTCCCTCAATGTTATATGGAAAACCTATTACTAAAACTCTGAATTGTCATTTCTACAAACTATTACAAATAGCAAAATAAATAATTGCAATGAAATGGTTAGGAAGCCATCACTTTTTCAAATATACAGCACAAAATTTTACAATAAGAGAAAATTCAAAAATTACATTAGATTATCATTACCATATATTTTTGGTTCTTCCAATAGAAAAAAAAACAAACTACATATTCCACTGAATTAATCTGAGACTGATTCTATAATATTCAAATAAGAATTATACTAGCATTCGCTAGAAATATCAATACGATAGTTTTTTTCTTAATCAACTGTCAATCAGTGTCTTTTAAATAACTAATCTCTTTCAAAGTCATGCAGAGGAATCTTGATGTAGTTTATTAAAAATCAACTTTGAACTTTTTAGTGACTTTAAACTAATAGATGTGTGAGTCATCTGAAATAAATGAAAAAAATATTACATTCTTGCTTATCTGGAAAGCTTGATGTAGAAGCATAAATTTCTACCAAAGATTCATTAGTTTCCTATTTTTTTTCTGAATCGCTACTCAGTGATAACTTCTTCCTAGGAGGTAATTTCTCTTGATTCCAAATGATCCTTGAATTCCTATTTGGCTGATATTATACTTCATGTCTAATGAAAAATGTTTTTAGCTTTGACATTTTTAGAAAAAATTCCTAAGATTTTTTACTTCTCTCTATGCCTCCTATGGTGAGTCCTGTTTTTGATAATACCCAACTGCAATAAAATGCACCATGCATTCCAAAGAACAAGTGGAAATCAAGCCAGTTCATGCCTCCTGATGACAAGTAGTACTCCTTTGATAACATTTAATCAATGTGTGATAGTATGATTACATCCATGCCTCAATTTCCTTGATTCCTTCATTCTTATCACTTTGGCATCTCACTATTACAGAAAATATGCTAGTTTTTCTTTTAACACAGCTACAATTAATGTATCTAATTTATGATCAGAGACATATGAATAATGAAAGATGCATTTTTCTTTGAAATTTTTTGTCATATTTACATGGCAAATATGAAAAAAATCTTTTAATATAACTCATTTCACACATTTTTCACTAATTTTGTCTTATACTCAATTTCTCAGAACCTCTCGTAGGTAAGACAATTGATGGACTCTATAGTATATCAACTTCCAAAAGTGAGGCTCCTTAATTTAGGATTTCATAGCCCAGTAAAATTTGAAAAACAATGATGCAAAGTTTTTCTTTAATTGATGATGAATGTTAGAAAAATTGACTTTATCATTATCATCTCAGAAAAGAACATTTTCTGAAAAAATGTAGAGAAACAATATAAGGTAATCATTGCCATAAGTGGGTTCAACTTTATGAAATTTATTGTATTATATTGCCTCATCCTTCTCCTTTAGTTTTGGACAGTATGTCCTATTATTAAATAGAACTGTTTTGCAGACCAAGGTCTGCAATTAAATTAACTCAACTATAAAATAGTTGGTTCAGTTAAATGATATCTTATTCCCTTCGTGCTCTATGATATTGAGTTTCTGATTGTTTCTGAATTTTCCATACTGAAAATTGTTACATTAGTGAGTAACAGTTAATTTGTTCATGATATTAAATACAGTCTTGGTGGTGAAAGGAAATTTTTGGCTAAAAAAGTTAAAATTTGATCTGATTGTGTTATAAATTTAAATGCCAAAAGCATAAGCATAACTCTCAAACACTTAACAGATAGGCAACTATTGTATGAACAAATTAACTGGCACCAAGATTTCTGCCTGAGCTTGTGTTTATCTCAACTGTACCATTGTAAAACTTGCCATCCATCCATCATTTGATAACATAGTTACCAAATGCAGTGAGTCATATTAACTTATGGAAAACATTGTTCCCTTGTTGAAGATTTTGGCAGGGTCTGATTGTACTCTATGATCAGGCATTTACCAAAACAATACAGTATGAGTATCATGTAAACATGCATCCCATTGCCCAGTCATTCAATCTCTTTGCCATTTTCATCTTTTACTCTGAATATTTAAGTAGCTATGAATCTAAGAACATTCTGTTTTAATAAATGATAGGTTAGCTATCATTTATTATTCTTCAAACCCACTGTCAATATTTCAATGGGTGATATATTTCTTGAACTAAATTGAACCTGTAAAAATAATCAGAACTTAATCCGTCTGTGTTGCATAAAATTATATTTAACGTGTCATTCATGGGTTGTCTTAACTGACTTTGCTTAATTGAGTACATGTACATCTTTACCTCTCTTACGTCAGAGTTAAAGGTAAGTTTACACCTATGTCACTAATATCTGTTTCTTTCTCTGCATATGTACATATAAATATATTTATATAGATACAAATGTGGATATGCTGTCTATATTCTGTAAATAGCAAAAAAGAGGACCCAATAGGTTAAATGTACTGGGCATCTTGTGAATATTATGAAAATAAAACACCCTTCTGTGCCGGTTGTATTTGCTGTAGATTCAGAATGAATTATTCTTTAAGAGCATGTACTGTTCATTTGCCATCTTGTTTAGTGGTACCTAACTGGTAACTAATTTGTTCCCTCATTACATTTTTTTTGTAAGTACAGATCTTTGGGCTTTGTTTTCACTATTTTCCTACCATTCCTATAAACACACAAACAGTTTAAAACCATGTAATAGCTGTTAGTCAACAGTTAGCAAAAGTACTCAAATTTATCTAATTTCCAGTCAATTTTGGAGCAATTTAATTTGATAGTGATGCTATAAGTGAAGTGTTCTGGATTGAGGAGCAAGGATGCAGATCTCTTAAAAGTCAACCAATTGGGAGTGGCAGAGAATTCTAGGGGAGAAAGATCACTAAGAAATGAAGAGATGCCTCATTTGGGGCAAGTTTTGCTTGCATCTGCTCTGGAGGGAGAGATGATTGCCATAACCAGCAAGTCATTTCCAAATATTTCTCTTAAGAGTTCAATGAATTGTACCTCCTTCCTGTGACAGTGGAAGTCTTATTTTTCAGAATTCTCAAAACGCTAATAGAAAATGATTCAGCCTCAAGGATCCCACACTGAAGGGAACTGTTCAGTCAGCAGAAGTAGTTACCATGTTACTGAGTTCACAGTGGTTCTCTTACCACAGGTTGTGAGGGCAATGGTGGTTGGACTATCAATGTAATTCGCCTGTGTTATCAGCTAGTGCAAGTATACACTTATGTGTCAAGGGCTAACTAGGCTCATATTTTGGAATTACTACAATGATATGCAGTAGTCATTTGCACATATTTAAACAAAAAACTCCTTTGCACAGTTTTATTTTTTAGGATGATGTAGAAATGTTGTCTACAGATTTATTTCCAGTTTTTTGCTCTAGAGTATAAGCAATGAGGAGAAATTTGAATTTAAACCAGCATCAATAGGAAACTCAATGCAGCTTGCCAAATTGTGTACCTGTGAATTTGTGTGTGTGTTTGTGTGAGTATGTTTGTGTGTATGCATGCACATGTATATGCTAGTTTGTCTTTAGTATTTGTGTATTTGTATACATGTTTGAGAGCAGGCAGAGGAAGAAGAGATTTGGAAGGAGGCTTGTTTATGAAGAGGGATGGCAAGTGTAATTTCTGAGGAGTTTTAAATTCCTGATTGAGGAGCTATACTTGAGAAATGATGCAGTTATTACCAGATGTAGACTTCAAAACACCAAAATAACAGGAAGTCAGTGAAATACTGACTTTTATCTAAATTGTGTCTTAAGAAGTACAAGTGAAAAGAAGCATGTTCTTTGATCTAAACAACTCTTGTTTGAACAGTCATTTCTTCAAAGCAATAGTTGAAACATCTTTATGGAATCAGGGCCTGGGGTTTCTAGAAGGTATGAGAGCAGGATCAAGGAATGGAGAAAAAAGGAAAGCAATTGCATCAGAAATATCTCAGATAATCTATTCACCAAATCAGTCAACACATACTAAGAGTATACTATATGCCAGGCAGTGACTTATGTCCTCTGGATGCAGATATGAAAGACTCATTATTTCTTCTGAGAACTCACATTTTAACAGGTTTGAACAGGGGCCATAGAGAAATAGAAACATGTCTAGAAGTAGGGAAATAAACAAATAATGCAGTATAGTGAATACAATGATAGAATTAGGCACAGGTGCTAAAGAAGTAAGGAGAAGGATCATTTGGTGTGGAATTGTTAGTGTGTGTGTGTGTGTGTGTGTGTGTGTGTGTGTGTGTGTGTGTGTGTGTGTGTGTGTGTGTGTTTATGAATTGAGTTTTGAAAATAAATGTGAGTTCTTCAGATGGAGGAATCTGAGAGAAACACTTTTCACGAATTGACAATAGCCAACAGTTTGGTAAGGTTTCAAAATTACCTCAGCACTCTACATCTGTTTGGTTGACTAATAATGGAGAAATTATAACAACAAAGTTCTTATGCTATTTCTATGTAATAGACACTTTGCCAATAACTGTATCACCATTGAATCTGAATCTGAGAATAACTCTGTAAAGTAGCTACTGATTTAGCTTCAATGAAGAACTTGAACCCCATAAATTTAACAAACTTTCATTAGGATATCAAAGTGACAAATGGCAGAGTCATGTTTAGAATTCAGACAGCTTGTCTTTAAAGCTCCTGATCTTAAAAATATATTTAATAGTGTTTTTATACACTATGTATAAATTATATCTATTCTATTGAAGAAAATTAGTTGCTGTTAAATACTAGTAAGATTTTTGGTTTGTAGAATATAGCAGAGTGATGAATGTCATATCCGCTGTTAAGCTATGGAAATACTGTGACATCTATCTTGTGTGTATTCTCTCTCTCATTCTGTGTTACCTGCTGCTCTGGAGGAAGTTGGTTGGTGTGGTATGAGGCAGTTGTGCTGAAAGGATCCAAAAAGGTTTTTTAAGTCTAGCTAGCGGCCTTGCCACTTGCAAGTACTCTTCCTACTCAGCATTGATACAATGGCAGCCATGCTTGACAGAAACCTCACCACAATCTTCAAACTGAACCAGGACCAACTAAGTCTCTGATTCTCAGAAACAGAGTTTCTGAAACTTATAGTTGCAAGCACTGAAATTGGGGTTAATTTCTTACTCAGCAATAGATAACTACTCTATTATTAGAACTCTTAACCACTTTGTATATATGTGCCTGGTTGATGCTATTTAATTATGCCATTTGCTTACTACTTAGGCAAATTTTTCCAGAAGGATATTACTATCTCTCAGTAACAATAAAGCCCTAATGAATTCAAATAACCTTGTGATATTATTTTTCACAAACTATATTTCTGGTATATTTAAAATAATTTCGAAAGATCTGATAATGAACTCTCTTGGCAGTTAGCATGGCTTGAAGTCCGTTATTAGGACTTCCATATCTGGTGTCTAGCCACTTGTCCCTCATTCTGAATATCAGGCTGGCTTTTTACCAATATCAATGTGTGTGTGTGTGTGTGTGTGTGTGTGTGTGTGTGTGTAAAACAAACCACAAGTCTTATGATATCAGGATGCTATTTTTGCACATACAATGCAGCCAAGTAAGTGGCCATGGAGATAAACACAGAAAATACTTTTGATAAAGATGAGATTGAGCAATTTTACAGATGAATTTCATTGCTCTATAGAATATTTATGTTGCTGAAATAACTGCCTCTCATGATGCATTATGCTGAAAACAGTAGACAAAAAGATTTAAAATGGAGTCCTTAAAGTACCACACCCACCCAGGATGTGTACTTTCTCAGATTCATGAGTCATGGGCTGTGTGCATACAGTTGGCTCAGATGAGCTGGCACCCTTGAAACTGCGGCAGCTGCACTAAACAATTACCAAGCTCTAACTGAGAAAATTTCCCAAGGGGGACAAAGAGCCAGCTGGGCATTGCTGGTGCTTGTCTGGTGCAAGTTTGTTAGTTTGTATGAACACTGAAATTCCCAGGGCAGCAATCAATGGGTGAGATAATTCCCCCCAGAATACATTAACCCAGAAAACTGCAACTGAAGAAGACCCTTCTTATGGGGACCTTCTGTGTCTTTAGTGAAGAAATTGGCAAGCCTTTTCCTGAACATTTAGAACCCAGCTGAAGCCTCTCCAAGCCTGGAATCTCATTAAAGGAGCCCGGTGCCCATTAATGAAACTCAATTAATCAATACTCAGCTTTTTCAATGTAACTTGCTGAAATAATGTCCTGTAAACTTTCTGCTCCAAATTCTACTGGAACTATATACAGAGCAAACCTGTAGTATTAATCTTTTAAGACATATTCATTATAGCAGGGGCTGTATCAAAACATTAATATTTGCTTGGCATTAGCACAAAATGAGAATACCTCAGAGCACCATAATCCATTCACTAATTCCAAAAACTCATTATCTTGAAACTATCATTTGCCTTATTATGGAAAGGTGCTGCACATTTTATATTTTTTTAGTTTAATATATATTTAAAGGTTATTAATCTTTAATGAAAAATTTTCTTACGAGTTCATTTTAAATTATTTTCATTTTACAATGCTAGATCATGTTTTAAATTTCAAATGTAAAGGTTCATTAGCTTTTTTTATTAAATATACTTAAATACTTTAAATCCAACTAATATTGACATAATCAAAGAGACAGGAGCTAGGCACAGTACTATTTTTATAAGAAGAACACAATGTCTCACTTTGTTATGAGTTGAAAAAAATCTTTCTAGAGAATGTTTGAAAATATAGGATCTTATTTTTATCTTAAGGAGAAATACAACTTCTGGGATATAAAATGTCATTATAAATATAATTATAAAAATTTATAAATGAGTAGCCCATTTGCAATAAGTGATAGTAATAAAAATCATCATTGATCAAGATCAGAAGTACAAGATAATTGTTTCAGGAATTCCAGGAAACAGAACAGCTAGAGATTAAACTGGTCACAAATACTTTGTCACCCAGTGACTTCTATTAAGCCTCATGAATTTTCTAATATGAGTGAAAAAAGAAGTATGAAATTCTTGTGTGACATTAAGTAAAAGTAGTATCTAGTTCTAATATGAGTGAAAAAAGAAGTATGAAATTCTTGTGTGACATTAAGTAAAAGTAGTATCTAGAAAGGTTTTGTGACTGTTTCTGATTTTATAAAGGTTTACCTGCCATGATATCTCTTCACTTACTGGCATGGACTCTCCCAGAATGGTATCAAGACCTGCGAGAGTTGCAAGTGTTCAGAGCTCAACATGCCTTGGTATAGAAAGGTGAAACAAGTTTGAGAGGCAAAATCAAGACCCAGCACAGACTGCCTGTCTTCCTCACCAGCCGCCTTCTTACTCCCTTGGCTCTCTTTCCAGTTCCATCAGCCTCAGGAAGCAGGATGTAGATAGGAAGTTAACACTATTTTTTTCCTTTTCTTTTCTGGAGACTTCAGAGACAGAATGGAAAAGGATGAAATTTAAATAAAGTTTCCTTCTTCCATTACTTCTTTATTTTTCACTTTCAGTAGGCAAGTCCTTAAAAATAAGTCCTGTCATGTCTATCATCATTGAAATTAATATATAAATTATATGAAAACTTGTTCTAGTGCATCCTTATGTTTAATCTGTATTACTAGATTACTATTATTTAAGCTATATTTTCTGTTATTAAAAGTCAAACCTGACAATGGATTCATGAAGGGCCAATAATTTATTTGGTTCTGCGTATTTTTTGACCTTTCATACATTTGTTTACTCTTCCTAAATAGTCATTTACCCATCTATTTATTCTTCCATTCATTTAACATTTATTTAGTAGCTACAGTCTAGCATACACTAAAATTCCATGAAGAACGCATAAAGGCACAGGCCTTTGTCTCAAAGATCTTTTCCAGTAGGAAAGGAAGACAGGAATGACATTAAAACAAAAACAAAAATAAACTAAAAAATATAAAATAGGTTTTTAAAATGACAATTGGGTAGTAAAAGATCAAGGGTACAGCACAACACTGGTGAATTTAATTTATATTAATGAAAGCATTCTCAAAAGTCAATTAGGATATAGTAGGCTCAGAATGACTGGCATATGGACACATAGATTAAGTTTTCTGGGCAGGATTTGTTAAATTCTTCATACACTTGAAATAGTTTCCTTGGGATTTCACATCATTCACTAGACCTAGGAACCTAGGAACCTAGACTTCTCTAGTATGGAGTTAAGGACATTTCCCTTTGCCAGTTCCACTTAATGCTCACCTGGTTGTTCTTCATACTACTATAGACTACTAAGAATAGATGTGGACCAAACGGTTGTCTAGCAAGTATCTGTGACCTAATGAAGATTACAGAGCATCATGTATTAATTACCTCAATGAAGAGCATGTTGTTGATTTAACCTACTTGCCTGATACACAATTTTAATAAGTGTTCGTAATCAGTACCCTATCTGTGACTCTGCAAAGTATTCCTTGAACATATTTTGCAATCTCAGACATTATGGGATAACTTTTTCCTTACTCATTTAATAAATTCTCCTCTCCCTCACCACACCAACCAACTTCAGAGAAAGCACAAAATAGATTTCAAAACTACTTTCATTTTCTCAATTAATTCAAATTTGAAATTGAAAAAATCAGAACTAATAAAGCTTTTTAGGCCTTATTGATGAAGATTGTTTTTCTCCACCTTCTAGTCAAATATGAAGCCACTGAATCACGATCCATTGATATTTCTGGCACTAATTTAATTTCAAATCTCCTCATCACCTGTAGTGTAAGGTTGACTTTTGGGCAGCTTAAGCTCCTGATCTACTTCAGAGTTTCTTTTATGCTCTATAGGGATCACATTTTAGAGAGCAGTTTAAACTCTAGAACAAGTCATTAATCATCATGACTCCTGAGGCTTTCCTGGCACTTTTGAGACTAAAACAGAACTGATACAAATAAAATATGTGGGGGAATTCTTATTTTAAAAGCTTCAGATCCGTTCATAGATATCACAAGGGAGGGCATAGAGGAAATGTTCTGAAAATTTACACGACTGGGAAGTGATTCAATTATTATAAAAAATTCTCTTGAATAACAGGTTGGAGCTGCCTAATGGGAATGAGGATTTTCAAGACTTTAACAAATTTTATAAAAAGTCATCCAATATCTGGAATACAGACCTTCATTTACCAATAACATTTTTGTTGATGAATCAAAATTATCTATTTTTAATTTTATTGTTACTGTAGATGTGATATACAGAGGGATTACAGATACATAAGTCAGGAAATGAGTACATTACTTTTTGAACTGTCACCCTTTCTTCCCCTTATTTATTAGATAGGGAGCATAACTATTCAGTGATCAAAGGTTTTATTATAAAAATATCAGGCAGAACTTGAATTTTTGGTGTAATGGAAGACTGGTATACTTTATACAGTCTTATGGACTCCAAACAAGCATATTTATTCATCAATGAAAGAATTTGTTCAATACCCAATGCAGAGCTCAGGATTCAATTCAGAGTAATTAGCTTTTATAATTTAAGCAGAAATCAGCTAATGATATGATTTGTTACTTTTTCAATTTTTATAGATTGGAAATGAAAAATGTTTACCCATAGAACAGTAATTTTTTAACAAAATAGTCATTTGAAGAAACTCAATATTTTTTTCTTAAAATAGAAGCAAGGGGATTAAATGCAGATTACAAAATAAAGATGTATGTGTGTGTAAAAGAGAGATAGATTGTTGATGATGTTATGACTGAAGTAGAGAGTGAAAGCAGATGTCTGGAACTGAAGGTAAATAATGTTTCTACTTACACAGACATTCCTTTGGTAAGATATAACCAAGAGTCTCTTTCTCTCAATGTTCAATTTAGTTACTGATCCCTGTAGTTATTAAACTAGTTATTTTTCAAATGAATATAAGTATAGCTTGGCTGATTCTCATGAGATGAGGCATTTTCATTTATACTTCATGACAATGTCATCTTGGATTTTATTGGAAGATATTACAAATGTAACCTGATATTCTGTGGAGAGTGGAAACCATAATTTCTTAAAATGTGTAGTGAAGCTATTTCAGGATGTTAAGAGAGGAAAAATGTCCAACTGAAGGCAGGCATTGAATTAAGCTGCAAAATCAAAGTTACAATAACAATATTAGAATTGTTTTTTTAAGCTAACACTGAAATGCTATTATTTAAAATAAATATCTATTTTACTTACAAGTGTCTTAGTTTTTGCTGGCCAACAAACACATTGCAAATGGTTCAGTTCAGTAAGCAGAGAAAGCCCAATTAATTCACAACTGTATTCTGAGTTCCAAAAAGTACCAACCCTTAAAGAGACGCCTAAATCCCAGTCCCCTCTGAAGATGAATAAGGGCCATGACTATGGCCAGGAGATTGACTATGTCTAGGGAAAGTGAGCAAGCAGGGAAGTTGGAAGCCTGCAAATAGAACCAGGAGGACTTTTTGTTAAAAAAAAAAAAGTCTTTCCATTCACCTATCATCTCTTCACCTCTGTCTCCTATGCTTCCTTCAATATTCATTTCAGTTAATGAGTTTTGCATTCAAGATGCAAAAATCCCATTGAGAATAAAGATAATTTTTTTCATGCAGCTTTTTATATGAAATCTTCTAATCAAATTAACAGCATTCAGAAAAATTACAATGGGCACAGCCAAGGGGATTACAAAAAATAAACTCTATAATTTGTGTATTACTTTAGAAATATTTGAGTAATGTCTCAGTCATCCAGAAAAGGATGGAAAATACTGGAGAGGGAAAAGGAAAAGGAGGCAGGAAATGGGTTCAGATATTAAAGTTGTCTCTTGCTACTCTTTTCCTAGCCCCTTCTGGATCTTTTCTCCATTGTTCATTATGTGATGATATTTGTGTCTGTTTGTATCTTCATTTTCAGGATCTCTAGAAGGCTAGCTTCTTCTAACTTGTGGCTTTCTCCTTAGTGCAACAGAGACACCACTTCCTTTGGGTCCTTTCGGAGTTCTGATTCGGATTTCACCCTTTGCATCACAGTGTAACCTTTATGACATATTTTGTTCTATCTTATCAACTGTGCTAGATACCAGTTGTAGGTCATCATTGCAACCAGAGTTTATAATTCAGCATCCTTCTCAAAGTAGATATTATGTAGGTATGTAAAATGTAAGTGAAACACTTGCTGATTTGCCCTAGAACTGAAGCTAAATATTTTGTAAGGTGTACAAATTACAAATTAGGTTTACAAATCAGTTATCTGAAACAAAGGTCAAACAATTCAGTAAAGAACATTTTTAGTATTAAATGATAGGATTAAAAAATATTGTAAAGTTGGTATACAGAAGGGTTAAAGTTACATGAGTTAGGTAATGAGTACATTTCCTTTGGAACATTGTCACCCCCTCCCTCATTCTCTCCCAATTTATTCCCTCCCAATTTTCCTCACCCTGCAAGTTGTATTGTTCATTTCCAACATAGGGTCTAGTGAGTTTCACTGATGAATTGGTTCACCCTTTGTGCCACTGTTTATCTGCTTCACAAGACCAAAGGATACACCAAAAACAGTGACAGAAGGGAATAAGACAAGAAAAAAGGAAAGAAGAAAAGAAATAAAAAGAACTACAAACAATACAATAAAAAAACCTTCTTGCTTCTACTTCTTGGAGTTAATTTTGATAAGCATCATTTTATATGATCATAGCTACTGAGACATTGTGATGCTCTCAAGAATATCATGCTTTGTTCTCATGATGTGAATGTTATACTGCTGTTTAGTTAATTATGTCATGTAATTATTTGTCTTTTATTATCCAGTGGGTTTACTTGTAGATTTATAGGCACATTCTAATCATTACAAATGAGGGAAACCATGTTGCTTATGTTTTTTTGGGTCTGGCATTCTTTGCTTTAGTGTAATTTGGAGAAGACGGTGGAAAGATAACAGGGAACCAACTAAGCTTTCTCCAAAGAAGCAGAGTTTTAGGGTCCCACTAGGCTTTCCGAGTCTAGAGAGTCATGCCACGTAAGCTATAATTATACAGAGATTTATACTTATTGGTTGGCTTTTAAATTTAGCTGATAGTTTCTTAACTCCCATTTGGAAGCTAAAGAGAACAGAGTATGATCCTTTAACAATTTATACCAGGCTGGACATATCTTAGGTGCTTTATGGAGTACAATGGTTCACTCAATTTTTTCAGTTTGCTTTTTCTTTACTGGTAAAACATGAAAAAGTACAGAGTCTATAAAAGGAGACATAAAATTCACTTTCACATCTTATTTTACCTACCTGTAATTTAGTAGGAGCTTAATAATCTTATATGAATGGATACATGAATTTGTTATTCTCCTTTACCACAGAAGTAATATCAGATGCTAGAATTTTCTCTTGTGATTGTGAAGAATACAGTATATTCACTCTCATTTAATTTGAGTGTTTCATTAGGATGTTTGGGCAATATGTTAAAATATATCATGCTCTTTTAAAGTATATTTAAATTAAAAAATCTATTTGTATAAATATTCATGCTATCCACATATGATATATTCTTTCACTTTCAACACCATGACCATCATGCCCACCACCAACACCACTACCATCACCATTATTATCATCATCATCATAATTATCTTGCCATTTACCAAAGACAGTATGTATATGGATTGTTTAATTATGAAATAAGAGAATAACTATCCATTGAATTTAGGGATGAGAGGGTGTGACACAAACTGGGAGGCCTGACAAATTCACTAGGAGATTTTCTAAACCTCAGCAGTGAGAAAGATTTCCTTTATGGAAATGAATAGTGAGATGGTTAGAATGGTGAGATCAAACTGCCAGGTCACATTTACATCAAGAGAAGGACAGAGCGGGCTGAAAGGCAACTGTTGGATCATAATAAACGTGTGTGCTGATGAAGAGTGAGAATGTGAATATGAGAGGGAAGGGGGAAAGGACATGTCATATAAAAGAACTTCAAAATGAGGAATTGTCTGAGAGAAAAAGGGGAGGGTAAAAGAGGGAGAGGGAGAGAGAGAGAGAGAAAGGAGAGACCAGAGAGATGTGAAAGGTTCATGTACAGGAGTATTTTCCAGGAAGATAAGAAGAGTTGATTTTGAGAAATAATTCACGTGGGTAATAGTTCAACAGAGGAATTAAGCTATGAAAACAAACTATGATGTCTCTCAGCACTGGGAATACATGTTCCAAATGATTCCAGTACTTTTAAACACCTATGAAGTTTACTGGTTGAACCCAAACCAAGGTATACTGCAGGTCACTTGGATTAAGCATTAAACCAAAGAGAAGAGGATTATACACTTTCAGAATTTTGGGAAATTAGTTTTGGTGGAAGTAATTTTACCTGAACTTTGTAGTTTTACCTGAACTTTATAGGCTCTTTCTATCCTCCACTGGGTAAGTATGGCATTAAAAAAATGTTTCATTAGACCGGGTGCCATTGGTTCATGCCTGTAATCCTAGCTAATCAGGAGGCTGAGATCTGAGGATTGCAGTTCAAAGCCAGCCCAGGCAGGAAAGACCCTGGACTCTTATCTCCAATAAACCACTCAGAAAACCAGAAGTGGTGCTGTGGTAGAGCGCTAGCTTTGAGCTGAAGAACTGAAGGACCGCACCCAGGCCTAGAGTTCAAGCCCCATGACCGACAAAAAAAAAATAAATAAAATAAAAATAAAAAAGTTTCACTATAAAAATTAATATCCTTAATAATGTTTCTTGTACACAGTGAATGTCAATTGCCAAGTGGCTATAATTGTATTTCAGTTTTTAGTAAGTTAATTTTCACCTGTTGTAAATGAAAATTTCTCTTATAATAAAATTACTATTATGTACTGGTAATTGCATTATGGATTTATTCTTAATGGCTGAGGTTTGGGAAGAGTTCCTAATAATAAATATTTAACTTTATATAAGAAAGGAAATAAAAGTTGAATGCAGAATAAATAGCAAATCATATTTCTTATCTTAGTATATTCTCAGATTTCATTCTTGAATTTCATAAATGTTCAAGTAGTTAATTTAATATTTCATGTTAGAGAGAAACAGATGAGTATATTAATTTAAGTGCATGAGAACTGTTTTTTAAATTATTTAAATCAATTACTTGGACATTTGTACTTTGTATTCTCCTCAAGATACAATTGATGAAGAGTTAGATCATGTTTCAGGCTACTCTTCCCACCAGACAGTATACAATTTGAATAGTGCTATAGGGCCTTTCAAACAGAACAAAAAAAGGATTCTGCAATGTGGTATTACCATTTTTGATACTATTAAGGATTCTTTCTTATAAAGTATAAAATTAACTTCTTATAAACAAGTGTTCACTAATTTCATTGTTGTCATTTTTACACACTTGGATATTGTACTTCTTTTTGATAATACAAGTTCTACTTTTGAATCTTGGCACAAAGGTAGCATCAGAGGTTTCTTTTGAGAATATTCTCAGAACAAATGAATAATAGTTATAAAATGTTGACTGTCTTTAGAAATCTTTTGCTTTTCTAAAACTTCATTTTCTGAACTACTTTTGAGTTGGGTAGTAGTGTTCATCTACTAAAAGACTCCATTTGGTACTTGGTTTCATTGGGTATGAAACACAATTCTGTAGCAACTCTGTATTCTTAAGACAATAATCTTGCAGAAAAGAAAGTCTGGTGTAGAAAGACTAGGAGATGGGTATATTTCTGGGACTCAGTGAGCTTTTGTGAAAAGCAAAGCATGCAGGAATTAAAACAGTCTTGTACTGAATGGAATGCCAAGTAGTATGAGCATTAGACTCTAAGTTCAAAAATTAAGTTTAATTCTTGGTTGTGCAGTTAGTGTAATGACATATGCATATTTTCTTAACTGAAAGGTCACTAAGAAAAGAAATACTTTTTTAGTACAATCAATGCTAAAGTCATAGAATTCTTGATAAGGGAAAGCATAAAGTAAATAAAATAATTAGAGCAAATTTATTCAGAGTGCCGGGTCTTCAGCTTGCTCAATTTGTTTGTTTGGATGGTAGTCTACTATTTGAGTTATACCTCATTCAGAACTTCTACTTGCTATTTTGGAGATGGGATTTCCAGGACTTTTCTGCCTCAGGGTAGCTTGACCTATCTTCCTCCACATCTCAACCTTCTCAGTGGCTAGATTATAGAAGTGAGCCACTGGTACCTATCAAAATTCTTCTCTTCCTTAATGATTCTATAAAGTAATTTAATTTCAAAATGTATGCAAATGTGAAGGAAACTCTGGTAGAAAAGTACTCAAAATATTAAAGTAGGTCATTAGACTTTTATTCATATTAATTCTAGATTAACAAATGTCAAACAATGATCATGCCCTTATAAAATAGTATATTTAGACTTTATTTTCAACAACTTTCAATATTAGTATGTAGGATAGAAAACAGTGATACTCATTCTTTGGAAGATAAAAATTGTTTTGTTTTCTTAACAGTTAACTTGCTACTAAATTTTTATACCTGTGCCATTTATTACTAGGATGAAAGAAAATACAATTCACATTCATGTTTAGGGAGGGAAATTAGAAGAAAAGAAAAGTTTTACTTCAAGGGAAATAAAAGTCAGTTGGTGTAGGTGGTGGTGGTGGCATGTGTGTGTATTTGTAAGAGACAGAGATAAAGAGAGAGAAAAAGCACAAGAAATAGGATCATAATGAATAATTTTGTAAGTAATTTAGATGCCTGCAGGTAGGAAATTTTCAAGGTCTGAAATCACTATTTTCCAGTATAAAGCTATGAATAATGTATTTAGCTATGGGAATAATTTACAAATGACAGGTTACTTGCTCTGAGAATGGGTGGTTCAGCTACCAGTCATCTAAGAAAGAACACTTGAGTGTTTGTATTGCATTCCTTTTGTTTATTTTCACTCAGCTCACTCAGTATCACTGAGCTTTAATTCCCTGACCTGTGAATTAAGATCTTTTTTTGGATATGGCATAGGGAACTGACAGCTTGACTCTTCATTTCAAAAATAAGGACATTCAACTGTCACCAGGAATTGGACCTGTGCAGGATGTTCGGTAATTTTTCCCGCTACATTTGAAAAGAAAGTGTTGGGAAAAAAAAGAGAGAGATGTTATCCTCTGCCCAGTAAAGTCTTATTTTTATGACACTAATCTCTATCACTACCACAGGGGTACAGAAAAAGAGGGTCTCCATTCTGAGCTCTAACCACTAAAATACAATACGTTAACTTCAGCCACAGACCCCTCAATAAGGAGATTTAGAAACTATAACCCTTTCCCCCATTATCCTGTATCACATTTTTTTTTCCTTTTTCCTTAAGTGATTCTAAAAGAATCTACTTCAAAACACAGGTGTGCTTTTAAGGAATATTTAAGACAGAAAAGGAAATATACATGGAATTTTCTTCACCTCTTCTTAGCTAAAAATCTATGTTTGTGACACAGCATAGAAACCTAAATTGACTTCATTAAAATGAGAAGGAAAAGAATATTGCTGTTATTCATTCAACCTTCATCCAGCTACTATTTTTAAAAACATCAATCTTTTGCCCTTTAAAAACATATGCTAACATATTCTTGTTTGAGTTAAGCATAGACTTCACACAGTTACCTGGGAAAAATCAATCATATGTCAAATCCAATATTTCCCAAAGCACCGCCTCACCCATGTTAATTCCTCAGGGCATCAATATTATGTGTAAGCAAATGTGATTAAATAGACTGCTATCAAAATATTTAAGAAAAAACGGACCAAGCAAAAATTTACTGAACATTTAAGTTATGCATTTTCAAGACCTTTAACGTATGAAGTTTCCATCTGGTGTTAAATTGAATTTGTAATTAAAAATCTTTTTTTTCAAAGGAAACAATTGTGAGATCAGTGTTCTGAGACACTTAGAATGTTGTAACCAAGGCAAGCTCTGTTACGTGGAGGTGGCTCCTCAAAGGCGTGTACAGTGATTCAATATGCCACCAGCTGCCCTCCGGATTCACTAGCTGTCCCTGGAATATGAATTTCTCTAATAGTTATTGAAATAAGAATGAACACATCTTGTCATTTTTTTCTTCAAACTGCGATAAGAAGAATAACATAAGGAAATTGAACAGATTCACTTATCTCATAAAACCTACAGATTGTAACAAAGAAATATAAGCCTGAGTCTAATTAGATTTTCCTTTCACTCTTAACTAAAGAATTAAACGACTGAGCTATGTTCCTCTTTTATAAGTTTGCCTGATTTTAATAATATAGGAGTAGAGAGTGCAAATGGGATGAAGATGGTTAAAAATTAAGAATCCCCAGGCTTCACATTTCATTGAATTTCTGAAGGAGAGACACATACACACACATAACACACAAAGGTAGATACAGTCAGAGGTAGAAATGGTATTAAGATTGATTTGAATTTCAATTGGTGATGATTAACTTTTATAATGAATTTTTAGAAACAAGTGTAAGAGGGTATATTATTTAACTACCTATCTTCCACTATAAATGAGGTCTTCAAAATGTAGAATAGAGCTAGGGGAAGAAATATATCTCCAGTAGGATACTCAGTGAAACTTTTAATATTTTATTTTAGATTTCTTTTAAAATGTAATTCTATGTTTGGATTCCCTTTCTAAGTCAACCAGCCTTTTGTGGTTTGAGTGTATGAGAATACCATGTGTTCTCTGGTAATTTCATATTTGGTGGCTATCTTTTGTTTTCATCCAGTGAAACATGAAAAACTTACTTCAGGTGCTCATATTCTCATTATACAGCACACTCAGAGTAGTTAAACCAGGAGGGCAAGAGAGCAAAGGAACTCTTCTGTGTCTCCTTTGTGTCCCTAAGTTTGACTTTTATTTCACAGCTCATGCTAACTAGAGGGGTGGTTGAGAGCAAACCGAATCATCTTGGCAACAGATATCCACAATTTTCTGAGTCTCAGTTGCCATAGCAACCCAGTTATTGCTATGTACTCCAAGCTTAGTTATTTTTACCTGTCTCTTCTGACCACTCATATTTTACTTCTTTACTTCAACTATCTATTTTTAACCCAACTTCCTTGGCTGACACAAGTTTTAAATGAAGTGGTATTTTTTTCTTTCCTTCTTTTTAAAATGTGTGGTGGCATATAAGATCAAACAGGTGTTCTTTTTATAAAGAAATATAAGACGATGCTAACTTAAATGAACCCCAAAATAGGGACACGAGAGGTTTTATCTTTGTTGCTGTTGTTTTTAATGTACTTCTAATGTACTATGTGATTTTTTTGGTTTCTTTTGTATGTTCTTCCCCCCCGTTTTCACTGTGTTTGATTCTGGTGCCCTGCATCTTGTACATTCATTTTTCATATTTGGGGAGGGGAAGGGAAACAACAAAATGCTGAAATAAGGATACAGGCTGACCCATTGTAACAATGAGATGTACAAGACACTATGGTGAAAATAAACTTTACAACTTCAGGGTTGGGGGAGGGAGGAGTTGGGGAGGTGGGGAAGAAAGGGATCATAAGGAGTAACAAAGGAGCGGGTAACTGCTCAAGAGGAAATGTACTTATTACCTTACTCATATAACTATAGCCCCTCTGTATAGTATCTTTACAATAAATATATACATATTAAAGAAAATAAATTGTTCTTAAATGTTTCCCTCAAAGCCCCCAGAATTTCATAAAAATATAATTTCAACATCTACAATATGAAAAGCTATACATTTTTGAGCTAAAATATTATAACTTTAAATGAAAATTTAGAATGTCAGTAAGCAATTTGTAAGTATTTATATGCCTATATTATGTAAAAAAAAGGCAGAAAATTATTTTATGGCTTTCTAAAAGAAATCCACATTTGTGTTTTAAAACTAACTGCCATCATCTTATATTTAATATGTATGTAGCATGCAATATTCTTATAGTTATCATATACCATAGAAATATTTGTAGTTAAATTTGAGATTTTTCACATGGTTGTGTTGATTACAGAATTTATTTTACCAGAGAAATACTTCAAACATCTTCCAGGATCTTAAAGATTTATATTTAATCAAATGTCCTCATAGACAAAGACCATGGTTTACATGTTGTTGTATTGACATATTGCCCAACACTGCATTACATTAAATACTCACCAATATTGAATCCCTAGTTAGACTAAGAATGCATTTTTACATGTACTTGCAGCATGTATAGACATAGTTTACAAATCAAACATAGAGTATGGGGAAAATATTGGATGGGGATTTCTATTTTTGCTAAACCAAGTTTGGTGGTACTCCAAAAATAAAAGCAAGATAATTAATGCAAAAAAAGTCATAGAAACTGGTAGTGTTCAGAAGCAATTTTGTTTTTCCTGCATTGCATTTCAAGTTCAATTTGGAATTTAGTGATTATGACTATTTCTGGCAGCTCAAGAGGATCTGTACAGTTCTACTGAGGATTGTATAAGATTTAGATTATAGTTTAGATATAAAATAAAATTGAGGAATACATTATTTATCATATGACAGAAGTATTGTGAATTTTTATAACTACAAAAATGAGCCAGTGAATCCTTATAAAAAATAATTGAAAAATTAGATCTTTTGAGTAAGTGTATTTTTTTTCACTCCTGACATTACTAAAAATATTTCTAGATAAAATATAAAAATCACTCAACTTACATTTGTGTGTGTCTATAATATTTTAAAAATATTTTCACTGAAAAAATTAGGACTATATTTATCTGGTTTGAGGGAAACTACAAAATGTGCTAAGAATTTCTGTCCTATCAATCTTGAGATGACAAATAATGTTAAAGATGTATAATTTAGTAAGATGAAAACAATACTATTTCTCTTTGATTAAGACTCCCTCATTATAATTCCATGTCCACAAAGAAAAACTAAGTTGTAAAAACTTGTTTGGTAGTCTCTGACTCACAATGAAAAGATAGTTAACAAATCTTCAATGAACATTTTTCAATAGAAAGTCAATTGCTATTATCCTGGAACTCTTCTTTATGTCATTACTAAAGATATCATTTTACTTTTCAGGCAACTTGATGGTATTCCAAAACCGAAATCCTGTTATCCTCATCTAAAATTAGCATAAACTAGATAAATAAATAGATAAATAGGTGATGCTGGAAATGATGCTCTTCGGCCAAGGCTTTTGGAGGACAAGGAGAAAATTTGCCACATTAGGTTCCATATTATTAGCTTCACTTCTTATATTACTTCATACTAAGCCTTCTAATTATGATACTTATCTACACATGTTACAGCATGTCCAAATTTGCCATGCTAACTTCTGAGTAGATTTAACAGACATGTAGAGGAACAAAAGAGCATCCTAAAGAAGAGAATATTATAAGATGCATATCTGAAGTCGGTGGCCTTGGTTTGAAGAGTCAGCCACTTTTTACTATGCGTTGTGCAAAAGCTTTAAATTTAGCTCTTTCTCTATGAAACATGAGTGATGCTAATAGTACCAAATGTTATGAAGATTAAAATTAATATTCCATTGAACCATTTAATGGTCTGCAACCTAGTAAATAGTCCATTTCAGCTATTATTAAATTTACCATAATTCTATTTTAATGACAATAATATGCTCAATATGAATCCTATATACTACTCAACACTATCTTGGTTTAAAGATATACAAAAATGGAAAAAAATCATATGGTCTTTCAATTACTTAGAATATTCTTTTGATGATGTAGCTTTTTTGATGGTTACAGTTAAAATTTAAAACTTTCTAAAAGTACTCTCCTCAGTAAAGATCTAGGAAAAATACATTTTTGGACTAATAGTAGATCTTTTTTATTTTCTCTTCATCAGATTAAAATATTCTAATTAACTAGGCTCCATCATATATCTTATTGTCTAATGATGTTTCTGTGGCATTCCATTAAACTTATCAGGCATTGCTCTTAAGTAATAAAGACCACCACATATTACTGCTATCTCATTTTTACCAGTACTGAGTATAATATTATACAATTTTACTATATATTCTAGTATTATACCCTTGATACTGTGCTGATTTTATTTTTTACCATGTTAAGCAAATCTGAGGTGTTCAATTTTTCAGTTTCCTCCAGGGGGGAAGTTTGTTCATCTCTCTTTTACCTTTCAATCTCTCAATACTGTTTTTATGTCTATGTCTCCAGAATGTATCCAGCACATAATGTGTATTCAGTGCGTGTATTCTGTGCACTTGTATGTATAATGGATGTCTGAATAACTGTTTCTGATTTGTAATTGATAACTGTTTGTTTCTACCTAGGAATCATTCTCTGTTTCCTTTATCTGGGCCACCTGTCAGAAAAGGACTTTCAGTTCTTCCCCTGCATAGATGAACATTGGATTCAAGTTAGCCAATCTGGATCCTCTATCCCTGGACATTTTAAGGACAATGGAAGAAAGTAGAGCTCTCTCATCAGATAACTAGCTGTGAGAATTGTTCAAGACAGTAGAGTCTGAAAAACTTGTTTCCACTAGGTGGAGAATGAAGTCAATAAGAAGGAAGTATTTCCCAGAGAAGGAACAGGGTCCAAAGACGGTTACAGAGTTCTCAGTTATAAAAGACGGTTACAGAGTTCTCAGTTATATAATAAATGCAGTCAGCCCCAAGAAAGATCTGTCCCATTACTTTATAGCTATGTGACCAATACTCTTCCTTCTTCAATTGTTAGTTGAGGTGCTTCAAGTTGGGGTTCTGTTTGTTATGTACACTATGATATTGAGTGATAGACTCTCACATCACAAAGTAATATAGCTTTGAGATTTTCAGTGACATCTTAAGCTGCTGATACTTACAGGCTTATCAAAGGAGATGATTAACACAAATCTTATCAAATCTGATCATCAAAACAGAATGATACATTTTATCTTAAGACTAGGAAAATGTTTGACATAGCCTCAGTTATGATATCCTACTAACATTCTAAGGCATAGTTTACTCTTCTTTACAATTGGTTAGTTATAGACAGGAATTTGATCCTTCTATGAAAATAAAAAATGCATGTTAAGAAAAAACTTCCATTTATTCTCTGGCATCTTTTTTAAAGCAATATATTACTCTCTCTCTGTCTGTCTCTCTCTCTGTCTCTCTCTGTGCCTCCCTCCCTCCCTCCCTCTCTTAGAATTGGTAGAAATGAAGAGCCAATGCTTTGCCTCTCTAAAATATTTCCCAGTAACTGCTAGATTGTAATTATAGAGACACACAAACACATATATCTTCTAAGCATTATTTTCAATATCCTACAAATGAATAGTGAAAGTATGATGAAATATTAGAGACTGGTGTATCCCAGACATTTACCCTATAAACCAATGACACAAGTCTATGGAACCAAATAACAGCAAGAACTGGAAGGCAAGTGTTTACCTTTAAAACTCTTTAATGCAGATTTACTTTTGTTTGATATCATTCTCATCCTTATTTAATAAGTTGCCTTAGTAGTTTATTTCTAATTTTTAAAACTCTGTCATGAGTTATGCTGATTCTTGGTGATAAAACAACTTACGTTGCACCCTGTAGTTCCCTTCTCACATGTGCCCTGATTCAGACTTGGATTCTTAACCTTGGAAATGTCTCAAGCTTCAAAATTAACCATAACAGTTTATTTTACCAATACCATAAAACTGGGAAGATTTCACAAATATTTTTTGAATGAATAAAAAAATTCATAATTGATTAAATGGATTGATTTATGAATTACAATATGGTCCCTACTATGTAGAAGTTCAATTTAGCTATGAATACAAATAGCTAATTTGACAATTATAATTCATTGGGCAATAGAGATAAAGTCTAAATTGTAAGACTGAACAAAGAATGAATGAACTGAGATGAATTCTTCTTTTAATTTTTCACTTTATGTTGATGTTTGTCCTATCATTTGTGTATTGAAAAGTGATTAAAATTCACTGAATGATCATTCAATGATCTATGAACAAAACATGACTTAAAGATAGCATAACTGCACAAATCTAACCAGCAGATAAAATATACAAGAATGTTTCATAAGGAAATACTGCTGACAATATTTTGGGAATTTCTGACAGAGAATCTCCCTTAACTAAAGGAATATGTAGAAGAATAATGAAGTTTTGTGTCATAACTAAGTTATTTTTAATGACTGTGGGACAAATGATGTTGTACGTAGTGTATAAGGAAATTTCTAAGAACAATTATTAGGAAACAGCAGAAATATAAAAGGAATAATTAAGAGGATAAACTTGCTTTCAAGCACTTTAATAAATGAAATATCCAGACACTATCTATGCAAGGAATTTCTGAACATATGTAATTTACTGTGTTTAGTTTGACATGTGGGCAATAACAGTTTGTTATAAAATATCAAATGTTGGTTTCTATACAGCATGAATGCATTTTCTTATTTATGAGTTAGGGGAATCCAAGACCAAGTCACTGGCAGATTTGGCACTTGCCAACTGTTTATAGATGACCATCTTTTCACTAGGTATTACAAGACCAAATGGGGCCAAGAAGCTCTTTCAGGAAGACTCCATCTTATAACCTATATTTTTTCAAAGTCCCTCATTCTTTCTCATTACACTGAAAAACAGGTTATGAACTTAGGAATCAAGGAGATGAGCACAAACATCCAGCAAACAGCAGAAGTTTAAAACTTTCATAAAAGATGTTACCATACATTTTATGAAGCACATGAGAATTCACAAAACAGAGAAGCCATATGTGTGTAACTAGTGTAGGAAAAAAAATTTAGTGTAAACTGTAATCTTCCTGTTCAGCAAAGAACACATATTGGGAAAAAAAAATGCTCCATGTGTGGTGTCTGTGGGAAAACTCTGGGCTTTAGAAATTGCAAGAGAACTCAAGATGAATGGAAACCTCTTGTGATGACATGAATGGAGTTTTGTTTTCAGTGCATCCTCAGTTTTAACAATATACAAGCAAATGGAGACTGATGAGAAAGAAGATGTATGAAAAGAATGTGAGAGAGCATTTCAAGGAAAGTACACTTAGGATGGAGTAAATCAAGTTATCCAATCACTGAGAAATCTTTCTACATTCCTCAAGTCTCAGAAGATGTGTGACAACTCAGTGTTAAAAGGAAATACATTATCCCTGAGACCTGCTGCTTGAGAAAAATAGGTGCCTAAAGATTTAAGCCACATACATTTGAGGAAAGGAGGTGTTTCTCTACAATGTTTTGCAAAATAGCTAATTTACTTCAGATCAGATGAATTTTGAAATGTTACACTGGGTAGATAAATTGTTAGAGAAAACTTTAAAAAAATTTTATTTTTATCTTTAGTTGTACAAAGAAGCTATTATTAAACAAACTAGTTTATAAATTCAATGATTCTTGATTGTCACCCCTTTCAATGTTCTCTCCAATCCCTCCCAATTTTATTAATGTTTTTAGCATATGCATTGAATTTTATGCATGATTGCCTTTACTTCCTCTCCTTATCCAACACCCTCCCTGTGAATCTAACTTTTTACTTCTGAGTACTCAATTTCTACCATTTATTTTGTTGGACAATGAGTTAGTCTTTCTAATCATGTTCATTATATCACTATTCAACATAGGCTAGGTATGGAATTAGGCCATATGCCCCTTAATGGATGAATGTATCAAGAAAATGATGTACATACACACAATGGCATTTTACTCATCCGTTAGAAGCAATGATATTACATCATTTGGTTAAAAAAGGGAAGTTCTTGAAAAAATATGTATATAGACACTTCTAGGTGGTGTTCAAGTTTACACAAGTGTATTAACGAAAATATGGTTGATTAAGGGGAGAAATCAATGTAATTAGAAAGGCAAACTCACAAACATGCAATGTTCTAGAACAGAAAATTTGTAAGTTCTAGTTTTCCCACTCTTGTGAATATATTTAAAGTATAGGGTGTCAGCATATGAAAGGTATCTAGATACCTATTTATTATATAATTGCTCAAATAGGTAAAATATAGACATTTTAGGACACTATGTGTACAGAAAATACAATATGTATATGCAATGAAGTCGTAATCAATAAGAAGAATGAAATCCTATAACTTGTTGAGAAATTAAGTAAAATGGAAGCTATAATGCTAAGCAAAGTAAGACAGACACAGAATTATAAGCATCACAATTTGGTAGTCATGTGAAATGAAACACAAAAAGGATGATTTAAAAGTATGTGAGATTAGTAGGAACTGGGAAGGGTTGGGAGGTAGTGGGTAGGTAAGATGTAGATAGAAGACTGGATGGATATGCTCTTTATATAAAATGAAATATCATATCACAGTTAGTTATTAATTTGCATAACTACTGTGTGAATATAATGAATGAATTAGTAGAAACTGTTAGCCTGTGTTACAAACTATTGCCATATAGTAGAGTTAAATATAAAAGCACAAGGATTTTAAAGTTGAAGGATAAGACATGAAAACATATCAAGCTTTTGATTGACTCTGCTGTATTTACCAAGGTCCTCATGTGATATTGTAAAGAAATATGCAGAAAGAAAGTCCTTAGCATGTGTCTCATTGGTCTCGGAAATCATCTGATATTTTTGAAAAAGAAACAATTTTTTTCTCTGTAATTTTTCTAAATTTTTCTACATGAAATTTCTATCCCTTCATCTTTATTTAACTACCTTCATTTTTTTCCTTCCTCCCTCCCTCCCTCCTTCTCTCTCTCCCCTCCTCTACCTCACTCCCTCCTTCCCTCTCTCCCTCCCCCCTCCCTCTCTCCCTCCTTTCCTCTCTTCCTTTTTTCCCTCCTTCCTTCTCTCCCTTTCCTTCTTTCGTTCTTCCCCTCCTTCTCTCCCTTCCTCTTGTATTCTTTCTTGCCTTTTTGCTATCAGTATTGGTTTCATTAAAATCCACTCAGCAAAGGAGGCCCTACAAATGCAGAAATGGAACCTTCCAAGGTGATGAGGGCAAATAGTCAATAACATTTATAAACATATCAGTGACAGACATTGCTCATTACATACTTAGCATTATCATGACTACCTTCCACATATTTTTTTCTTTTTAAACATCATCTTGACTATAAGAAATTAGCTTTGTGTGTCTTTAAACTTGTCTAGGCATCATGAAACAAATGCCACTTGTCTCTAGGGCACAATATATGATGTAAATGGAACTAAAACACATTTTTTATACACTTAAATATCAATAGTAAGGGCTGGGAAGGTGGCTCAATGGTAGAGTGCTTGTCATAGGACATGGGTTTGATTCCTTAGCATCACATAAGCAGAAAAAGCCAGAAGTGGTGCTGTGGCTCAAGTGGTAGAGCACTAACCTTGAGCTGAAGAGCTGAGGGACAGCACACAGGCCTAGAGTTCAGGCCCATGACTGACAAAAAAGTCAATACCAATTCCTAGTTAAGTTTCCAGATAAGTCACCCTCACATGCAGCTTAAATGTTTAATCAACCTTGTCTTGATTTCTCTGAAATTTTTACCTTTACAGAATAGTTCTACCCACTCACACTGTGTTCCCATAGTCTTTACTAGCATGCAGTTTATTATGACTTTTGATATATCTGCTTTTAGTACAGTACATCAGAAAGCTTACAAGTAAGGAGTCAGTTTTGACCCACATTTCTGACCAACTCCTGCACAACAGATTTGTAAGTGCGGCTGAATAAGGACCACTGGTATGACATCTGAAAGCTTGGCTACTCATGGGTGTTCCAGAAAGAATTCAAATATATTTTTGAGATTAGTTTGTCAATTGGCGAAAAAGAAACATTCATCTTAAATATTAGGGTTCCAGTGTAGCTGGGAAGACTTAGAGACATTTATTTGTAACTCTCAAACATTCTTCCCTGACAATTGTGGGCTGAGGTGAAGGCAGTCATCTGCTCCCAACAGGTCTGAAATATACCATCCTCAACAGTCCTTGAATGTCCATTTCTCAAACTGTGATTCCTTCTAAACTTAACTTGTTCTATTTGTAGAGTTCTAACCCTATTAGCTCTAACCTTTATTATATACTTCCTCGAAACCCCTAATATCTGAATAGCAACATAATGGATATGCTTCATAAAAGCTTTTTTTTTTTTTTTGTCGGTTGTGGGGCTTTGAACTCTGGGCCTGGGCCTTGTCCCTCAGCTCTTCAGCTCAAGGTGAGCGCTCTACCACTTGAGCTATAGTGCCACTTCCGGTTTTTTGGTGGTTTATTGGAGACAGGAGTCTCACGGTCTCTCCTGCCCAGGCTGGCTTTGAACCGCATTCCTCAGATCTCAGCCTCCTGAGTAGCTAGGATTACAGGCATGAGCCACCAGCGCCCGGCGCTTCATAAAAGTTTTTAAAAGAGATAGGTGCCCATGGTTCAAGCCTGCAATCCTAGTTACTTAGGAGGCTGAGATCTGAAGATGATTTGAGGCCTGAGACTCTTATCTCCAATTAATTTCTTTTTCTTTTTTTGCTTTTTTGTTGTTTGTTTGTTGGTCATAAGACTTGAACTCTGGGCTTGGGTGCTATCCCTGCACTCTGACTCAAAGCAAGCATTCTAGTGCTTGAGCCACAGTGCCACTTCAGGTTTTCTAGTGGTTAATTGGAGATAAAAGTCTCATGGACTTTTCTTACTGGGCTGGCTTTGAACCGTGATCCTTAGATCTCAGCCTCCTTAGTAGCTAAGATTACAGGCATGAGCTGGCACCCAGCTCCAATTAATTTCTAAAAAACCAAAAATACAGAAAATGGAGCTGTGGCTCAAATGTTAGAAGGCTAGTCTTTAGACAAAAAATCTCAGAGACAGTGCCCAGGCCATGAGTAATAAACACAGGACCAAGAAAAATAAAGAAATAATAAGTGAATAAAAATAAAGTAGGAAGTGGAGCTATGGCTCAAGTGGTAGAGTGCTTGCCTTGAGTTGAAGAACTCAGGGACATTGCCCAGGCCCAGAGATCAAGCCCCACAACCAACGAAAAGAAATGAAATAAAAATAAAGTAAAATATAAAATAAGAAAACTTAAAGATAATATCAACTATAATTCAAAGCTATCAAAATTTTATCAGTACAATATTCATAATACATTATCATTTTCACTTATGGATAGATTATCTAGACAAAATCTCAGCAAAGAAAGCTCAGACCAAAGTAATTGCATTAATCAAATAAACTTAAAAGACATCTATAGAATAAATTATCCAGCAACATCAGAATATACATTCTTTTCAGCAATGCATGGAACAGTTTCGAAAATAGATCATATTTTAGGTCACAAAGTAAACCTGTGCAAATTCCAGAATTTGAAAGATTTCCTTGCATCCTGTCAGACCACAATGGAATAAAATGAGAGCTCAATGACAAAAGCTATCATTAAAAATAACTCCTGGAGACTGGGCAACACAATGCTGAATAGTCAGTGGGTCACTGAAGAGATTAGTAGGGAAATTCAAATGTTCATGTAATTTAATAAAAATGAACATATAAAATACCAGTTCCAAGATCCAGAGGAAGATGGCAGAGGAGAAGCTGGGGGCTAAACAAGCTCCCCATAGAAAGCAGCTTTAGTGCTCCAATGAGCAGTCCTAGGCTAGAGAATCCCACCAAGTGTTCCATCACAGTACAGAGAGTTTAGCCAGAGAGGGAAAATTCAGGCAGCTTTGTCAAGGAGATAGATCTGAAAACTTGCTGGTAGCCACAGCTGCGGTGGCAGCAGCTACAGAGACTGCCATATCAACAGGGAGAGTCCGGGACAAAGACACCAGAGGTGGTGCATGAGAGGATTCTACTCACCACCAGCAAGAACTGACAAGGAGCAGAAACCTTCATCCTGATGATTGCAGACCAGGGACAGCCCAGGAACCAAGAGTCAGGCATGAGTAGAACCCTGACATCCTCACTCCTCACAGAGCAGCGGTGGGAAGGTAGCCCCTCCCCCACCACCGGAGAAGATCTCCATTTTTGATACTGACAAAGGCCCAGCCAAGCAGCTAGCTCCAACTCAGGCCTTGGAAGAAAACAGTAGGAGCCATTCATCAGGTCACAGGAACCTGACCTGACCTGCCAGGCTCAGCTCCACCCAGGGGAAAATCACCCTGCCCAGGCAGAGGAAGCTCCATACCTAGGAGTGACTTTCTTCACTGGGTAAACAGAGCCAGAGGCTGCCCCTCCCCACTGCAGCCCAAACAATTGAAACTCAGTAAACATAAACCTTGAGAATGGCTCCAGGATGGGCTCTGTGAGTGTCTCAGGAGCTAGCCTATCACAGAAAAGCTACTGATTGCTGATAGGCCTCAACCCTACCCAGAACCTAGCCTCATCACATCAACTCCAAGCTAGAGGAAATAGCCATCTCCCTCTTTTTTGATTCTCAAAGCAGATCTCCCTCCCACTGAACAAGCCTGGGAGGAGTATCACATTTTTCTGCCTGCTCAAATAAAGTGACTTAAATAAACCAATCAAGCCACAGGAAAACCAACCATCACAGCAGACCAGAGACTCCATCAAGAGACTGGTTACAGACACAAGGAAGATACAAGATCATCCCCACCCCCCACACCAAAAAAAAAAAAAAGGACTCCTTTTTCTACCTATTTAAAAAAAAATTGTTTTCTATTTTTTTCTTTCATAATTTTTATTTTAGGTGTGTGTGTGTGTGTGTGTGTGTGTGTGTGTATGTGTGTGTATGTGTTTAAGTCTCTTTTGACTGGTCCTTTTTTTTTCTTTTTTGTGTGACTTAATTGCTGTTCTGCTCATCCTCAGATATATACCCATTGTCTATTATTAGACATTATCCCTCATTGTGTACATACTTAATTCAGAAATTTATAACTTAATTCACAACTTCTTAGGCTTAACTTATTTAATAGCAGTATTATTTCTTTATACCTATATAATTTTTAAGTTTGCCAATTTTACGATTTTTTAATTTTTTTCATTTTTCCTTTTTATCTCTTTCCTCCTCTCACACTATCTTTGTCTTCTCTCATCATTTCTTTATAGTTACATAATTTTTAAGTGTTTCATTTTTTAAATTTAAATTTTTGCTTTTTCATTTTTTCTTCTTCTTTTTTTTATCTCTCTCCTTTCATTTTGTCCTACCCATTCCCTCTCTGAGATTAAGACTTGGTTAAATTCACTCTTTTTACCTCTCTATATCCCTTTAATCCTATTTTTCCCCACAATTCTCCTTAAACCTATTAATTTCGGGTCTGCTGAATCCCTCTTTGATGTTCTTAGCCCACTAATCCATAGTTGTTTGATGTTGAATAGATTGTATCAGTTGAACTAGATTTTATCTGCAGCCATTTTCACTGTGCAACTACAGGACTCTGGTTGATGTTTGCCTTAAAATTATAGTGGTCTAGCACAAAATTGGTGTTAGTTTCATACCAAAAAGGCAGAACAAGCAAGAGAAACACAAGAAAAAAGTGGCAAGTCCAGGTATATCAACTCCCACTCACAAAAGATACTTAGGTGACAGAACAATTAATGAATAATGCAGAAGAGAGTTCCCAAAAAGCTCTACAAACACTACTGGTAAACATGAATGAAAAAATTGAAAACCAGCAAAGGACTCAGTGTGAGCGTGATAGGGAGTGAGTTAATACAGGAATCTCATGAACATGAGGAAGCTAATCAAAGACTAATACAGGAATTGCATGAGTAGGCTGAGAACAGTCAAAGAGAAATACAGGAATTGTGTGAGCAGGTTGAGAACAGTCAAAGAGAAACACAGGAATTGCATGAGCAGGCTGAGAACAGCCAAAGAGAAATACAGGAATTGCTTGAGCAGGTTGAGAACCATCAAAGTAATATGCAGGAATTGCGTGAGCATGAGGAAGTTAAGCAAAGAGTAATACAGGAATTGAATGAGAGGGATGAGAATAGACAAAGATCAATAGAGGAATTCATGTAATCCATAAACAGACAGCTGAAGGAATCCAGGGAGACCACAAAGGGAATGCTGAATGAGCCCGACAGAAGGAAAGGGAATCCAAGGAAGCCATAACCAATCAACTAAGTATTTGGAGAATAAACACTGAACACCAAATTAAGGAAGTATAGAAGTTCATACAAGATCTAAAACAAAGCTCCAACAAAGAATTTAAAGCCATCAAAGCCAACCAATAAGAAGGAAAAGAAATAAAAAACAAAGAAGTCTTGACAGTAGGTTAGACCATTCAGAAGATCAAATCTTGGGGATTGAAGACAGCTTAGATATTATAGAGAAAGAACATACAACTATCCAAAACAAATCCAATAAATATGATACATCTATCATCAGAAGGCCTAATCTGAGGAGTAGAGGAGCACCTAGAGACAGAAGTTAATGGTCTAGGAAATTTATTTAACAGGATCCTAGCAGAGAATTTCCCAAACATGCAAAAAGATAGGCCTATTCAGATACAAGAAGCTTTTAGAACCCCAAATAGACCAGAACAGAACAGAACATCCCACCGTCACATTATAATCTGAACAGGATCAATTCTGACCAAGGAAAGGATCCTTAAAGCTGTCAAGGAGAAAAGATCAATCACCTAAAAAGGGAAAATAATAAGAATATCCTCAGATTTCATAACAGAGACAATAAAGCAAGAAAAGCCTGGAACGATGTATGCCATGCCCTAAAGACAAACAGCTATCAACCAAGAATACTGTACCCAGCTAAACTCTCCTTCATAACCAAAGGTCAAATAAAAACCTTTCACAGCAAAGAAAAACTGACACACATATCTCCACCAAACCATCCCTCCAAAAGATACTTTAAGATATCCTACACATAGAAAACCAACAAGACCACAATAAAGGCCAAGAAACCGCACCCAAACGGAGAATCCAAGAACCATAGGAGGAACCCAGTTGTTACAGCCCCCAAGAAGGTGGATAACAAGACACGAACTACCAAACACCTCTCAGTCCTAACTCTCAACATTAATGGACTTAACTCTCCAATTAAGTGACATGGAATGTCTAGTTGGATTGAAAAGCAAGATCCTTCTATCTGCTGCCTTCAAAAGTCACACCTTGCCCCCACTAAAACAAACAGTTTTTGAAAGTGAAAGGCTAGAATAAAATCTACCAAGCAAATGGCTCATATAAACAGGCAGGAGTTACAATCCTAATATCAGATAAAATAGGCTTCAAATTAAAATTAGAAGAGATAAAGAAGTTCACTATATACTAATTAAGGGATCTCTCCTTTAGGAGGACATTACAATTCTAACTATCTATTCCCCAAACAGTGGAGCACCCAAATTTATCCAAGAAGCACTATTTTCCCTCAAATCTCACATAGATCCAGAGACATTCATTGTTGGGAATTTTAACACACCACTATCCCTACTAGATAGATCAACTCAGCAAAAGCTCTACAGAGAAATTGTAGATCTAAACAACTGCATACATCAACTAGATTTAACAGACATCTACCAAATATTTTACCCAGCAGCATCAGAATACACGTTTTTCTCAGTAGCACACAGAACATTTTCCAAAATTTAGGTCACAAAGCAAACTTGTCCAAATTCAGAAACATTGAAGTTATGCCCTGCATTCTCTCAGACCACAAGGAAATAAAATTAGAACTCAAAAGCCACCAAAGAAAGTTTTGTAACACATGGAGGCTGAACAACACACTGTTGAGTCACCAGTGGATTATGGAAGAGCTCAGAAAGGAAATTCAAATGTTCATGGTATTCAACAAAAATGAACATACAGATTACCAGCTTCTCTGGGAAACAGCAAAGGCAGTACTCAGAGGCAAGTTTATAGCTCTGAGTTCCTACATCAACAAATTGGAGTGATCTGAAACCAACAATTTAATGAGACATCTGAATCTCCTTGAAAAAGAGCAGCAAGCTAAATCCCAATACAGTAGACATAAAGAAATAATTAAAATTAAATCAGAATTAAATGAATTAGAATTTTTTAAAAAATAGAAAGAATCAACAAAACAGTTAGTTCTTTGAAAAAATTAAGAAAATTGCCAGATCCTTAGCAAATCTTATCAGAAAACGAAGAGAACATACCCAATAAAACAAACTCAGAGATGAGAATGAAAACATCACCACAGAAACAACCAAGATTCTGAACTCTAAGGGAATACTTCTAAAACCTTTATGCTGATAAAATTGAGAATCTGGAAGAAATAGATGATTTCCTAGCAAATATCGACTAAAGTACTGTGAGTTAACCCAACTTTACGGGTCCATATCTAGCATTGAAATATAAAGAACAGTAAGAAACCTCCCATCTAAGAAAAGCCTAGGACTGGATGGATTTACAGGAGAATTCTACAAGGCCTTCAAGGCAGAACTCACACCAATACTCCTCCAACTCTTCAATGAAATTGAAAGAGAAAGTTCACTATTGAACTCTTTCTATGAAGCTACCATATCCCTCATCCCCAATCCAGACAGGGACTCATCAAAGAAAGAGAACTATAAACCCATTTCTTTCATGATGCAAAACTTGGATGCAAAACTTCTCAACAAAATTGTGCCAATCAACTTCAATAATTCAACCAAAAAATCATACACCATGATCAAACAGGATTCATTTCAGAGATGCAAAGCTGGTTCAATATACCCAAATCAACTAATATAATTCATCACATCAACAAGAGTAAGGAAAAAAACCACATGTTTATCTCAATAGATGCAGAAAAAAGCATTTGACAAGATCCAACAATTCTTTATGAGGAAGGTTCTGGAAAAATTAGGAATCCATAGGACATTCGTCAATACAATAAAAGCTGTATATGGCAAACCTACAGCCAGCATTATACTTAATGGTGAAAAACTAAAACTATTTCCTCTTAACACAGGAACAAGACAAGGATGTCCACTCTCTTTACTTCTCTTCAATTTAGTATTAGAATGCCTAGCTATAAGAATAAGACAAGATGCAAACATAAAGGGGATCCAAATAGGGAAACATGAAGTAAAAATCCTTCTGTGCAGATGACATGATCTTGTATTTAAAGAATCCTACAGACTCCACTCCCAAGTTACTCGAGTTGATGCGAAACTTTGGCAAAGTAGCAGGGTATAATATTAACCCTCAAAAATCAATGGCTTTTCTGTATGCAAACAATGAGAAGAGCACACTGAAATCAGGAAAGCAACTCCCTTTGTAATAGCCCCACAGAAAATAAAATACCTAGGAATTAACTAAAGAGGTAAAGGACCTCTACGATGAAAACTTAAAAAACTTGAAAAAGGAACTCAAAGCAGACCTTAGGAAGTGGAAAAACCTCCCATGCTCCTGGATCGGAAGCATCAACATCATGGAAATGGCAATACTTTCCAAGGCTATCTACAAATTCAATGCGATACCTATCAGTATTAGAACCTCAATCGAAAAATTCATATGGAACAATAAAAGACCCTGACTAGCAAGAATGATCCTTAACATCCTTAACAGAAAGAACAGTGCTGGAGGAATATCAATACCAAATTTCAAACTATAAAGCCATAGGAATCAAAAAAGCTTAGTACTGTCACAAGAAAAGACCTCAGGACCAATGGAATAGAATTGAAAATCCAGAAATGAACCCAAAGACCTATAGCCACCTATTCTTCCAAAATAAGGGAGCTAAAAAAAAAGAATGGAAGAAAGCCTCTTCAGTAAATGGTGCTGGTAAAATTGGTTAATCACTTGTAGAAAACTAAAGCCAGATCCTTGTATATAACCCTGCAGCAGAATGAACTCCAAGTGGATCAAAGACCTCGGAGTCAAAGCAGACACGTTGAAAACATTACAGGATGGAATAGGAGAAACCATAGGTCCCTTTGGCACAGGCTGAAATTTTTTTAATAGAGACCCAGAAACACAACAAATCAAAGAAAGGTTGGACAGATGAGACTGCATAAAGTTGCAGAGCTTCTGCATGGCAAAGAACATAGCGAGCAAGGTCAATAGAAAGCCCACGGATTGGGAGAAGATCTTCACTAGCCATACAACGGACACTGGTCTCATATCTAAAATATACTTGGAACTCAAAAAATTAAATCCCCCAACAACAAATCCTCAAAGAAACAACTGCCCAATAAATATGTGAACTAAAGACTTAAAGAGAAACTTTTCTGAAGAGGAAATAAGAATGGCCAATAGACACATGAAGAAATGCTCAATCTTTCTAGCCAAAAAAGAAATGCAAATCAAAACAATATTGAGATTCCACCTCACCCTAGTTAGAATGGCTATAATAAAGAAATCTAATAACAACAGATGCTGGAGGGGATGTGAACAGAAGGGAACCTTACTGCATTGTTGGTGGGGTATAAACTTGTTCAACCCCTTTGGAGAGCAGTATGGAGGTTCCTCAAAAGGCTCCACATAGAGTTCTGCTAAGACCCAGCAATCCCACTTTTAGGCATTTACCCAAATGATCACAAACAAGACCATACTAAAGCTACCAGCACTACTATGTTTATTGCAGCATTATGTACCATAGCTAAGATATGGAACCAACCCAGATGCCCCTCAGTCCCTCAGTAAATGAATGGATCAAGAAAATTTGGTATGTATGTATGTATGTGTGTGTGTATATATATATATATATATATATATATATATATATATATATATATATAATGGAATTCTATGCCTCCAATAGAAAGAATGACATAGCTCCATTGTTAGGAAATGGAAAGACTTGGAAAAAATTATATTAGTGAAGTAAGCCAATCCCAAAGAAACATAGGTCCCATGGTTTCCCTTATTTGCAATAACAAGTATATGTCTGGGACAAGTAGAAAAGATCAAAAGCTATATATATATGACCAGATAAGATGAAGTTATGCAAAATGTGCCCAAAGATAGGGACACAAGTGTTTTTATCTTTTTTTGCTATTTTTCTAATATATTTATAAGGTACCATGTGATTTTTTTGTTGCTTTGCATGTCCCCACCCCACATGGTATAACCCCTGTTTTCACTGTATTTGATGTTGGTATAATTTGGGGAGGGGAATGTTTAAATAGGGATACAGGTTGACACATTGTAACAATGAGATATACAAGACACTATGTTGAAAAACAAACTTTACAATTTAGGCATAGTGCAGGGCTGTAGTTGTAGAGGTGGGAAGGAAGGGATGGTAGGGGAAAATCAAGGGAGGAGGCCACAATGCTTGATAAGAAATGTACTCATTACCTTGCTCATGTAACTGTAATCCCTCTGTACAAAAAAGAATTGTCACAATAAAAGACAATACCAGTTCCTCTGAGACACAACAAAGGCCATACTCAGGAAAGTGTATAGCTCTGAAAGCCTACATCAACAAATTGGGGAAATCTCGAATCAACACTTTTTGATACACTTAAAGCGACTTGAAAATCAGGAACAAATCAAACTCTAAACTAGTAGATGGAAACAAATAAAGAAAATTAAGCCATAAATAAATAAATTAGAGACTAAACAAACCTAGAAAGAATGCTAAGTTAGTTCTTTGAAAAAAAAATAAAATTGGCAGATGTTTAATAAATCTGATTAAAAAAGAAAGAGAACACACTCAATAAAACTAGAGATAAAAATGGGAACATCACAACAGAAATAAGCAAGATTACAATAAAATAAGGAAATTGTTTTCAACCTTTATGCCAACATGTGGAGAATCTGGGAGAAATGGAAGCATTCCTAGAAAACATTGACATTTCCAAACTAAACCAAGTTTTAAACTAATTAAATTGACCCATAACAAATAATGGAATTGAAATAACAATAAAATCAACGTTTAATTAATCATGTCCAGGTGTAATTATTTGTCTTTTAGTATCCATTGGGCTTACTTGTAGATTTGTGGGCACATTCTAGTTACAACAAATGAGGGAAACCATGAAGCCTAAGTTTCTTTGGGTCTGGCTTACTTTGCTTAATATTTTTTCAGTCTTTCCATTTCCTTACAAGTGAGGCAATGTCAGTATGTCTGATGGAAACATAGAATTACGTTGCATATATATACCACATTTTCTTGATCCATTCATCTGCTAAGGGGCATCTGGTTGATTCTATATCTAGGTGCAATGAACATGATTGTGTTGGTGGCCTGGTTTGTGGTCAGTTGGATAGATGTCCAGAACTGGGATTTCCAGGTCATGGGGGAGTACTCTATTGATAATCTTAGGCAAGCATCACAAGGGCTCAATAGCTATGTGCAAGGGGTCATATAAAATTATGCTTATTGAAATGAACCCCAAGAAATGGAAATAAGGTTTTTTTTAATTAGAATTTTCAGTTCTTTTTTTTCTCTCCTTCTCTTACTGTTTTTGATTTCTGTACCCTTTGTCTTGTGTATAAGTTACTCTGACTTTGGGAGGGAAAGGGGAAGCACAGAAACGGTGGGACAAAAGGGAACCAAATCAGCAGTGAAACCCACTTGTCACTATGTTGAAAATGATTGATACAACTTTAGAGGAAGGAAAGTTGGGAGGGAAAAAAAACTGGGAGAGAATGCCTTCTCTGTACCCCTCTGTACATTACCTTTATTATAAAATAAAATAAAAAATCATAAAGAGGATAAAAACTGGCAATAAAAGATCTCCAATCCAAGAAAAGCCCATAACCTAATAGATTTATAGCTGAATTCCATAAGACCTTTAAAGGAAAACTCACTCCAATACTTCTCAAATTCTTAAATGAAATAGAAAGGAAAAGATCACTACTAAACAAATTCCCAACACCAGATAACACTCATCCCAATTGGGCTGGGAAGGTGGCTCAGTGATAGAGTGCTTGCCTTGCATGCTTGAGGCACTGGGTTCAATTCCTTAACACCACATAAGCAAAAAGAAAAAAGCCAAATAAAAAGAACTATAGACTCATCTTTTTTATGAACACTAAAGCAAAACTTCTCAGTAAAATTCTGGCCAACTGAATTCAACAACTAACCAAAAAAAACAAAAAACAAAAAACAAAACCATACACTAAGATCAAACAGGATTCATGATTCAATTCAGGGATGTAAAGTTGGTTCAATAAACACAAATCAATAAATGTAATTCAACATATCATCAAAAGCAAGACAAGAACTATATGATCATCTCAATATATGCAGAAAAAGCATTTGACAAGAGTTAACACCTCTTTATGATAAAAGTTCTGGAGAAGCTAGGAATCCATGAAACATTTCTCAATATATGAAGGGCTGTATATGACAAATCACAGCCAGCTTTATACTTAGTAGGGAAAAGTTAAAACAATTTCCTCTAACATCAGGAATGAGATAAGGATGCCACTCTCTCCACTCCTCTTCAGCATAGTACTGCAACTCTAGCAACAGTAATACAGCAATATAAAAGTATCAAAGGGATCCATAAATAGAAAGAAGTAAAACTCTCCCTCTTTGCAGGTGATATGATCCTATATTTAAAGAATCCTATAGATTTCAGTTACCCAAACTGATTCTAAAGTTTGGAAAATAGCAGTGTATAAAATCAACCAACAAAACTCATTACCATTTCTGTACATCAATAATGAGAATAAATAGATAAAAGAAGGACTGGATAAATGGGATTGTATCAAACTGAAGTGTTTCTGCTCTTCTGAATAGCTAACAAGATGAATAGAAAGCCAGCTATGCATCAGATAACGCCTTATATCTAAAATATACTTAGAGCTCCGAAAATTAACCCTTTCTCAAATAAACCCTCAAAAACTCAACTACCCATTTAACCAATGGGTGAAAGATGTAAAGAGAGACTTACAGAGGAAAAAGTAAGAATGTCCAATAAACACATGAAGGAATGTTTCACATCTATAGCCATAAAAGAAATGGAAATTAAAACAAAACTGGGAATGTATTTCACCCCACTTAGAATGGCAATTATCAAGAAAACTAACAATAATAAATGTTGCCTGAGATGTGGCAAAAAACAACAACAAAAAACACAACTCTACACTGTTTATGGGAATGTAAACTTGTTCAACCACTCTGGAAAGGAGGATGGAAGTTTTTCAAAAGACTAGCCTATGACTCAGCAATTCTGCTCCTGGGCATTTATCAAATAGAACACAAACAATGCTACCAGCACAACCATATTCATTGTAGCATTGTTTACCAAAGCTAACATATGGAAGTGACCCAGATGCCTCTCTCTGGATAAATGGACAATGTGGTATATATAGATAATGGAATTCAATGCTTCCATCAGAAAGAATGATATTAAACCATTAGTAAGGAAATGAAAAGACTTGGAAAATTCGATTAAATAGAGTAAGCCGGACACAAAGAAATATAGGTTGCATGGTTTCCCTAATTTGTTATAACTAGAATGTATCCATAAATCTATAAGTAAACACCCTGGATGGTAAAAAGAAAATGCACTGAGACATGATTAATTATGGGCCTCTGGACATTCACACAGTGAAACCATAAAGCAGATCACAAAGTCTCAATAGCTATGTGTATATGATCTTATAAAATAATATTTTACAGACTGGGAAGGTGGCTCAGTAGTAGAGTACTTGCCTTGCATGCATGAGGCCCTGAGTTCGATTTCTCAGCACCACATAAAGCAGAAAAAGCTGAAAGTGGCACTATGGCTCAAGTGGTAGAACACTAGCCTTGAGCTGAAGAGCTCAAAAATTACAAAATGAACTTCAAGAAATAGAAATGAAATGTTGTTGTAGTTTTCTTTTCCTTTTGTCTGTTTTTTTAGTGTATTTGTCTTTGGGAGGGTAATGATGGACACAGAAAAGGTGGGACTAAGAGTGAACAAATATAGCAGTGGTACTAACTCAATTCTATGTGGAAAATGAACAATCTAACATATGGGTGGGTATTGGAGGGTAAAATTGGGAGAGAACAAAGGAAGAGATGACATGGTTCAATAAGAAATGTATCTGCGTTATATAACTCTAACCCCTCTGTACATCCCCTCTACAATTACAATAAGATACTTTTTAAAAAAGAATCTCAAAAAACAATCCTTATCAGAAAGAACAGTGCTGGAGGAATAGCAATACCAAATTTCAAACTCTTCTACAAAACCACAATAATGAAAACAGCTTGGCACTGGTACAAGAACGGACCTGAAGACCAATGAAATAGAACTGAAGACCCAGAAATGAACCCACAGACCTATAGTCACCTAATCTTCGATAAGGGAGCTAAAAAAAATAGAATGGAAAAAAAGACAGCCTCTTCAGTAAATAGTGCTGGCAAAATTGTTTAAACACCTGTAGAAAACTAAAGCTAGATCCCCATATACCACCCTGCACCAGAATCAACTCCAAATGGATCAAAGACTTTGATGTCAAAGTAGACACCCTGAAAATATTACAGGATGGAATAGGAGAAACTAGGGCACCTTGGCACAGGCCGAAATTTTCTTAATAAAGACCCAGAAACACAACAAATCAAAGAAAGTTTGGACAAATGGGATTGCATGAAATTGCAGAGTTTCTGCATGGCAAAGGACATAGCTAGCAAGATCAATAGAAAGAAAGCTCAGGGATTCAGAGAATATCTTTACTAGCCATACAATGGATAAGGGTCTCATATCTAAAATATACATAGAACTCAAAAGATTAAACCCCTAACAACAAATCCTCAAAGAAACAACTGCCCCATTAAGTGGGCTAAAGACTTAAAGAGAAACTTCTCTGAAGAAGAAATAAGAATGGCCAATAGACACATTAAGATTCCACCTCACCCTAGTTAGAATGGCTATAATCAAGAACTCTAATAACAACAGATGCTGGAGTGGATGTGGCCAAAAGGGAACCGTACTGCATTGTTTTTGGGAGTGTAAACTTGTTCAACCACTTTGGAAAGCAGTATGGAGGTTCCTCAAAAGACTTCACATAGAGCTTCCCTATGACCCAGCAATCCCACTTTTGGGCATTTACCCAAATGATCACAAACAAGGCTATACTAAAGCTACCAGCACAACTATGTTAATTGCAGCATTATGTACCATAGCTAAGATATGGAACCAACCCAGATGCCCCTCAGCAGATGAATGGATCAAGAAAATGTGGTATATATACACAATGGAATTCTATGCCTCCATCAGAAAGAATGATATTGCCCCATTTGTTATGATATGGAAAGATTTGGAAAAATATATATTAAGTGATGTAAGCCAGGCCCAAAGAAACATGGGTCCCATGACCTCCCTTATTTGCAGTAACTAGTATAAGTCAAGGACAAGCAGAAAAGGTAAAAAGTTATGTACATATGACCATATAAGATGTTGTTAAATGAAATGAACCCCAAGATAGGGACACAACTTGTTTTTTGTTCTTGCTATTATTTTGAATGTATCTAAAATGTACTATGTGATTTTTTTGTTTCTCTTGTATGTGTTTCCACCACCCTGTTTTCACTGTATTTGAATTGTGGTGTCCTGCATCTTGTATATACATCTTTCTAATTTGAGGAGGGGTAGGGAAATGCTACAACAAAATGCTACAACAAGGATACTGGTTGACCCATTGTATCAATGAGATGTTCAAGACACTATATAGAAAATGAACTTTACAATTAGAGGGGGTGGGAATTAGGGAGGTGGGGAAGGGAAGGTAGGGGTAAAAGAAAGGAGGAGGTAGCAATGCTCGATAGGAAATGTACTCATTACCTTACTCATGTAACTGTAATCCCTTGTATACTATTTTTACAATAAAAACATAAAATAAGAACCTAAAAATTCAAAGCTATCAATATGGTATCAGTACAATATGTACAATAAACTATCTACATACCACAGTTAAACCTATTTTACCTATGTAAGCTAAGAAAAGTAAACTACCTTAAGTAGTATTTTTCATTACTACATGAATATTAAAATGTGCACTAGGGATGCTAAAAATGATAGACATAATTTACTTTCTAAAGTTAAAATTGATTCTATATATAACAGATTCATTCCTTCTCATAGCTATTTCAGTTCACACATATAAGAAGTACATAATAGAAGTACAGTACTATTTGTAGTGATTACAGTTGTAGTAAAACCTTCCTAAGTCAAAATCTTCAGTGCTTGTCAAGCTATGCCTTGAGATTGTGGGTAGTTAATGCAATGAATTGCTACACAAATATACTAAACAAGTTGTTTGTACAAGAACTGTTTACTTGACAATTTTTAGAGTTATGAATTCCTAACAATGTAAATGCATTATAAGCAAAATGTAGGTATTGCTTAGCTTAGTATTTTGATGTAATAACTACAAATCATCTTTATTCTTTGAGGCAAGACTTTTCCTACATAATAGCTCTGTATCATAGTTCAAGGTGCAATATTATTTGAATACAATGAAGTATTTTTTCTTCTAAAATACATTATTTCGCTCTGGCTTTTCATCATCTCTGACAAGTCTTCCCCCAAGTCAACTGACTATTATCTGACTTTTTTTTTAGCAGAGTATGCACAAAAAGGAGGCCACCACTAAGAGTAAATCCCAATTCAATAGACATTCATTACATTAGAAACACCATTTTTAATAACAGGAGAGTTGTCAGTAAAACAATAAATGTCCAAACATGATGACTCACAGGCTTGTCCCCATCTAAAGCACAGAATATCATATCAGCTTAGCCCAGTTACACTTAGTCTAGTAACAGACTAAAAACTACAGTTATATATCTTTATCTGTTGTTTTCAAGGAGCCATACAACATCTTGTGATAAATAGAAGTATAGATATCTCACAACCACTGGCAATCATTTTTCTGCCAATGATAATACAACTACTTTATGGTACAGAAAATAATTTCCAAAGCAGTTGAAATTGATAGTAAAAGTATGTCATACCTGCGTAACTTTTTCAGTCACATTGTGCGTTCGATCTTTAACCTTGGGTGCAATAATAGTTTTATCCGAAGAAGGAGGGGATGTATTCTTTTTTTCAGTTTTGACATCTGAAAAATTCAGAGTGAGCTGTGGAATCTTGTTAATGGTGCTGTATTTGTTGAGGTTCGAATCCGATGTAGACCCCAGGAGGCTTGACTTGATATGATTAAAAGGCCCTAAAAAATTAAAAAGTATTTATAAAAACAACATTGGAAGAAGAATAAAAAAAAGAGATGATCTGAATGCTCTGTTAATGACTCATGAGCAATGTGGCCCAGATGTGACTAAACATACCTGATAATATATGAACACAGAAGTTTGGGTAATGTTTTGCCACACAAAGCAACATGTGAGTCTCAAGAAGAAAAAAAAGCAAAAGCAGAAAAAAAAGATAAAACCCTAGCTAGGCCTTAGATTTGCCTTGAGACAGCAAAGAATAACTTCAGTGTGTACCTGTTTGTTTTCATAAATAAAACTATTAAACTCTACACTCAAATAACTAGTCAAATCCTACTTTCAAAGTTTTAATGAATTTTGTTTTATAATGTGACAGGTAAAAAGAAAAGCTACCTATGGGAAATGCCATATTGGCTATTAAATTTATGAACAGATCATCTACCCTGATCCAGTTCACACCCTTCTCTGTGTCTCTGTGAAAGGTCCAGCCATCAGTTCCTTCACATGCTTTCAATATCCATATAAAATCCTCTACAGAGACTTGAAAAGTGTTAAACCAACAGAACTGAGAAGGACAAAATGTTCGTGTGTGTGTGTGTGTGTGTGTGTGCGCGCGCGCACGCTTGGGCGCACGCACATGCACGTGTACGTGTCTGTGCACATCTATTGAAAACCTTAGGAACCTAATTGAGACTTTTAAATATTACATTTACATTTAAGACTGGCCACTTTCTAAGCAAATATCCCAAAGACTGAAAAAGAAATCAGGAAAGAAAAATGCTCTTTTCTGACTACTACGACAAAAAATAATCAAGGATAGATAAGAGACTGTGTGTGGGGTTGTTACTTGCTAGACATTTCACATAAAGATAATTTGGAAAGGTATTATACCTGTGTTTTTCTTGTGGAGGGAGAGTAGTTATAAAAACCCTAAGTCTGCTAATATTTTATATTATCATTGTGTTGGAAGGACTGGTAAAATATACAACTTGTATGAATGATCTAGCTACTCAACATATTTTGCTTATGCATTTTCCCTGTCAACAATAAGATGCACATATTTTAAAGATTAAAATATATTTTAATTGCCAAATAGGGAATACATTTTTTAGCCAGTCCTGGGGCTTGAACTCAGGGCCTGGGCACTGTCCCTGAGCTTCTTTTGCTCAAGGTTAGCACTCTACCACTTGAGCCATAGAACTACTTCTGGCCTTTTCTGTTTATGTGATACCCATGCATGCTAAGCATGCACTTCCACTAAGCCACTTTCCCAGCCCCAGAGTATACATTTTTTAGCACTACAGAGTTTGCACTTTTGACTCAAATAATTCAGATCAAAATATAATGTTGAGAAATGTTATTTATCATTTTATTTATAGTTAATGGGAGGAAAAAATCACATTACATTTATTTATAAATGATTATGCTATCATAAAAGTTTAAAGTAAATTTCAGTGCATTTTCAGGTATTTTTAAAAACATACTTTTTGTCCAGTTTTGAAATTTATTTTCCTTTTAATTTTAGTTTGATGATAGGATTTGAACTCAGGACTAGGCATTTTTGCTAGGAAACTATTCTACTATTTAAACCAAGTCTCCAGCCAAAATGATTTCATTTTGTAGTATGAAGAGATTTTATTGGAATATTTTTATATATGTAAACAATGAACACTGACCAAATTCACTTCCACATCAATTTTTCATTTCCCTTACATGAGTTGCATTTTCTTCCAGGGGCCTGGGTCACTCCCATGATGATAACCAGGTCCATCTAGATGAAAACTGTCATTGAGCTCTGGGTATTTATTGCCTTCCCTATGCTTATTTGCGTATCAATAGTCCCTCTTATTTAACAAGGGTATACATAAGAGCCAAAGTTGAACCAAATTACTCTAAGCTTCTGACAGAAAACCCACTCCTTAGGTCCTTGTAGAATTACTAGCCCATATAATTGTTAATTATCAAAAATAGTTCAGAAAAAAATCCTTATTTGTTCTATTTCTATGGCTTGAATTCAAGCTTGGGCAATATCTCTAGTGCTCTTCCACTTAAGCCACAGCTCCATTTTCAGCTTTTTCTGGTGGTTACTTTGGAGATAAGAGTCCCTCAGTCATTCGTTGGTGGGCTGGCTTTGAATGATGATCCTCAAATCTCAAACCTCCAGAGTAGCTAGGGTCACAAGTGGGACAACCAATACTGGGCTAGACCCTTCAATTTCTGTATCATGGGGGTACATATTAGCATTTAAGCATTGCAAAATATACAGGGACTTCAGACTTCTTAGACATTGTCTTTTCCCCAGCTGTAATGCAATATTTTACTCCTTCAGCAATTTAACATCACATGGGGAATAGGGACAAAAGAATATATAACACTGTAAAGCTAAACTATATTGAAATTCTTTATATCCTTTTTCAATCTACTTCTGTAGTGTCCATTATTCTGGATTTCTGTAGCAAACTGTCTTCAGAGCTGTCTACATCTGTGCTGTTCATAGGTAGGGAATACTATTTGCAGTTTTTTAAATTGTTATTGTGATGAGGAATCTTTAATGAACTCCATTGCTTTGGTTGCACTGATTATAATATAGTCTCTGTAGTACTTCATCTGTGAGGACATATGGTGTCATCATGATGGAGGAAATTAAAATGATCATTTGCTCACCTTGAAAAATTGTCCCAAATATCCCACAAGACCTCCATATTGTTAAAAACTTTTGTTTATAATGATCTAAGCCTTGAAGTAATCTTTGTTTCAAATAAACCAACAAGATGTGATTTTTAACATAGTTTCAATATACATTATAATTTCCAAATTTACAACTACCCTGATAAGTGAAGATTATACATTGCTTTGTTTATAACTTTATTAAGATTGTAAATTATTTGGGGAAATTACATTACCTAGACCTTTACTCTATGGAGTTTGAGAGACCTAGACAGTGTTGAATTTACAGTGCTTATCTGGTAGAAATATTGTAAACTAAACGATCTGAAGCCTATTTTATCTATATTGGAATGGATAAGACTTTGTTCGTAGTTTCATTAATCACACTAAGATCATAAATAAAATTTCTATTAAACATTTTTCTTCTTCTTTTTTTTCCTGGTCGTGGGGCCTGAACTCTGGGCTTGGGCACTGTCCCTCAGCTCTTCAGCTCAAGGCTAGCACTCTACCACTTGAGCCACAGTGCCACTTCCAGCCTTTTCTGCTAATGTGGTGCTGAGGAATCGAACCCAGAGCTTCAGGCATGCAAGGCAAGCACTGTACCACTGAGCTACCTTCCCAGTCCAAACATATTTTTCAATATTATCCCTCTACCCATATAAAATGAAACATGGCATGATGAAAGGAAATATGTGTGTTAAAAATTAAACATTTGTATTTGTTTATTTGTCTTGGGGTCATCTACTGGCTTGCAATCTCATGCTATAATTCCTAAGAAATCTTCTAAATTTCTCTACAGTGTCTCTATTTCCATTTTTTTCTAACAAGTCTTCTATTTCTCATTACTTAATAATGAATATGATCTTTAACAGAAAGGAGATATAAGTCCTAACATTTAGCAGTATTTCTTCTGTATAATTTACTATATTTTGTCACATTGAGAATCATGTTTGAATTCTAGAACACTTATTACAATACTTTCTATTTTCTCCTCAGTTTTCTGCATATATTTTATGTTGATTTTTTCACTTATTAAAATTCATACTAAGGTTCAATCTATCATGGTTGATTGTAATGTCATGTTATATTTTGCTATCCATGTATGTTTCTGCCCTATTATTTTAATTTTTTTCTTATTTGGGATGTTTTATTATATCTCTAATGCCTTTAAAGCCGACTTCAACATATATATTATTACAGTTTATGTTCTTGCATCATATTTGAACATAAACATTAAAATAAATATTATTTGATCATAAATTGATATTCTTTTATTTCCCCTTTATGTTATAGTTAATAGATCATCTTGAATTTCCAAAAATGTTAAATGATCTCTGAATATCATTTCAGGATAGCAAAGACAGTATTGTAAAGTATTGTTGACACAATGAAACATAAGATCTAATACAATTGAGAAACTGATAAAATGTCACACTCAAATTAGTTTAACTAGTTAAACTAGTGGAGAATATTTTATTTTTTTTTGTTTTTAATAAGTCTTTTATTGTGAAAATCCTGTACAGAGGGGTTACGATTACATTAGAAAGGTAATGAGTACATTTCTCAAGCATTGTTGCCTCCTCTTTTGTTTTTTCCCTACCATGGAGAATATTTTAAATACTCAATTTTCTTTTAAATTATTGGCTTTAGATGATCAACTTAGACTTTCTTTTAAATAATTTGAAAATACTTAGTATATCCATAATCAATTGTGCATGCTATTTGGATAAAACTCTTACAATTTATTTTATCCTATATAACAAAGATGACTATATTTCAATGTTTTTGAGTAATATATTTATATGTAGAATTCAGAGCATACAAGATATTCACTTGGGTAATTTAAAAAAACTGTCTAAATTCTAATGGAAAAATATTCTAACACTTTAAAATAGGAATTAACAATAGCCTCTCTCTCTCTCTCCTCTCTCTCTCTCTCTCTCTCTCTTTCTCTCTCTCTCTCTCTTTATCTCTCTCTTTTGAATTCGAGGCCTGGGCACTATACCTGACAGAGCCTCTTTGTGTTCAAGGGTAGCACTCTACCACTTGAGCCACCATCTCCCTTCTGGCGTTTTCTGAGCAGTTTATTGGAGATAAGAGTCTCATGGACTTTCCTGTCCATGAGCATTGTCCATGAGCATTGCTTTGAACAGCAATGCTCAAATCTCAGCCTCCTGAGTAGCTAGGATTACCGATGTAACCACCAGCCAACAGTAACTTTTCTCAACAATGCTAAACCTACCTTGACAGAATATGATGCCAGAAGGGCATGAGATTCAAGGATTAGAGCTCAAAATACCAGCTTTCCTACCTCCGAAGCCTATAATCAGGGAGGTCTTAATGGTGAAAGCCTCACTAACAGTTATCATGAACAGATAGGATTTAGGTTCTAATGAAATGAAAGGAAAATAGCCTGTAAAGCAAAGTAAATTATTTTTACAATGATGAGTGGGCAGAAATAAGGAAAAATAATACAGTCAAGTGAAAGAAATGTAAAACTCAAATGAATATCAGAGTATTTGATGCTCTTTAGTAAAACATTGCAGGATAGATGCCCAGATTAATTTTTCACTGTATTTAGTAAAAGACAGAAAACAACTGACAAGTAGTCACTTGTTTATTGAACACTTGAATAAAGTTTTTATATGTGACAAGTGTCTGACTAAATTAAAGTAAGCCAATTTCTTAGTATGAAGGAATATCTGTATGTTTAGAGATGAAACTACAAAATAACAACTGGGGAAAAGTTTACATGAAAAATATTTGTAAAGTATACTGATGTGTGGCTATTTACATGTATCATGAGTTACAGCATAGTAAAGGAGAATATTTGCTCTTTAAGATGTTGTTAAGAGCTGAGCGCTGGTGGCTCACGCCTGTAATCCTAGCCACTCAGGAGACCAAGATCCAAGGATCTCGGTTAAAATCCAGCTCGGGCAGGAAAGTCTGTGAGACTCTTGAGCTGAAGAGCTTGGGGAACAGCACCCAGGCCCAGAGTTCAAGCCCCATGACCGACAAACAAACAATCAAAAGTTGGTGTTAAAATATAAGTACATATTGTGAACTGTAAAATAGGTGGCTTTAAAATCACTCTGTCTTTATACAGTGTTTGTTGGATATTTGGTTTAATTTGGTTAAATTTTAATACAGCTCAAATAGCAGAAGCACCTTAGCACTAAAGAAAATGCAAATGTAGCATTTGGTAATTATGCTTTGCCAAAGAAGCCTGCCAATAAGCATAAGGCAACAAGATTAACACTTAGAAATATATATAGGAAGTTCTCATCAAATTAGTTATATTAAATATCCACATTTCCTGTTTCACTGAATGACATATAAGTTATAAAAGAAAATTTTTGTCACAGAAAATCAATTTGCCAATCCTTGTAATATCACAAGATTCTGGGTAATATCCAGTGGGACTTTTCAAAAACAAATTGTGTCAGATCTATTCATTTATAAGTCTGATAGTTTCCTGCTAAAAGAGGAGGTGAAAGCTGTTACAAATGTTGAGATTGAATTGGTTTCTGACTGATATTACAAATTCATAGACAGTGGGAAGCAGAACATACCAATGTTAGAGAAATGAAGACTTATTTGAAATAAAAAATGAAGTGGAAACAGTAAAAGAGCAAACTTTTATGAGAATTATTTATTAGGGAGGTTAAGGAGGTTAAGCACAGTGATTTTTGGGGGGGAGGGGCACTCCTGGGGCTTGAACTCAAGACCTGAGTGCTGTTCCTGAGCTTCTTTGCTCAATGCTAACACTTGAGCCAAAGCTCCATTTCATACTTTTTGGAGATAAGAGTCTCATAGGCTTTCCTACTGGGCTGGCTTTGAACTGCCTCCTGAGTAGCTAGGATTTCAGGCGGGAGTCACCAGTGCCTACCTCAGAGTGAATTTTTTTAAATTGGTGATTTGGAAAACTAGGGAGACAAACCATTCAGTACAGGTAAAAATAAGTATAGGAATTACTGAGTTAAGTTGAAATACCTCTCCTGAATCTTAGATAAGTCATTCAAATTTTTTAAACACATCTATTCATTAAAACACAATCCATTAATTAAAAATGGATTATGCTTTCTAGAGATTTGAGGTTTTATTTATTTTAAAGTGTCAGAGTATTAAAGAAATTAATTAAAGGAAAGGAAACAGATCTTTACAAAAAAGGTTAGGTAGAAATTATTTTATTTTAGAAGAGATTGAGTACCAATTTGTTGTCTTTATATTATGATATTTCATGTGAAGATTAGTGGCCAGAAAATATCTGTCTCCTAGGGATATGGGGATAAAAAGACAAGTGCACTTCAGGAAGGAGTTAGGCTATGATCGTATGTAATAGGAGCTAAACCAGGCCTCCCTGAAGTTACTGTACCCTCTGGACTTAAAGATGTCTGTGTCTTGAGCTAAGAGTGGACAAGCACCTCAGGGAAAAGGAATAATCCAGACATTTTGAAGCCCTTCCAAATGCATCCTTGAGTTATTTAATTTGTAAATAAATAATGCCTGGATCAACTAGGTATTGGAATCATTTAATATAATCATGTATTTGTCATGTTAAGTTGTATGTAAATATGCCTTTGATTTCTTAACCTTTCCCTCATTTAAACATGGCTTAGAAGCAAAGACAAAATATGGAAATAATTTACACTTTCTAGCATATTAGTTGTTCTTTAAAAACTGTGATTTAAAATTGATTCACCACCTGACATCTCTGTTAAGAAGAAAGGGAAATTTTGTTTACACAACTGATACTGCACAACGGTGAATTGAGGATGAAGAATTGGTTAATGGATTATCTTATGAAATGAAAACAATATTTATTTTGACAAGTGAACTAATTACTTGCATTTACTTAATTAAGTTAGTATTAGCTAATTTTTGTGGTGCTGTGATTCAAATCAGGGCTGTGAATAGACTACCAGAATCACTGTATTACTGAACTATATCTACAACTCTGATTACAAGTTGGCAAGATAAGCCATCCTAATTTTCCAATTATTTGGGAAAATGTGGGTTCATCAATGAAGTTTCTTTTTTTGAAGTTTTTTTGTAAATCACTGGCAAATTACTGTGTGCTGATTCATAGATAATTATTAAATTGTTAAATTTGAAATAAGTCTCATTTCCCATAAGCAAATTGTCAAGAGCTAGGTGTTTTGAGGTTACATTCTGAATTATGTCAACTAAAACCACCGACTACTGCTGACAATATTCACTCTCTTTTAGAAATCACAGTGAAAAGGCTACTGGAAGAATAATCATGCAAATGAAATTCCACCCTAGAATTGAAGATCCTCTGTATAGACTCTTTGAAGTGCTCACAAAATAAAGGCAGGGTGCAAATTCCCATATTTTCAAATTACTCAGGCTGCTGATAAGATATCATCCTAGTTTCTGGGACTATTAATTCATAATCACCATTAGATCTGAACTAATTAGGAAAAGAAGAAATCAGTCCACAAAATTTCACAGTGGTCAAGTACTAATGACATTCAAAAAAGGCCCAAACAGGAAACTGAGTCATGATGGTACTGGTGGAGACTTACATGCAACACACATGCACAAGGTAGTCACTGCCACCAACTTCACACCCACAGCAGCATGCACAGCCTGGTAAAAGACCAAGCCAAGGAGGTTTCAACTTAATGAGACTATGTGACTATTACATTAAAAAAATCCTTTCATCTATTTTGAGATAGTGGAACACAGAAGTGAATTTCAAAGTTTTAGCTGAATCTGAATGGACTCAGACCCAATTAAACATTATTTTATGGTCCCTGTAGGTCATGCCAGTGATTTTAGACTAATATGGACCACAAGTTAAAATGATTAAAATATAATAGAGGAAAAATAGAAAACGACTTTCATGCATGCACAATATACTACTACAGTAAGCTTAAAACCATACCCCCTGCCATCCAGGAACGTGAAACTAGTGTTAGGGAGACAAAAGAGGGACAAGTGAAGTAATGCTGACAAATAGCCCGTGGTTCATGTTATTTAATCTTGTACTCAATATAGACAAGTTTCCCCTAAATTAGGCTTATGTGGTATTTTACACCGGAACATACTGAGCCTGATCTTTGTATTTTTTCAAATGCTTTAAATAGTTATGAAGTGTTCATTGTCAACCTAAGGTTACACTTCTTACAGGAAAAACAAACACACCACCATTTTTTAAAAAATCACAAATGATCGCTTTAATGACCCAGCTGAGGAGGTAACAATGTTTCCAGCCAAATCAAGCCATGACGTCTCCACCAGGGACCTGGACTAGCTCAGGGCAGCATGAAGATGTTGCACTGGACAGGGTGGGCAGCAGGCAAGTTCACATGCCAGGTCATGGGGCACTTTAAGCATCAGATGGACACTTGAGCTAGTACTTTACCTTTGACATTGCGCCCATTGTCTGTTTTGAGCATATAAGGATAAAAAAAAGAGAGAAATATATATAAAAAAGACTAAAATTCTGTTTATGTACACTGAATTACCTTCATCAAAACAATCAAAGAAAACAGGACATAATGATTGAAGACTTCTCATTGACTGACACAAACAATATGAATTTCATCCAGGTAAAATGAGTACATAAGAATATCTGCTGAGATAAACATTTGTATTTATGTAAGTCAAGTGTGTTCATCTCATTCAAATAGATTCCAAGTTCAAGATTTTACGATTATGACAGTTTAGAGAAAAATGTCTGCAGCTACCTGCAATTGTAACCATTTCCCACCTTGTCAAAAGGCTAAAATTCTTTCTCAATCATCACAAAACTCACACAAACCGACACAAATGTGTTACATCTTGCATGTTAAGTAATTTTTCCATTAGAACTTATACATCAAATTTCCACATAATATTTTCCATATAGTAATTAAATATTTTCCACATTAATATATTAATGCAGTTTTATTTACTAAACTACATTGCATTATTAAGTATATTGAAAAAATTCTCAATGTATAAATGGAAAATAGCAAATATAAAACAAAGTCAATCTTATGCAAGTGTATAATTGCAAAAAAACTCAGTATAACTATTTTTCTGTGTAAATGAAACTGGTGTTTTATTATATCATCACAGCACAGCATACTTCCAATATTTAGGAAATTCATTTATATTAAAATGGTCTATTTTTCAAGTCTTTCTGTGGGAAGTTTTCAGATTAATTTTGAGGATGACAATGTGCACACTTGCTATGAATAAAATCTGTATTATTAGGTTCAAAACATACAGGCTTTAAATAAATGGAGTCATACTAAGCCATTTAAGTATATCTAAGATTGAAAAAATTGTTCAAAATTTCAATATACTAGCAAACCCATTTTAAATATTGATATATATTGCTGGACACTGGAGGCTCATGTTTGTAGTTCTAGCTACTCAGGAGTCAGATTTGAGGTTAGAAGTTTGAAGTCAAGTGTAACAGGCCTATATATGACACTCTTATCTCCAATTAATGACAAAAAAATCACAGGAAATGGAGTTGTGGCTCAAGTGGTAAAATGCAAGTCTTAAGTGAAAAAGTGAAAAGCAAGGCTACAGCAACCAGGCCATAAGTTGAAGCTCCAGTATCAGCAACATTGCCCTAAATCTTGAGATATATTGTAATTGTTTCAAGTGGCATCATTAGGACAGAAATAAGCAAAAATAAAACATGGTTTTGATGACAACTCTCTTCTATCTTTGAATAATCACAAGTGTACAGGGGTCCAGGAGGACATCTTGGTTGCACTGAAATAATGTTTCTATTAGTAACATGACCCCAAAACAATTGCTAAAGTAATGATTGCTTTGTACATATTAAAAACACAGTAACTGGAAATATTGGTATATCTCAGCACATGCCTAATATGCACAAGGTCCCCAGCCCTGAAAATACACACACACACACACACACACACACACACACACACACACATTTTTACTCAATAAATCTAGAAGTTACAAGTAATAATGTATAAACCCAGAAAAAGGTAACACAAAATTAATAAAGCTTTGACTTTCAAAGACTGATAAGTTTGGGCATTGTGCTCATCTGAGACGATGCTATCATTTCTTCATGTACAGAAATTTATATTCGCTACATTTTTTGTAGCAAATTGACAGAGTAAATTAGCATCTGTTGAATATAATGACAAAATAATTGAACTTTACATTTGCACAGTTAGGTACTATAATTTGAACCCAGGGTTCACTCTTGATAGGAAGTATTCTATTTCTGAATATTCATCCCCAGCACTTTGTATTTTAGTTTGTCTTTATATATAGTCTTTGGCTTTTGTTGGATATAACTCGGACTGCTATCCTCCTAACTGCTGCTCTTGAATACCTAGAATTACAAGTGTAATCTCACTTGTTTGCAAACAAGTGCACTTGCACCATCATGCCCACTTTTTTGATTTTTTTTGCATGACCTAGCTTTTTACTTTGATCCTTCCAATTCTGCCTTCCATGTAATTGTGTTATTTACTCATTTACCCAAGCATAGTCCAGCACAACTAATTTGGAAACATAACCCCTGTTTTTACTGTATTTGATGTCGATGCCCTGCATCTTGTATGTACATTTTTCTAATTTGGGGAGGGGAAGGGAAAAAAACAAAATGCTTAAGTAGGGATACAGGTTGGCCCATTGTAACAATGAGAAGTACAAGACACTTTGTTGAAAACGAACTTTACAACTGCAGGCTTTGGGGGGGGGGGGGAGGAGTTGGGGAAGTGGGGAGGGAAGGGAAGGCAGGGGAAAAACAAAGACGGGTGTAACAATGCTTAATAGGAAATGTACTCATTACCTCCTTACTCATGTAACTGTAACCTCTCTGTACAGTATCTTTAGAATAAAAATATATATTAAATAAAAAATTTATAAATGTATCTGTCTGGGATAGATTGAATAAGAAAAAAAATGGAAACTTTACTACAGATTATTCTAAAGTATAGCTCTGAGGTACTTCATAATGTCCATTAAATGAAAGGATTGGTTAAAATATTGTACCTAGTATGTTTGCAATATATTTAAAGTTCTGCAAAGACTAGTAATGTCAGAGGAGATTTATTGGAATGAACCCACAGTCTGCAGGTAGGCTTTAATCTGGTACCCAGTTTCATAGATTCATAAAACAAAAATCAACCATTAGTATTTTCCATCTAATCTTGACAATGCTCAGTTCTTAAAGTGATTTAGTAGCTAAAATTGCTCTGAAGCTGAAATATGAAATGCCTTTTAAATATATCAGTCTAAAGTCATATGTTGACTATAGCATCTGTACAAAAGTGATACATTTTCTGAAAATAGCCTAGACTGGATAGGACATGTATAGTACTGTACTGTACTAAGAAACCTGAAAAAGATTAAATCACCCTTTCCTATAATTGTGTCAGTAACTGTGTACTAAATGGAGATACGTACATTGACAATGATAAACCCAAGTTGATGAAATTTGAGTTAAGCTCCTTAGAAATACTATTAAAACACAGACAAAGCATTTTAAAATGTAATGATTATTTTTCAGTTTGATTTTTCGAAGGTATTGTTTGGACTTGTTATTATCCTGTACCTCAGGCCCTTATGGGGAACCTCTGAAAGGGAAGTCTCTGGAAAGCTGGTGTATTTTCTAAGCTCATCACACTAGCTGAATTAATAGCTAAAGCATTTGGACTATTTGCATTATCCTTCTGAATTTATTTTTATTGTTAAGGCAGAGAATCTGCTTCTCAAAGATCAAATTAGAGGAGTCTTTCTGGCAGAAAATATTGAGCCCACCATTTCTAGATGGTAGAAGCCTGAAATAATTGTCTCATGAATTGTATTTGATTTTATTTTACTTTTGACCTTTTTGGAACCACAGATTAAAATGCATGCACTAATTGTTCTCATGAAGTACACAGTTCCTCAATTATGTCTTTTTTGACATATTTCAAACTGTTCTCTCTGTTTCTGCAATATGGATTTATCTTTCTGAGTATTTTTTTTCCTTGCTAACATCTTTTGTTCAACTCCTTTGATTTTTTGTTTCACTGTACTCTTTAGATAACAGATCTGACACTGATTTAAATTCAAAGCACTGTGAAGGAGATAACTCATTGCTTCTTGATAGATGTAACTTTGGAATATAAATTGTGAGTATGCTTTTCTAAATGTCAAAACAACATTATTGAGTATCTTCCATGAATTAGACAATTGTGATGCATTCTATAATCGTAGGACAAGATATGCCAAAGCTCCTATGCCAGGGCAGCTCTGTCAACACTATTATATTCATATCTAGCCATACATGTGTACAACATGTATACAAAATGTATGGCTAGATATGAATATGTGGAATGTAAAAATTCTATGGTTCATATAATTTCAAAGCAGAAAACTCAGGTCTGAAATCATTGGATTCTGGTGTGAGGAGGGAAAAAGAAGTGCTGACAGATGAGCAGGCTCTATGTAAGTAGTATGAAAAAGAACAAGTGGGGAGGGGACTTTAAGCAAAGAAAGAAATGGTGGAACATGCACAGAAGATGTTTGGGAACTGGCTTAGGATAGAGAAGCAGTAGGGGTGGTAATGTTTGAGAAGACACTACTTATCACCTGAATTCATCTTATTTATGTTAGGTATTGACACTGTAAAGTAGGAAGATAATGTCCATCATACTACTTCAGAACTACAGATAAAAAGATCCAGAGAAAATAAATTAAATTATTCATTAGGTGAGTATCAAACCGACACGTTGATATAAAATCCTTTTGCACAACTAAAGATAATAAACATAAGCAAATAAATCCATGAAGAGGATTACTTATTTTTTCTTCCAAAGCATAAGAATGGAATTAAAAACAATATGAAAGTGACCTTTTATTACTCATCATGTTCCATAGTAGAAAAAAAAAAGTCAAACATACCTTCACTGGCATGTCGGTCTCTAAATATGTTCTTGGGGTGGACACTGAATCCTTCTATATCATGCACTGAAGATGCTCTTCTGATACTACAAATGCTTTCCCTGGATCTGGAATGTGTTAGCTGGGAACTTGACTGCAGCATGTCAGGGTAGAGTCGGTCCCATTGCCTTTTGGGAGAGGAATGGTCAAGAGGACCAGATATGTTCACCAAGGGAGAACATTTGCTGGGCTGTATCAAGGCTTTTGTATCATCAGCTTCAGAGGGGCTGCAGCTTTCTTTTGTTGGAGACTTAAAGTGCTTCATGGCTACGGAATCATCGCTGTGTTTCGATGAATCGATGACTACGACATCTGGGTCTTCCTGTGGTAAGGACTGCTTTCTGTAAGTGAGAACTCTCAGACCAGGAAATTTGAAGCCAAAAAGTTTCCCTACAAAGGGAAACAGGAAAAAGCTTTACCAGAAGATAGTGAATACGTACTTCAACAAAAAACAAACATTGTTGACTCATATTAAAATACCAAACATGATCATTAATCAGCTTAATTGGAATGAGACCAATATGAAGAAGTACATAAGTACTAAGATGATAATAAACATGTTATATTTTTCATGTTTAGACAATAACCCAATTAACATGAATTTATTAACTGATTTGTTTTAATGAAATGAACTTTTTTTTTAATCCATGGTAAAAACAGGTAAAGAACAGTGCCTCATGTCAAGAGACAGATGCAGGAATGAGTATGTGGGGTGGGGAGTATGGTTAATGTAATGGGAATAAAAGGGATGGAAAATGGAGGTTGGTATGATATAGGCTCAACAAATCATAAAAGTCTGCATTCATAATGTTGAAAATTGAGTTTCAATGGGGAAATGTGGTCAACTGTGTACCACAAATTCCTCATTCCATCTTAAATGCTTGAAGACCTTTGGTTTCCAAAATACATGTGAAGATATGAATTTAGTTTTGCAGTACGTGTTACTGTTGTTTCAAAATCCAAGCGTGGGGCATGACATGTGAGATGTATCTGAGAGCAGACACTGCAGAAGAGGTCAGCTAATATAAACATTCAGTGGTAAATATTACACATGTAAAGATTAGCTAATCAACATAAATATTAACACATTCAATATGAAAATATTAGCTGAATACATATGCTAAATGGAAAATTAAACAAAGAAGGTATTATTTTTTCACCCTTCACTTTAGCAGTAAATGGACAGAAAAAAACAGAGAGAGAGAGAGAGACAAGAGCACCATATTTAATACTACAAACAATCATGCTCACTGTGATACTTTGCTGGTGGGTGGCAGATTCTATTAACTCTTTGAAAACTCATCTATAATATTTTTTACAGTATACTTTTATATCGGACTCAGCAATTCACAAATGCCATACTGCAAAGGCATCAAAAGTAAAAGCAATCTAAATGTCCATTAGAAGAATGCTTGGATTTAAATCAAGACATGTATACACTCTAGAATATTATGCTATACTTAAAAACATATGGTTTAATTAAAAGATATTTAAATGTTGCACAAAGTTAAAAACCAAGACTTCACCTTATGTATTTATGACATTATTAAAACCAATAAAAACTTGTATTGTTTGTTTGAGTTGAATGACAGCAGAGAAAGACCAAAGAAAACACACTCCAAAATTTGAATGTTGAAGAGCTCACTGGTTTGGAAGTGGAGTTATCAGGTAATTCATTCTTTATATAATCTTAATGATATTTTGAACATGAATGATAAATTATAAAAATGGGGAATGGCAAAAACAAATCGTTTAAATAGGTATACAGGTAGACCCATTGCAACAATGAGATGTACAAGTCGTTATGTCCAAAAACGAACTTTACAATGGGGGGGGGGGTGAGGATCAGGTGGGAGGAGGTGGGGAAGTATGGGAAGGGATGGGAAGGGGAAACAAAGAGGAGGCAGCAATGCTTGATAAGAAATGTACTCGTTATCTTGCCCATGTAATTGTAACTCCTCTGAATGGTATTCTCACAATAAAAAAAAAATAAAAATTTACCCTGAAAAGAAAATCAAAGGATAATAGAAAGCACACAAACAATAATCAGGAATCCAAGTTTCTCTAAGCATTATTTATACAAAATTCAAAATACATAATTTTATTGCTAGTATAATAGTTGAATCTCCATTATACCATTTTTACCATTATATATTGTCATCCACCTTTTGTCTCTAGGTTACAATATATCATACTCCCTTACATTCATAAAATAGCAGTAATCAAATATAATGAATGCTATTTTCTAATATATTTCCTATGAGCTTCTTAATGCATTGAAGACACTTCTCAAAATTTTAATATATTTACTATGGACTTCTCAATGCATGGAAGACATTCTTAAATCTTCTGAAATTCTCTCCATTTTGATTACATTATCCTAGTGGATAGTCTTATTTAAATATTTGTTTTCATTTTTGTCTTTAATTCATGACCTAAACTTCAGTTTCTAACTCAGATCTATATTCTGTTTTCTAAACCTGAGTATCTAATGGTATTCTCAACATTTCCCAGGAGGTATCAGTTAGACACTTCAAAATCTCATAGTAGGTTCTAACACCATGGTTTACCTCTGCAGAGATTTTGTTGTTTGTATGGCACAATCAATCTATCAGTGTGTGAGTGTGTGAGTGTGTGTGTGTGTGTGTGTGTGTGTGTGTGTGTGTGTGTGTGTGTGTGTGTGTGCTGGTTTTGAGGCTCTGAGGCTTAAACTCCAGAGCTGGGCACTGTCATTCTCAAGGCCAGCACTCTGTCATTGAGCCACAGCTCCACCTTCCAGCTTATTGGTACTTAATTAGAGACCAAAGTCTCACAGTCTTTTCTTGCCCAGGCTGGCTTCACAATGAGATCTTCAGCTCTCAGCCTGCTGAATAGCTAGGATTATAGGTGTGAGTCCCCAGTGCTAGTAAATAATAGTTTTTATCTTAAAAAATACCTCTGATAGCACAAACTATTACCTAAACTGCTCCCCAAACAAGATACTTCAGTGAGAATTGTAGTATCTCTATCTTGTGTTCAACTTTCCTCCATGTAATCTAGAATCAAGCCATAAAGAATTTTTAATTTCTCTGGAGACCTGTAGTTATTCAGCATTTAGAACTTCCTTCTGTTTCATTTCTTTCTTTCTGCCTGTTAGGCTTACCCTTTTGGCTTTAACCTAAAATTTATTTATTACAGAAGCTTTTCTTTCCTTCTGAGCCAAGTCATTTCCCCTTCATAATTTTCTACTATACCTAATAATTATAGATTGAGTGATTGAAAAGATTATCTTTAAGTAATTGTAAAAGAGAAGAGCTGTATAACAAAGCAGTTTATAAATACAATGCATCTTCATCAGTGTCACACCTTCAACATTCTAACCCTCCCACTTCAATCCACCCCTTCCCCTACTTTTCTTAATTCTGTACTCTATACAATGAATTGCTTATCCCTCCCTATTCCTCCCATCCCTCAAGTTGTATCGTTCATTTCCAACCCAGTGTCAAGTGAGTATCATTTTTGCATTAGTTCATCCTTTGTTATTCTCTCGTCTCCCCTGCTTCATTTGGCTATCCCTCTCCCCTTAGATGTAGCCATTTCCTGTGTTAATTTTGTTGGGCTTTCCCCTAGTGCCCCTAAAAGATTATACTATTTGAACTCTCCATAGAGTCTATTATACTTCAGCTAATTCATTTGTAACCTTGACTTAGTGATTTTCTGATTAACGTTTTTCTCCCCTACTTTAGTGGAAGTCTTGAAAAGAAGGATCCTCCATCTGTTTTGTTAACTATTGAACTCTTGCCCTCATAGAATGTCTGAGCATGGCAAATGACACTGAAGTCAGACTCTAAACTGAGATAATTATGTATTCAATTTTGTTGTGGAAAAACTAGAGTATTTAGTTGCTCTGATCATTATAATTAGATTATCTTAACCTCCTAGAATCTCCTAGGATAGTATTGACTTCTATTTATTAATAATGATGGGTTGAATAGAGCTTAATGGCAGATATACACAGTGAACTCTAAACCATATCTTGTAAATCTCATTTTCATATATTTATTCAGATTATTAATAGCTACTAATCTGGAATATGCAATACAAGTGTTTCTAAGCTCCTCATCATTCAATAACTTTTATATAAAAATGTCCATTATAGAACATCTCAGAATTAAGTAGGGTATTTATTTTATAATAAATAACTTTATGTTTGTGCTCTGTGAGTGAAGAGTGTCAAATATAATTGAAATAAAATTTTTCTCTTCAGAATCAACTAACCCAATGTGAAGATAAACCACAACCATATTGAACATGAAATTCTGGATTAATAAACTAAGAAGAGCAAATAATCTGTACAAATATGATTAAATATCAGTGCATGACAATAATTGTTTTACAAATATTCTTACACATTTCTTCTAATAACTTCATATGCTCTAGTAAATTGCCAAGTAAAAATTGGTGAGCTGTATCAAAGCTATTCGATTAGCTTTTAATGCTCATGAAATTGAATTATAAAGTGGTTTACAAATCAATTTTACAAGCTCATTACTATGCATTGAAGGTCAATACCTAATTACATTCATTCTTCATTGGTTACATTACCATCGTCCTTTAAAAACAGCTTGCTGGCTTTCTTAAATTAATGACCACACTAGCATTTAGTTTACTCCTATAGTTTAGTCATACTCAAGGTGGTAACAGATGGTCTTTTCTGCATCAATAGGTTAATATGACCATGTTATATTTCATTACAGATTTAGTTGTCTAACTGTAGTTCATCTGGAAAGAATACACATTGAGAAATTTGCTCAATGCTAGCATTTTCTGGCATAAACTTAAGAAAGCATATTGGGTATAGTTGTATTGTGTACTTAACATTAAAATATACTTGTAAGTTAAATCTCCATATTTTAGCATATTTCTGTTGTAGCTTGAATAATTGCAACAGATAATATTTAGTCTCATATCTACTAAAAATCTCAATAAATCTGAAATAGGAAAAAATAGAGTAAGTTTTTTCACCCACATTGTTAGAAAAAATGATACATTGTAATAAGCTACTTATATGAATCCAGGTGCCAGTTGTTTAGCCCGGTAATCCTTGCTACTCAGGAGGTTGATATTTGAAGATTGTGGTTCAGAGCCCATTCAAGCAGGAAAGTCTGTTAGCCTGTAATCTCCAATTAACCACCAAAAATAGCTAGAAATGGAGCTGTGACTCAGGTGGTAGAGCAAAGCAAAAAGGTCAGGGACAGAGCCCAGAACCTGAGTTGAAGCTTCAGAACTGGCACACACACACACACACACACACACACACACACACACACACACACACACACAAACCCACTTATACAAACATAATTTTGTTTGAACACATTTCATCCAAAAAAACATACCATTGCTAGTATCCATTAATATTAGAAACAATCTTTCTTGGAGGAAAATATTTCTGCAAAATTCCCTATATACTTTTAATCATTGAATTTCTTTACAGTAAAACAGTAAATACTTAGTCATTTGTTAGAATTTTGTTAATCTAACAAATTTACTACTAGGCTCTTCTTATTGAATCATGGCCTGAAGGTAGAGAGAATCGTAAATGTAAGTGGTCGTGCAAGCTAGACTCTGCAGTAAGGCATGGAGAAGAGTTTGGAGAGAAGGGGAGTGGGGATATTATTAAGGCCATAAGCCCAGATATTTCCATTCATGAGCCGGTGGTGGGAGGTGGGAGAATATTTTAAATTGATTCCCTGAAAATTGACTTTCTAATAGATTTAATGGGGAGTACTCTCAGAAAATAATGTCTAGAAAGAATACAGGATTGGGAAGAGGAAAGTAAACTCTTTAAACTCAATTGTAGCTTCACTGGGATAACAGTAAGGTTACCAAGGCTGCTATAACAAGGTACTCTTGTCCGCAAGGATCTTTCTCAGGCTGTGCTGCAGTATTATCTTGTCCCTGGCCTCAGCCTACTTACTGCCTTAGGTTTCACATTCTTTCCAGATGCCAATTTGGTCCTACATCCATTGCTGCTAAATCCAAGTTGGAGGTGTTTGGCATTTTTATGGTAAAAAGCCTTAAAGTTAGGTAAGGCAGTTCCTTGCCCAATTACAGCTCCCTGAGAGAGGCAGAACGTCAGCCAATATTTCCACCAGCTGTGCAAAATTAAAGTATCCAGACTGCATGCCACAGAGGTTTAGAAAAGGCAAGGATAGCTACCTGTGAATCTAAAACAGTTATTCTGTGAATTAATTATACTGTCAGCTATTATCACCTGAAATAAGAACATATAAATTTGTATTAACGTGCTTGGATGAAATCAGGGTACTCACATATCTGGCACATGAGATGGGAACCTTAAAAATCACTCACAAATGGCCAGTTCATTTTCCACATAGTTTCTAGTGAGTATCACTGTTGTACTTGATTATCTTTGTTCCACCTTTATGAGCCCTCTCATACCCACCCAAAAAACAAGCAAGAGAAAAGGTAAAGAGAAAAAGAGACAGAAACAATGTCAAATAAAAATGCCTTCTGTTTCAAAAAAAATCAGTGGGAGCAGTTTCTCTAGCTATATTCCTAGATGTAAGGAGGGAGATTATTATAGTCCCTCATCAAACAACAACAAGAAGGGGTCAAATTTGGTGGGAGAAACAGGGAAGATGATAGATATATCAGCCTTAGGCATTTGGGGGGGGTACTTTCAGAGGCCCCCTGCAAAAGGATAAATATTTCCTACACTTAAATAGAAATGGAAGTGGTTGATGTGATTTACGGGCTCCTAGGACAATCCAGAGCATTGCCAAAGAAAGCTATCATCGGCAGAAAGCCTGGGAATAAGTACCATACAACTTGAATTTAGTACTGATTGATTAACTAGCCTGATTAGTGAGCAACAAATGAGCCAGTTTAGCTAGTGCTGTTTTGGGTCTAGTGAAAGTAAAGGATCTCCAAGAAATCTAATGACTCTGTGAACCTAAAGGTAAATATGATGAGGGCTGGGGAGAGATTTAAAGAAACATTGGTCATCAGTAATGCCTTGAAAGACCAAGACTTTCATGACTTTGCCTAAGGTAAAAATGGAGAGGAAAAAGCAAGTTCTTTCAGAATGGCAGCAAGCCTAGAAAGAAATTGGAATTGTGAAGTAATGTGAATTCTGATGTGGCACTGGAAGCCAGGTCAGGGGAAGGTCAGGTGAAAGGGTCATGGTAATACATGAGAACAATCATAGTAGAAGCTGCAACAGGGCACTTTTGAGAACATGTTCACAAATCCTGCTGTTGTCTAAGTGACACTGTATCCAACTCAGCCAGTGTATCAGGAAAGAATTAGACAAATAGAATTGGATAAGCAAGATTAGGGAACAGGGCATGGTGATAGATTGTTTTTAGACACTCAAGGTTAAAATTCCTCAGTGAGGAGAATAGCAAAACTAAAGCAAACACACCAGTATTACATGTACCTAATTCAATCTCCAGGTGCTTAAAATAACTGCTTAATAAATAAATGCATGACTTATCCATGCTGTGATTTAGTTTCTCTTTCATTGATTTCTTCCTTTTCCAAATGCCAAGGGAAAAAGTACATTCAAGTCATGCGGAATTGACAGTAACTTGACTCAGGTTGAGTCTGAATGATCATATGGTCATCACATTGACAGGGAATGGTGGAATTTTTCAACACAAATGAAGCATACACCAGTTTCCCAAATGCTATATAAATAGAGATAGTCCCTGATTTGATATTAGCTAGGTAGCAAAATCTTACAAATGGTTCTTCACATGAGGCCTGTCTAATGCATATATGGTGTTCTGGACATTCATTGTTAACATAGGAATTGTGCACATTTTTCATCTATCAGTGGTTTTCTTCAGCTTAGAAGTATGTACTTAATCCAAATACTTGGAAGGGGATAGATATAAAATTTATTGCAACTATGTCTGAATTTTTCTCTGATTGATTTTTGCAACCATGTCATAAATCCTTTCCCTATACCAAACAATCACTAAGAGAAGAGACTTCTGAAACACATAATAATAGTAAACATTGGTTACATTGTAAAACCTTTAATTAAATTCATCTGAATAATAGATTGTTTTGATAGTAATGCTTGCTAGGTGGAAAACTCTGCATTATTCCTCAGCTCTCTTTGTCTTTGAATTAGAGAATGACCTTAATCTCCGATGGAAAACAGCAAAAACACTGTGAAAGCCCTTTTGTAAATGAACTGTACAGAAAATTTCTTTGATCTTTAGCTTGGGGGTCTGAAAACTGAGATACAAATTTGAGAGAGTAATGTAACTGTTGAGGCAAATATATATTTTATGTGTTAATTACCGTGAGTGAATCCAAAGCATATGAATACATTTTAGTGGCTTAAATTAGAAAGATAATTGCCTAAATTATGGACTGCATTTTGTGTATATAAACTTAGCTTCTGTTGTAGCTTTCAGAATAATTTAAACTTTGATTTTAGTAAGCATAAAAGTGAAATTCTCTTTTATTTGAAAAGTGCAATTTTAACCTTTTGAAAGATAATGGGATCTCCTTTACATATCTTAATAAGATTAAATGAAAAAGTTCACTTCTGAAACTCTGAAAGGTACTGTCAGAAATAATATGCTACCTCATGAAAATGGCAATACTGCCAAAGGCTATCTAAAAATTCAATGTGATACCTATCAATATCCCAACCTCATTCTTCAATGAAATGGAAGAAGCAATCAAAAAATTCATATAAAACAATAAGAGACCCCCAAATAGCAAAAACAATCCTTAGTAGAAAGAACAGCGCTGGAGGAATGTCAATAACAAATTTCAAACTCTACTACAATGTGAAGCAAAATGTAATCCAAGTCAGGAATTCAAATATTTTTTTTCTTGTTAGTGTTTTAAATGTACTTGTAATGCACTATGTGATTCTTTTGTTTCTTTTGTATGTTCTTCCCCCACTGTATAACCCCTGTTTTCACTGTATTTGATTCTGGTGTTTTGCATCTTGTATATGCATTTTTGTAATTTTGGGAGGGGAAGGGTTATAATGGAATGCTTAAATGGGGATGTAGGCTGACCCATTATGAGGATGAGATGTACAGGACACTATGTTGAAAACAAACTTTACAATGTCGGGATGGGGGGTGGTGGGAGGCATTGGGGAGGTGGGGAGGGAAGTGATAATAGGGGGAAAACAAAGGAGGAGGTAACAGTGCTCGCTATGAAATGTACTCATTACCCTACTCATGTAATTATAACCCTTCTGTACATGTTTACAATAAATATCTATATATAATAAAAAATAAATAATATGCTATAGAAATTCATAATTATTTTGGTGTATGATTATATTTATTTGACATAAAATCCATATTTTAACTTTAGATAAACATCAGTGAAATTAGACTATGATTTTCAAACTTCTGTGTGCAATAGAATGACTTAAACAATGTGATAAAAAACACACTGAAGAATTTCCGTGTTTCTGATGTGAGGCAAAATAATTTGAATTTCAACTATCTTGAAAGGTGCTGCTTATCATTAATTATAAAATTCACTAATGTTCATATAGTAGGAAACAATAGTTTAATTACTTAATATAATAATATTTATGTTTCTAAAATAGGTTTGAATACTTATTGTTGGTACATATGATAAACATGTAAAAGTGCATACAATTCCTTAATATGCAGTAGAACTGAAGGTTATTATTGGCCACTTTAAACTTAGTGTTCTTCAGTTTTCCACAACCTCCCTTCATGATATTTCCTTCTCTTTTATTTCTTGTAGTATTCATTTTTTATTTGTCTTCTAGACAAGCAGATGTGAGGCAGGCAGCAATAGAGTCAAGTATGAAATGCTATTGTAATAGAGAATAATCGTGTAGATCTGTTTGGGTGAAGGAAACATACACTGGAGAAATGTTCTCCAGGATAGATTTGCTCTAGGAGAGATGATGTCATGAGATGAAAATAATGCAACATGGAAAGAATGGTGGCTTCACATACTCTTTAATAAACTATGAGATATGATGGGATGTGAAGCTAAAAATACCAAGATGCTTACTGGGATAGGTATGTTACGTTATGAAAACATAATGCTTTGGAGTTTTAAATATTTTTAAGCAATAGAAAACAAAAGAATATAAGGCATTGGTGTTTTAGATATTAGTAGACAATGGTACAAACAACTGGAAAGAATATGAGAGAATTTTATTATCTGATATGTGGTAGTAGTGCATGGAATATGAAGAAGAGAAGCTGAAAATGAGAAAAACCACTCCAAGCTAACAACATCAGCCCAAACCAGATGCATTGGATGTCTGAAAAAGACAATTGAAGTGGGCTTTGTGAAAGAGAGATTCAGAGATCTGCTTTCATATGCCTGGTCCACCTCTATAGGAAGAAGAGAGGATTGGCAAATAGGAGAAGCTTTGCTTTCTGGCTTGTAGTGAGTCATCATTCATGATGAATAAAGAGGAGAGTTTTTGATGAGAGTTTTTGATGAGCTACCATCTATGGTAGCTAGGAAGAAAAGTTTCAGCTAAAAAGGCTGAATTTTCCAGAAATACTAATCATCTTTGAAAGGACAGGGGAAATTCCAGGTAATGATAAAAGTTTGAGTTATGACTTGAAGATACTGATTTGTGAAGCCTTTATTCTGTAAGTAACAAATAATAACACCCAATCTGGATGTCTAGAGATAACTGTGAAAGTAATGGATGCTAAAATAGCTCTGGGAAGGTAAACAGCGTTTAAGAGTAACTTAGTGTTCCCTTTTATTTCTTGTAGTATTCATTTTTTATTTGTCTTCTAGACAAGCAGATGTGAGGCAGGCAGCAATAGAGTCAAGTATGTACTGGGGATGTACTTCAGTAGTGAAATGCTTTTCTACCTTGTACAAGACCTTGGATGCTGGATTCCAAGAATCAAAGGAGAAATACAGAGAAAGTGGGGAGAAGGGGCAAGGAAATATTTTACTTAACTAGCTTTACAGATGAAAGATGCAGGGAGTATGGTAACATCGAGAGTAAAAGCAGGAAAAGAAGGGAATCCACTTAATATGGGACATTCAGCATATAGAGTAACACACAGAAGTCAATTAGTGGGCTAAGGAAGCATGGATATAATGAAAACAGGTGAGTAGGGGTGGGAAATCAAAATGCCTATTGAAAGAGGCAAGTACTAGAAATAAAGAGAAGTAGCTACCAGCTACATACAAAAATTAAGAAGAAGGGTGACACGCATCAAACTGAAAAGCACAGGCCCCATCTGAAAAGTGGCTAGTATTTGGTGCCAGCTTATTTTGAACATGTGGGATATATAGTTAGATACTCATATTTTTTGAAAAAATTAAGCTAGATATCCTAATTTTAATGTGCAACATTCCATTTTTAAAATGCTGGCAAAAATTTCAACTAATTAAAACTTTAAAAAATATGATGTGATATAAACAAAATGTGTCTGTTGATGTGTAGGCTATTTATTCTCAGCAACATGAGTATAATCAACAGAGAAAGAAGCCAGTATTAAACATTGGCAAGTGAGGAGGCCATTGGTGAAGGCAGATTTTGAAGAAAATGAAGAGAATATCTTCTCAAGAGAAGATTTGAACTTTTCTAAGAGTTGCTTGTCAGGAGGGGAAATATATTTCCTGGGGGCAGGCTGATTAGGGAATTCCCACCCAATAGTTTCCCCCACTCCTACTATGAGGTACAGAGGGAGTAAATCTATAGAGGAACAAAGAGTAGATTTGAAGTTAGAGTCATGAAAAGTCTAGAGATCGTTTGTAATTCAAGATATGGGAAAAAGTGAAGAATAAGGGAAAAAAAACACTTCTGTAGATTTGACAGGCAACATAGTTATTTAATATCTTGAAAACATTAATTAATTATCTTTCAGTGAGTAAAGAGAACATAACTATAAATTTCTAACTTTCAATGGAATCTTAACATATCACAAATGTATAGTTGATAGAAAAAGTAAAATTTTCTTATTTAGTATGTGACATTTCCATTGTTTAGATTGTAGATATTTTTACAGAAGCCATCAATCTGAAAATGTAATGAATTATATCCTTTATTTGGTATTTATATTCATTTGTAGAAGCTAATTGGCTCAGTTAGTTGGCATTTTATCAATTTGATAGATACAGCTACTTCTGTACTTGTTTCATTCTAGAGGACACAAATTATTATTTGTGGCAGATCCTATCTTTTGCAGGTAATATGTTTGTGAAAAATTTTATTTTCCCAAAGAAAGCTGCCCACTTTTCTTCTGTAGAGCTCCTAATACTGAGAAATGACTTACCACTGCATTCTCTACTAAACAAGTCTCTGGTATCCAGAACTTATTCAGCTTAATTTATCATAATCCCTTTCTGTGATCTATCTTTTCTATTGTGTATTTAGTACCTTTTGTTCACCTTTAAACATATCAATGTAATACTTCATTAAAAGAATCCAGGCTGTTTATGTCTTCATTTCACATTTTATTTGTATCTTTGGAGAAGTACTTAAATTTATGAAAATATGCATCTTCTTTTTTTGGGGAGGAGGGTCCAGTCGTGGGGCCTGAACTCTGGGCCTGAGCACTGTCCCTCAGCTCTTCAGCTCAAGGCTAGCACTCTACTACTTGAGCCACAGCCCCACTTCCGGCTTTTTTTCATTTTGCTTATGTGGAACTGGGGAATCGAACCCAGGGCCTCATGCATGCAAGACAAAGCCTCTACCACTGAGCCACCTTCCCAGCCCTGAAAATATGCATCTTCTTAAACAAACAATAGCCTTTTACTGAAAGGTTTTACCATTGAAAAGATTTCTCAGTGAAATCCTACTGGCCAATGGCATAATGTGTGCATGCATACAGACACGCATAGATATTCTTACATAATTACACATACTACTTACTGATGAAAGAAATGCCAGTTTAAAATGTTTATTGGGTGCATAATGGTGTCTGGCTTTAAACCACACTTCCGTGTAGATCCTCTTATCTGATATGTAAGCTTACAGTTGGACTGTAGGGCTGATGTAATATTATTATTTTGAGGGTTTGCATCAGAATATGTCTTGTTTGATAGTAGTGACTTATATCTGTAATCTTAGATCCTGAGACACAGATGTTGGTTGGATCAAAGCCAGTTCAGCAAGAAAACTCTGCAAAACTCCATCTTCACTTAACCAGCATAAAACTGGGCTGGAGGCACAGCTCAACACGTCAGCCTTAAGCTAGGAAGTTGAACAATAGTTTAAAGAACTAAGTTCAAACCCTGTCTTTCTCCCTCCCTCCTTCTCTTCCTTCCATCCTTCCTTGATTTTGTCTACTTCTAAAAAATGTCTTAAATAGCCTATGTCATTATTTTATCTTACTAGTAAAATTTTACTTTAAAAGAAATAAATCGCTATGTATCTTTTGCTGGTCCTGGGACTTGCACTCAGGGTCTACTTGATTTTGTCTACTTCTAAAAGATGTGTTAAATAGCCTATGTCATTATTTTATCTTACTAGTAAAATTTTACTTTAAAAGAAATAAATCGGTATGTATCTTTTGCTGGTCCTGGGACTTGCACTCAGGGTCTACTCACTGTCCCTGAGCCTTTTTGTGCTCAAAGATAATACTCTACCACTTGGGCCACAGTGGTGAGCCAAAGGACAAAGGGTGAACCACTACGACAGTTGTACTCACAAGACACTATGTGGGAACTTAACTTTACAACTTGGAAGAGGAGCGTGAGGGGGAGGGAAAATGGGAGAAAACGAGGGAGGAGGTAACACTCTTCCACAAAAAATGTACTCAGTACCTTGCCTATGTAACTGTAACCCCTGTGACATCACCCTTACAATAATTGTTTTAAAGAAAGAAATCAGCAGGGATTTTCAAAGATGACATATTATATGAAGAATAAATTGGATAATATTAGAAGCTATCCAAAGTAATTTAGATCCTTTTTAACTTTTCTGCTTGATTTAACAATCAGTTATTCAAAATTTTAAACAAAATGAAAGAAAATGTAGATCATATAATGACAGAAAGTGTGTCATCAAAACTGTTATTCTGGCTGTAAACAATGGGACTTTGGAATGTACTAGAAATGATTTTTATCTGCATATTTATATTCCCTTTAGTATTCTTTATGTGACAGCCATGGCACAGAGGAATTACTGATGTTCACAAATGAAGGAACACTATCTCTACTGAGATCATCATAACTTTCACACCAGGAGGTACTTTCATGAATATAAAGTTACATAGTTTGTATATTATATTCTGAGAGTACATATATAGATTTTCTCATATTTATAACACCAAAATTTTAAGTGTACATTTGTATTTCAGTTTTAAATAAGCAATTTAAATCCCTTTCTAAATCTCTATCCATGCCTTTCTGCTGGTGAAATCCCTTACATTTTATTTTCACAATATTTAATGAGCTATATGAGACAACTATTCCATGGAGGAAAAGGAAAGATATTGAGAAGAGAATGAAGAACATATACTAGGAATCACACACTCCTAAACAAATTGATTCTTTTGATATTTATGTTATAAATAAAGGATGACTTCAGCTGAAGTGTGTTCCCAGGAATCATTCAATAATGGCTAAATATGTCAGTGGAAAAATAAAAGCAATATAAAACAGATATAGACTGTAAAGAATAATACTATGAGGTCAGAAAAGTATTTTATTTTCAATTTGTTTCTATACGTAACATTTGGAGTTGGTGACTTTGATAAGTTGGTGACTTTGATAATTATTCTAATGTATGATATTGTTAAGGGTAATCATGCAGAATATTGGATCTGTATTATATTAATATTAGCTACAAAATTCCTTTAGGAGGATATTAGCTAGAAAAGAATGGAACAAGATTTACAAGACAAAACTGATCTACCTAACTTGTCCTTAAAGTTAAGGAAAGAGGAGAAAAGGGTGTTGAGTATGAAAAATCTCTGAAAATACATTAATTAGAAACTTTTGCCTAAGAAAATGAGAACTAAAGATAGATTTATGAAAATATTGGCAAAAGGTTAATACATATATGATATATATACATGCATGTATATATACATTTCACTAGAAATTTAAGATGAAAACAAAAATGACAAATATAATCACAATATATACTTGACAAATTAAATTACCAAAGAAATCAGGAGAAAACATGAACACAAGTAAAGGAAGGTAATATAGTGATATATTGGCAATAGTTAGAAGTCAAAATAGTATAACGACTAACAAGCTGAATGATAGAAGAATAAGGATACTTGAGTATTAAGAAAAGCATTACTGAGTAACATTTCATGATGAGAAAAGAGAAAGAGTAAGTTAATTTTATTCTTGCTCAAAATACATAGCCTGAGAGAAAAGAGAAGGGGTTAAGGAAATTATATACTTTTTCTCAGAACTTAATCCATGAATTCTAGAAACTAATTTCAGATGAATAACACTTGATAACATTAAATTGTATTATTAAAATAATCACTAGAAAACAAATATAAATATAATCAAATACTGAACAGAAAGCAAACATATAAGGAAACAAAACAAAAAACAGTCTAAAGAAAACATTATGAAGTAATTTGAGAATATTGACCATAAAATATGCTAGCACCAATTAAAAATTAATGTTATCAACTGCCCAATAAATAAGTGGGCTAAAGACTTAAAGAGAAACTTCTCTGAAGAGGAAAGAAGGATGGCCAATAGACACATGAAGAAATGCTCAACCTCTCTAGCCATAAAAGAAATGCAAATCAAAACAACATTGAGATACCACCTCACCCTAGTTAGAATGGCCATAATCAAGAACTCCAAGAACAACAAATGCTGGAGGGGATGTGGACAGAAGGGAACTTTACTGCATTGTTGGTGGGAGTGTAAACTTGTTCAACCATTTTGGAAAGTAGTATGGAGGTTCCTCAAAAGACTCCACATAGAGCTCCCCTATGACCCAGCAATCCCACTTTTGGGCATTTACCCAAATGATCACAAACAAGACCATACTAAAGGTACCAACAGGACTGTTTATTGCAGCCTTATTTACCATAGCTAAGATATAGAACTAACCCAGATACCCCTCAGTAGATGAATGGATTAAGAAAATGTGGTATATATACACAATGGAATTCTATGCCTCCATCAGAAAGAATGACATTGCCCCATTTGTTAGGAAACGGAAAGATTTGGAAAAAATATTAAGTGAAGTAAGCCAGGCCCAAAGAAACATAGGCCCCATGGTTTTCCTTATTTGCAAAAACTAGTATATGTCTGAGTCAATCAAAAAAGGTCAGATAATTTGATATTAGGTGAAATGAACTCCAAGATAAGTATCCAAATGTTTTTTTCTTTCTTGTGATTGTTTCTAACTTATGTATAAGATGATTTCTTTGTTGCTTTGTATGTCCCTCCCCCACGGTATAATCTCTACTTTCATTATATTTGATGTTGGCATAATTTGTGGAGGGGAAGGGAAAAAAACAAATCGTTTAACTAGGGATACAGGTGGACTCATTGCAACAATGAGATGTACAAGTCATTATGTCGAAAAATGAACTTTACAACTTTGGTGGGGTGGGGGGGCGGTTAATGGAGGGTGGGTGAGGGGATAGGAAGGAGAAATAAAGGAGGAGGCAACAATGCTTGATAAGAAATGTACTCATTACCTTGCCCATGTAATTGTAACCCCTCTGTACAGTATTTTCACAATTAAAAAAAATTAATGTTATCAGTAAATGTACATGCTTACTAGAATAAATATCACATTAAAAGAGAAGTATCATTTTGTTATAAATAACAAAGAAAACCCACTCAGTATAAAACATCACTCAGTATAAAAGCTACAATTAAATTAAATACTAAATGATGGTTTAAAACTATAGAAGGAAAATGAGCGGGGGTGGAGGGGTGGGGGGGGTGGGGAGGGATGAGTGTCATGATTTAAGACATAGTAATTTGGATTGGAGGAACATTAAAGAAAAGCAAATAAGTAATCTTCTAATGATGAGTTAACTTATAAAATTATATAAATATCAATGAAATGTAAGCATCTTAGATTAAAAAAAAACCCAAAAACCCAGCATCCAAGCCGGGTGCCCGTGGCTCACACCTGTAATTCCTGTAATCCTAGCTACTCAGGAGGCTGAGATCTGAGGATTGCGGTTCAAAGCCAGCCCCGGCAGGAAAGACCATGAGACTCTTATCTCCAATAAACCACTAGAAAACCGGAAGTGGCTTTGTAGCTCAAGTGGTAGAGCGCTGGCCTTGAGCTGAAGAGCTGAGGGACAACACCGAGGCCCAGAGTCCAAGCCCCACGACTGACAAATAAAACAAAAAATAACAACAAAAACAAACAACAACAACAAAAAACAGCATCCATATTCATCAAGTAGAAACTATAAGGAATATCCAAAGAGATAAAGAGAAATATCCTAAGTTTAATACATTCAAAATATAAGAAATATGTGAATAAAGAATAAGTCAAAAAATAGAACACATGTAAGATAGACTTTTAAATAGTAGAGAGCAGATTTTGTAGTTAATATCACTTTTATTTCACTTCTACATAAAACATTTATGAAAGCAAATAAAATAATAAGGCAGAAAGCAAATCTTGAAAAATTAAAGGTGGAGAAATAATAAACAGCATTTTGTGAATCTAAAAATACCAGAAATATTAACAAAAATAAAACATAAAAACACCTTTCCTACAGAAAATTCAGTTTTATATTAAATAGCTTTTTAAAAGAAAATAAAATAATTTGTGTGGTAATAGCTTACTAAATGCTTAAGTGTTCTTAAGATTATAGATGAAAATACTAGAAAAGTGAAAAACCAATGCAGTGGAAATATGCAACAAAACAAACTGTAAAACTTAAGTAATCAAAATATTCACAAAACTTTGTAAATATAAGCAGGAAGGTGGCCCAGTGGTAGAGCACTTGCCTTGCATGCATGAGGCCCTGGGTTCGATTCTTCAGCACCACATAAGCAGAAAAAGCCGGAAGTGGAGCTGTGGCTCAAGTGGTAGAGGGCTAACCTTGAGCTGAAGAGCTGAGGGACAGTGCCCAGGCCCCAGAGTTCAGGCCCACAGCGGCCCAAAAAAATAAAAAAACAAAAAAGCCCAAAAAACTTTGCAACTATAAAACTGGAAGAATTAATAAATTAATACATATTTATTTGTGGAAAATGTCTAAAACAGAAGTTTTAAATAAAAAATGATAAAAAATTTTCAGAAAGGTATTATCTAGAAACAGAGGAAAATGAAAATCTTATAAAAGATGATTTTGCACAATTTATTAAGTGAGACTCTTTAGTAAATTTTATTGGAACTGGACAGCTGCTGACAGAAGATAACAAATATATATATGTAAACATACATATGTGTATATACCTATAGTGCAGCCATGTCAACTCAGAATTAATCAAAGTTCTTTAAAAATGAGTTCCAAGAATATAAATTATTTACCACTTTTATCATAGTTATGACTCAACAAATCAAAAGTGACCATCTGACAAAAAAACCCCATAACTAATTAATGAAAACAAAAACGACATTCTCTGAGAATGTATTTGCAGCTTATTTTACAAATTTATAGCAAAAGAGAAAAATCATAGAAACTATACATAGATAAATACTAGTTATTGCAAATAAGGGAAACCATGGGGTCTATGTTTCTTTGGGCCTGGCTTACTTCACTTAAAATAATTTTTTTCCCCAGTCTTTCCATTGCCTAACAAATGGGGCAATATCGCTTTTTCTGATGGAGGCATAGAATTCCATTGTGTATATGTACCACATTTTCTTGATCCATTCATCTACTGAGGGGTATCTGGGTTGGTTCCATATCTTAGCTATGGTCAATAATGCTGCAAAAAACATAGTTATGCTGGTAGCGTTAGTATGGTCTTGTTTGTGATCATTTGGGTAAATGCCCAAAAGTGGGATTGCTGGGTCATAGGGGAGCTCTATGTGGAGTCTTTTGAGGAACCTCCATACTGCTTTCCAAAGTGGTTGAACAAGTTTCACTGTATTTGATGTTGGTATAATTTGGGGAGGGGAGGAAAAAAAACAAATTGTTTAAATAGGGATACAGGTGGACCCATTGCAACAATGAGATGTACAAGACTTGATGTCGAAAACAAACTTTACAACTTTGGCGTGGGGCGGGGAAGGGGGGTCCTGGGGCAGGGGGGAGGAGATGGGAAGGGATGGTAAGGAAACAAAGGAGGAGGCAACAATGCTTGATAAAAAATGTACTCATTACCTTGCTCATGTAATTGTAACCCCTCTGTACAGTATTTTCACAATTAAAGGAAAGAAATGAACAGTTGTCAAAACAAGAAATGTTTATTGTATGTAAATGATCCTTAGTCATAATGAGACATATATGCTAAAAGCAAATAAAATATTACTTTTCATTTATTATAACAAAATCAGTAAGATTGACTCTGATTCATTCAGTTGCCATTGTTTTTGATAATAGAGCTAGTACATTTCTAGAGATAGTGTAAAATAATTCAAACATGAGGTGAAATTTGTGAGTATTTGAAAAGATTATATATAAAATCACCATTTGATCCTTAGGATTCTTGATGATAGTTTTGTCTAGAGTGTGTGTGTATGTGTCTGTGTTTATCTTCTACATGCAAATACATATGTACTATGTGTTTTTCCTTTTTTAATTTAGTATTGGGGTTTGAATTGTAGATCTTTCTCTTTTTTGAAAATTCATTTTTATTGTAAAGGTGATGTACAGAAGGGTTACAGTTGCTTAAGTCACATAATGAGTACATTTCTTTTTGAAGTGTCATTTCTTCCATCATTTTTCTTCCAATTTTTCCTTCCCCATCTCCCCTCCCCAAGTTATATAATTCATTTTCAACATAGTATCTAGTAGTGTTATTGCTGAATTAGTTCACCCTTTGTCCCACTATTTCTGTGCTTCCCCTTCCCTTCCCTCAAACAGATAAACTTATATACAAAACAAAAAGTACAAACTAAAAAACAGCAACAAAAGGCAAAAAGCAAAAGCAAAACAAAAAAAATCACAGAAAGTGAAATAAAGAACCTCTTGTTTCCACTCATTGTAATTCATTTTTATGAACATTTTACAGGCAGACCATGCAAATGCTGTACCACTTGAGCCAACTCTCACCCTTCTTTGCATTATCCATTTTGGAGATATGCTCTCATAATTTTGCTTAGGATTGTCCTCTGATCATTGTCCTCCTAGTTACAATCATTTCTTGATTATAGATATGTGCTATCACAACCAAGTTATATATTGAGCTGTTGTCTTGCTAACTTTTATACAGTGCTGGCCTTGATGCAGACCTCTTCTTTCTGAGTAGCTGTGATTACAGGTATAAACTACAGACACTATCTATAATAAGTCAATGTTGGAAATAACCTAAATGTCCATCAGTAAATTATTGGTAAATATGACTTCTATCATGTTGATAAATTCTGCAATGTGTCAACGATCCATCCATTAACAGGATGGATTTCTTACATAAGACTTTATAATATAAATATATTTTGAGAAAATAATAACGAAGTGTTTGAAACTATTGAAGTAAGAGAATGTCAACAGCGTTTGCACATGTGGCCTCTTACTTACGGTTTACAGTTTTGACTGGTAAGATTGGGTTTACCCTCTCTGAGGAGGCAGCACTTTCTTCATCTGTCACATATTCAAAATTAATGATGAACATCATAGCCACACCCTCTTGGTTTTTCACAGGAATTATGTGAGTGTTACAAATGAAAGTGGATCCTAAGGGAATGAAAAATGACTGTTAGATCAAACACATCCCTTTTGAGCTGTCAGTAATAGTAGAGTTGAAATACAGTTCTCAGAGAATTTAATAGCTTAAATGACCACTGAAATTTAAGAAAAGTAATTTAATTTTTTCCTTTGATTACATATCTACTTACATTCTATCACATACCTGTACAGGAACATACATGAAGACTACTAGCTAATTTCATTACTATACTGTTGAAAAACAGAATATCAAGTCTTGTTAATATCACCCCCATCCCCTATAGTAATTAATATAGAAGGAAGGTATTCTCATCCTTTGCTTATAAATTGGTAGCAAATCTTCATAAAATCTGCCAGTATGAATAATGGAGATAACTTAACCCTTCCTTTCAAAATCAATGTTACATGAATATAGTTGAAGAGGTACCCTCTTTTAAATCAACTGACTTCTGACTCCTTAGATCTGACTTCTAGTAGTCCCTTTGGACACTTTCATCATGTCTTTCATTTGGAATACTTTTGTTCTTTAATTGTAAATGATTACAGTCTCACACAATAGGAATTTGCTTAGGTTTATTAGTCTTGTAAAGAAAAAAATTTAAGGGAGGAGTCTTGATTTTGTAGATGATCTCAACATCCACATGCTGCTTTCCTTTTTAAGGAGCAGCAAAAAATGATCTTGAATAGGAGGAGAATGAGGGTTCAATATAGAGACAGGAGTAGGTTAGGAGCAGGGCTGGGGACAGGGACACTGAAAGATCACAGAGGAAGCAGCTGAAGCTCCAACACTAGAAGAAGCCAGTGTTTGGTGGCATTCTAAAACAGTGTCTACATAAATGCTGAATATTACAAACAAAACCAGTACTATGTGAGATAATGCTTTACTCCTTTTTGATCCCTTAATTCTGGTTTCTGCTTCCAAGGCTGGAAACAAAGGCTATTCTTCATGTTGCACTGGATTGAAGCTGTCACAAGTTAGGGCTCTGCAGAATGACACTGTTGATCCAATTATTATTTGTAAAATTGCTTCAATTTCAATATATTCCATTGTCCAAATACCTAATTCCATTGTCCAAATACCTAATTTAGAAACACATTGTCAAGGCATACAGACTCTGTAACTTAAGGATGCTTATGTGTTAGTTATAATTTAGCTTTTCAAATATACATAACCAAATTTCAAACAGAGAAGCTCTTGTTATAATTGATTTCATATTTTATACAAGATAGCAGATGTTGGAAAATAGCTCTAAGAATGATTTGCTGCATCCTCAGTCTTCAACTATATCTTCAATTCATTTAATAAAATAGTTAGCTAGAGCACTTGTCATAGTTTCCATGGTAACAAATGGGCTGACTTTAGTAAACACAAAATAAGCAATTTAAGAGTGTTCCATTAGAACTAAATATAGAACTGCTTCAGGCCAGGCATCACAATACACACTGGTTAAACAGAGAGTCTGAAGAGATGTGAGAAAAACCCATGATGTACTTTCCTAATGAACCAAAATACATATTGATTTTACCACTTAAGATGACATTTTCTGGATCATTTTGAATATCATTATGAAATCACAGATTTGTTACTTAGCAGTTTCAAATCTTTCAACATTTGGGGATATACTGTTGATTGTAAAGCAAAACACAGATTTTTAAGAAAGCAATAAATAAAAGATGCAAGGAGAGAGAACTAATAGGTTTATAATAGAATACAGTAAATTTATTTTAGTAATACAGGGAAAATTCATGCCTTTCAATACAAATACTTTCAAATTTACTATCTAATAAAAGTGTACAGAACTTCAGAAAAAAACAGAGCAATGCATATATGCACTCTCTCTGTAGCCTACTGAATAAGAAGTGTAAAGAATCTTAGATTTAATGTCCATTATCATTGTCTCCTATGTGTTTCTGTTAAGCAATAATCTCTCAGGTGAAGATTCACATTGACATGATCTTCACTTTTAGTTTTAGGATTGAATATCTCTGTCAGTCCTGAATAGCCTCCTGGAAAATCAGTCAGTCAAAAGTTACATGGAATTTAGAAAACAAAGAAAACAGAATGTATATGGAGAAGAACTGTTTTAGCCTATGTAAGTCCACAACTATCAAATTCTGTCAAGATACTGCTGTGGTAATGTGACATGTCTCTAACAAATCATTACCACCTGATCCTAAACATTGTTCTAATGAAACACTGACAGTCAAAGCAATGGAAAGATAATCCAGCAAACACTAACTTATCAATGAAGAGAAAACAGACATATTCAATGTTTAAAGAAGAGAACTCACCAAATCTGGGAAATTTAAGATCTTATTAAATTGCAACTTGTATTCAAATAAAAGTAATTATGTTGAAGAAGCAGAAAATTTACATTAACATTATTACTTATAAAGTTTCTTATATAATTATACTATATTAATATTTATTTGACTCAGGTTCAAGTCCACATTTTATGTCCTGAGCACAAACATTCCCTAAGTAGGAAAGACTATTTAGGAGGAATAATGATCATTTTAATAACATTTCTGGGATTTAAAATTTTTAACTTGCCATTGAGCAGGGAACATAGGCTAATAGAATAATTATGAAAATTACCTATTGCTGTCAGTGTCATCAATTTTTCTGCAATTTATGACTTTCCTTCTTAGCTACTTCGAAGGTAACATCTTCTTCTCTCTCTGTCTCTTTCTTTCTTTCTCTGTTAGTACCAGAGTTTGAGCTTGCTTGCTTTCTTGATCATGATTAGAATTCTATTACTTGAGTCATGCTACCAATTAATTGGAAATGTAATTACTCAGACTTTTCTGCCCAGCCTGACTCTAAACTGTGATCCTCCAGTGGGTACCTAGGTTTAGAAGTGTAAACCAATGGCACTGTGTCAAGGTATTGTATTGTACTGTCTGTGTTCACAGTACATCCTCTGTCCTTAAGAAACAACACAGAAGTCATACCTAAAGCAGTGTGATGGTGGTGTGGTGTGGTGAATAGGTAAGGCAGGGAGCCACAACTTGTAGAAGGCTAAGATATGGATCTGGAATTTTTCTTTCAGGCTGAAAGATATTGTAAAGTTATTTGTGAAGACTGGTGTTGTTTAAAATTTGTCTTGTTGGGAAGGCCAAGATAGAAGTAATAAAGACACTTAGGAAAATATTGCAACAGGACTGGCATTGCAATTTTAATGGTTTGGACCATTGTGGTGGAGGTAAAGGTGCTTCAGATTTCATATAAGATATGTTAAAATTAGAAATTACTTCACATAGTACATTAAAAACAGCAACAACGAAGAAAAACATCTTGTTTACATATCTTGTAGTTCATTTTAGTAGCATCATCTTATATAGTCATATGAATAGAGCTATTGTGATCCTCTGCTAGGACTATCCTAGATATATACTAATCATCACAAATGAGGAAAACCGTGCAATCTATGTTTCTTTGGATATGATTGACTTCACTTAATATGATTATTTTCCAAGTCTTTCCATTTCTTTACAAATGGGGCAATGCCACTCTTCCTGATGGAAGCATAGAATTCCATTATGTATATGTATTATATTTTCTTGATCTACACATCTACTAAGGGGCATCTTTGCTCTGGGAAAATAATGCTGCAATGAACATGGTTATGCTGGTAGCCTTAGTATGGCCCCATTTGTGGTTATTTGGGTAAATGCCCAGAAGTGGAATTGCTGGGTCATAAGGGAGCTCTATGTGGACTCTTTTGAGGAACCTCCATATTGCTGTCCAGAGTGGCTGAAGTTATTTCTTTTTCTTTCATTTTTTTTCTCTATGATTTAAGCCCTTATTGTCACTGTACTTGATTTTGGTACACTGTGTATTGTATATGTGTATCTGAATTAGAGAAGGAAAGGGGAACAACAAAATGATGAGACAAAGGAAAGGGGGAACTAATGCAACTGCAATACTCAGAAGACAATGTCTCTTAAGGAAGTTATCTACACTTCTGTAATGCTTTCTCTGTCCTCATGAACTTTACAACTTGGGGGAAGGGAAGTAGGAGAAAAACAAGGGACAGGTAACAATGTTCAACAAGAAATGTACTCACTACCTTATGTATGTAACCGTAGAACCTCTGTACATCTTTGAAAATAAAGTTAAATTAAAAAAAATAGAAATGACTAAGCCTAGCTATTTCGTAGGCTAAGATCTGAGAATCACAGTTCAAAGACAGCCTTGGCAGGAAAGTCTGTAAGACTCTAATTTTCACTTAACTACCAAAAAGCCTGAAATAGAGCTGTGGTTCAAGTGGTAGAGCACTAGCCTTGAGCAAAAATGGTTAGGAGCAGTAGCCAGGCCCTGAGTTCAAGCTCCAGGACTTGTATACATATTGCAAAAAGAGGGCAGAGATATAGTTGCAAAGTGCTTGCTTAGCAAGTGCAATGTCCTGGGTTTGATCCCCATTACCAAGAAAAGAAATGACAAAAAAAAAAAAAAACAGTGAAAAAACAAACGACCCCCTCCCCATATACACAGGAAAAGTAGAAATGATAGAATCTTAGACAGGATTAAAAGGAAACTAAGATACAATCACAGCTGAATTCACATTTTTTGACTTTTGAAATATTTTTATTGTAAAAATAGTATACAAAGGGGTTACAGTTACATGAGTAAGGTAATGAGCACATTTCCTATGAAGCATTGTCACCTCCTCCTTTGTTTTTCTCCTACCATCCCTTCCCTCCCCATCTCCTCAACTCCCCTCAACCCGTTGTAAAGTTCGAACGTGTCAACATTTTCACATTTATTGTGGAAGTAGCTGGCAGAAATGTGGAATCGTGTGAGAGGGGTGGGTTTGGATATTGTGAATATTCATAGGCTTTGAATATGATAAATTTGAAATTGTTTATATTAAAGTGGCAATATAAAAATGCATTTGGATATGGGAGAAAAGAGCTGAGTTTAGCTCAGGAAGTCACCTAAACCATAGTTGTCCTTTTGAGAACAATAAAATTTTAAAGTTTGATGAGATGGGGCATGCAAATGGGAAAGTTTCTGGCCTGGTTCCAGATGTACTGTAGAGTCAAGGAGAAAACAGAAGGAGAGACACCAAAGCTTGTGAAACAACAGAGTGAGATGAGAGAAAATTGAGATTGTGCTTAAGAGAGGAAAGTATTTCAAAAAGTAGCACCATTAAGCAGATAAATCAGGCTAGTAGGCACTGTGAGAACTGAGGAAACATTGCAGTGCTGGAGATAACTTCCTTAAGAGACATTTTGGTAGAATAGTCACTAGGAAACTTGTTGGAATACATTCAAGAGTGGATGATACTCCAGGAAACAGATACATTTATAGAAAATTCTTTTGAAGACTTTTATAAATAGATGAATTTAAACATGTGATGGTAACTGAAGAAAGTTTAAAGACATACATTCTATGTTAGAAATATTGTAACATATTTGGATATTTACATAAAGTGGATCAAATTATTTTCCAATAACTCCATTTAAATTTCATTTATAGAAAATTGTGCTCCTAGTGAGGCTCAAGTCTAAGGACAATTTCATTCCAAGACATTTTTCTCCCTTTGAACAAATTCAATTCACTTCAGTATTAATGTCTATTTTATGTACACCATGTCTGTACAAAATACCATACAGGCTATTATGTAACAATACCAACTCTCCAATCACACTGAATCTAAATCTAGGTTCTGTTCCATTCCTGCTGAGTAAACTTCCAGTTATTTATCAAGTGGGAAATCCTCCAAGTTTTCTTATCTTTAAAAGGTGACACTACCTGTTTCTTAGACTTGTTCTGGGATTACATGAGTTCATCCCTTTCAGGCATGATATTAGGATGGGATAATCTGCTAATACAATAGATATCAGGGAACTACTGTGACAATGAGTCTTTACATATAGATATATAGGCAGGCTACAAAACCTTCATAAAGTTAGAAACCTGCCTGGAGGTGAAGAGGGCAATGGTGTGAAAGAAAGAAGTCCCTTTGTATTTCCTTGGAGAGAATTGTTAGTGGCTGTGAGCTTCCCTTCCACTCACTTCACTCTTGTAGGCTGGATGTAGAGGACAGGCATTTGAAGGATAGGTTGGCTGTGGGCTAGAGAAAGGAGAATGTGAAGTCTCCTATCTTCTTCCTCAGAGCCAAAGATGCAATGACTAGTGACATGTAGAGACCTGGACCAGGGTCAGCAGAAGGGATGCTTAGTGACTTAATTGATAAATCACCTGACGATGGAGTCCAAAAGAAGAATGAGTGAATCACTCTAGTATAGTATACAGGGAGCTGAAAGGAGGGATGGGCCTGGCAGGGCCACCCAGGTACCTAGGACAAACAATGTTAGCCCTGACCACCTGCTAGACTGAGAGAGGGTCAACAGGGTAGCCAGGTAAGAACTGCCCTGGGTTATAACCTTTCTTTCCTCTGACTTTATACCTGAGTGAAATAAATAGCAACCAGATTGTGGGGAGCCTGGAAACAGTAGAGAGCTGAGTGTCAGTGCCTACTGCAGCCTGACCTAAAGCAGCTCAGAAGTTATAGCTTTAATTCTGAGACTATTTTTACAACAGAAAGTTATCAGAAGTATATTAGCTGAGAATGACCCAACAAAGAATCTGCCAAATCATTATCCAAAATAGTAGTCAATTACTCCCTGTGAGTAAAGTTCATGAGATGATACAAAACAAATGTAAGTGGTATTTTGATCACAGTGCCAGCTTTGCACTGTTCAATAGAACACTCACACATATAAAGCTCTTACAAAAATATTTGGCATGAAGCAAAACTCAATAATGTGAGCCATTGTATTTGTGTATTGTTGGAGGGTCTCCAGAGGGCAGGGTACCTCTCAAGACTCTGTATGTACTTTTCTCCAGTTCTGCGGGAAAACACAGTCTTGCAAACACAACCTTCTGTGTTTATTCATCTTTTGTGGCCACAGTAGGGATTATTCTTTTCTGAGCTGATCAGGTTAATAAATGCCTGGGAATTTTTATTCCTTTCTTTCTCATAGACTGGGAGGTCCTTTGAAGATGAAAAAGTATCATTGAAAACCTGCCCCAGAAGATAAATAAAACAGCAATCTCAGGATAAAAAGGTTTCATCCAGGAGGCATCACAGTTCCTTGTGAATAGAAGGCTCTATTCTCAAAGCAAAGGGAATTGTTTCCCCTTCTAGAAGAAGAATTACTTAAGTGGAGCCCAAAGGAGACGCATATGAGAAACAGATTTTGTACAGTAATTTTCTCATAGTTAGACTGTCACATATCAGGGAGGAATACTATGAGTAATAGTAACTTTCCATAGAACTAGTAATTATAATATTTGATTATCACTTTCGGAGAGTTTTCTTAAAGGGCAGTGATAAATGACCACCTAACGTAGAACCTTTATGCAGAATCTCTGAAATATTTTGCTGTGTAGCTAGAATCTTCACAGCATTCCTCAATTCATAACTTATAAGTAACTTTTTCTCAATGTAATATCAATATCATTCAACAAGTTATAACCTAAAAAGCAGGAGCGATAGTTTTAGAAAAGGAACTAAAAGTAATTCAAAGGTTTGGAATCGTTTAGCTATACACACTTTTAAAAACAGATGTTATCATATTTTTTTTGTTGGTCATGGGACTTGAACTCAAACTCTGGGCAGTTTCCCTGAAAATTCTGCTGAGCCTAGCACTCTACCATTTTGAGTCATAGGTCCACTTCCAGTATTTGAGTGGTTAATTGAAGATAATAGTCTCATGGGGACTTTTCACCTGGATTTGAACTGAGATCCTCAGATCTCAGCCTCCTGAATAGCTAGGATTATAGGTGTGAGCCACTAATGCTCAGCTGTTATCATATTCTTAATAGGAAAAGTAAATACAAGAGAGATACTACACACTTATAATTCACTTCCAGAATTTATCAAAACATTTGCAGAATACAGCAATATTCCATTTCATAGCATATTACTACAAGAATGTAGAGTCCACAAAGACAAAGTGTTACCAATCTATGCACACAGATGTCAACACATACTGCAACTCAGTAAATATTTGTTAATCCTTTTTCTCCCAGAGTGAAATGGTTCACAGAAAGCTGTCCACAGGAGGGCACCCTTGAGCCAGGCCAGAGCCACATTTGTGATCATGTTGGGTTAAATAGCCTTAAGTCTTGAAAAAGGTAGACTTGGGAGTCAGAGTTTGAACCTGGGTTTTAAACCTAACAAAATTATCTAGGTTTTCTTCATCTGGTCTTTTCTACTGCAGTTTTATGATAATCTTATCTTAGTTTTAAAATTTAAAACATCAGTGAACAGAATACCCCAATGGTACAATGCTTAGCTCAAAGTAGAGCTTCAATTGTATAATAACTCATGAGAAGAAACTATTTTAATATAATGTACTAGATGTAAGAGCTATATATGTCCATATAGGTATTCTTATGAGTCCTGGAAATATTGGGCCTAAATTTTGAAGGAGTAGTTTAAGAAAAACGTGTATAGTACAAGGTAACAACTTTTACAATTGCTTATTTAGAGCCTAGTTGTGCTAGACAGTGTTCTATGTACTGATACGTTCCTTGGCGCACAAAACACATTGAAATTCTTGTGAAACTGTGCTTCCAATATAGTGGAGAAGGTAGAGGAGACAATGTGAATATGTAATTACATAGTAGATTAAAATACTATAGAATGTCAGAGGACAGTTGAATACTGAGGTAGAAAAAGTTTGTGACTTTGAAGAAAATGGAGAAAGCTTGCTGAAATAATCACGTTTTGGTAAAGAACTGAGGAAAATAAACAATAGGACATAAACATGACTAGGGAAAGAGTAAACAATATATTCAGCCTAGAATTCATATTGTGACTTGCTAACCTCCCATGTGACTATATTTAGACACCGGCCTTTTAAGGAAGCAAAGAAGAGTAATATGGTCGTAAAGAAGAAACTATATTTCAGTAAACTGTCCTTGTAGAAAGAGGAAGAGACAGCAGGAATGCTCCTACCCAGAGCAAAGGGTTTTTTTTAGCATACATTGGAGAACAAGAAACTTCCTGACAAACCAAACCCTGCATCTTGACCTTGAACTTAAGCCTCTAGAACTATGAGAAGACAAAATTCTGTTATTTTAGCTTCAGAATCTGCAATATTTTGTTTTGCAACTTGGGCAAAATAATATCATGTTGCATGTAATAAGGAGGTAGGCACAAGAAATATTTATGTTAATCTGTCAAATAACTTTCTTCTAACAGACTATTCGAATATATTAAAATGCTTAGCATATTAATATTAGCAAGATACTAATTAATATTAGTAAGATATATAGATTTAACTGGAAAATGAGAAATGAGTCTGGATTGGTAGGAAGCCTTCTGGCATTCTTTGTTCTGGAAATTTAGTTTTTTTGTGTGTATGTGGCAGTACTTGAGTTTAAGCTCAGGACCTTGGGCTTTCTACACAGGAACTCCACCTTTTAAGTCACACTCCCAGCTCTTTCATTCTTTTAATTTTTAGACACGGTCTCAGGATTTTCTCCTGGAGTTGCTTGGGACTAAAATCTTCCTACCCATATTTCCCATATAGGTAGCATGCATGGACCATCACATTGATGTGTTAGAGAGATAACAAGATTTTCAGTGGGGCAGGGTCTGTGAAAGAAGGATTTCACTGTGCAAAGAACTTAGATATAGGCTGTGGTAGGTACTAGTAATGTCTTAGAGGATACATAAATTCAAATATAAGGGATATTTATTTGATTGAAGGGACAGAAACACATTTAGAAAGACTATTTAATAACTCTTGTGCAACATCCTATCAGCAAGAATAAATGAAATAGCCAGTTCTAGTGAGTACTTATGGTCTGTTTTACTGACAGATTGGGTAAAGACTGATTACTGTTGAAGGCAAGAGACCATCCATAGACTAGTTGGTCATTGCTCTTATCTAGCCAGTCACCTGATTAAGTCTGAAAGATTTACCTGAAAACAAGTCAGAAATATTCATGTGAATTAATAAAGATGCTTTATATAGAAGAATTTTCTGAATTTACCAACTGTTGGCTATGTATCTGAGAATACATAGGAAATACCCTTTACATATTACTTACATTCAGTCATCAGTAAATCAAAGAAACCACAAACAAATTTAGAGAGTTTCTGTCTCTGATAAAGTAACACTGAGCTAGAATTACACTTTTAGAAATTCCAGGACACAGTCTATATATTACCATATGGAAGCTGGAGGATTTGTCTAAGTTTCTGCTTATCTGGCTATCAGATTCATGTGCTATTGTGTAGTGTTTAGAATTTCAACAGCAGTTATGATCTAATTTTAATTATGTCTTAAGAAAAAAAGATACCACTACTGGGTAGTTAAGTTTCTTGTCTGTGGAACTCCGTGTAGCCTGTAGAGATGTACAAATCTGATTCTACTGTTATTGAGTGAGGATATAGGATGGGCTACTTCATTAATTTCCATAGTATGCAGAATTCCTCATTTCTAAAATGAAGAAAGGTACTGGGAAAGTGAAATGCAGTGATACATTAAGGAAAGATCTTGGCATGTAGGAAGGGAGAAATAACAACGTTATTAATGAGGGGTAGGAAAAATAATTTCTTAGTAGCCAAATTTCCAAATATTCTATATTGTACTGACAAATTATGTTTATTTGAAAACGCTAAAAAACCAGAGAGATTACAGTTATATATGTCAGTATGTAAACAGTATTTAAAGAGCTTGAGAGATGGACTTACCAGGTTCATGACTTTATTCAAATGAAAACTCTATTTGCAAGAAATCCAGTAGAGGTCTTTTATCATCTATTGTTTAAAATAGGTCTTAAATTTGAGGTGAGGAGATCATGGCTTATTTCTTACATATTTCTGTCCCAATTATTTTTTAGTAGGTAATATACTGGATAACTTTTATGATAGCAGACTTGTCATTTGTTTATTATTTTTGGAAATTTCCACAGTTAAGGGTATTATGTACACATTAGAAGTATATGAAACTATCTTTATTTCTGGAAGTCTAGGTCTATCTTTTGTTGTATATATTTTTTATTGCAAAGATAGTGTACAGAGGGGTTACAGTTACATGAGTAAGGTACTGAGTCCATTTCCTATCGAGCACTGTTACCTCCTCTTTTGTTTTTCCCCTACCATCCCTTCCCTCCTCACCTTCCCGACCCTTCCCTCTTCCCCTGCCCCCCGAAGTTGTAGAGTTTGTTTTCAACATAGTGTCTTGAACATCTCATTGTTACAAGTCGTAATCAGCACTGGAAGCAAGTTTCAAGGCAGTGTGGTGATAAGAATCTTGGAGCTGTTGTATTGAATTAATGGAGTAGAAAACATGAACCTTAGAATAAGTTGAGGCGTATGTAAAGTGCCACACTGTGTCCTGGTAAACCAAATGGATATTTATTATTAGGAAGTTTAGGACATGTTTGTGACCATTTTAATACATTGTGTTTAATACATTGTAAATATTTGCTTATTGGTTCAAAATGTTTGAATAAGACATGTTGATGTTCGCAAGCCTCAAATACTGAATGCAGGCTCATTTCACTAAACTGCCATTTGTTCAGTCAAATTATGTTAACATTGAGCTGACTGAGAATCTCTGCAAATATGTACATCACCATGTTAAGTGTAAAAGCTGGCCAGGGCACAAGTACTCTGAGAATCATAGTGTGGATCCACAGTGCGGATGTGACTTCCAGGTAAGGCTCTCTATGGCTATGTGCGTGACAAATCCTGTCCAGGATGTATGTGTGGCTGTTGAAAAAAATAAACATATTTCTTGTTTCTTTTTATGCTTGCAACTTTAGAGCAGAGACAAAAATTACAAAGTAATGTGAAAACATCTTAGACTGTACAAATACATGATTTGTATTAATACAATTTAACAAGAATGTGTTGGGTATCTACCATGTTCAAGGTACCATGTCATAAATTTTAGGGTTAACAAACATAATTAAAGTCAAGGACCACTAATCAAATGGAAAATTCTCTTAGAGTGTTGATGGAGTGTGAGGAGAGGAACACGATTTCTTCTGGTTATGTTGACAGTTTCATGGGCGAAGTATCATGTAGGTTGAGTTTTAAATGGTTATGACAGGCAGGAATCAGAAGCAAAACTCTTCAAGATGAAGGAAAATATGAACAATGAGAAATTTGATAACTCTTGAGACAACCAAGTGGTGTGTGGCCCTTTCCAGAATATCAAGTTACTTGTCCTCATACTAGGTGCTTAAATCAGCACGTAGCAAGCTCATTTATTATGCAGAATCATTTATATAATTTATATCATATACTCATCACAAAGTACTTACAGAAACAGTATCATAAATATCTCCATTTCAAGGTAGAACTTCAGACACGAACAGAACAAGAGACTTCCCCTAAGTCATACAGCTCATCTGTCAGGATTCTATTCTACTTGGGCTAATTCATGTCAACATAATGAGGCTCTTATGTCTACCTATTTATAGGTAATAGGAGTGACCTGACACACAGCAGTAGGTATTTTATCTAAACTTTCACTTCAGCATAATCTTTATGATTCTCTTTCTCACCCAATGTAGAATAAAAAGAATAATTATAAAAAACAAGTAAATCACTGAAACTTTCTCAGACTTCTTGGAGACCTCAGAAATGTTCTAAGATGGTATTGGAGTCACCAATAAGTTATTTATGAATGTAAGGGATACATATCATAAAAGTAGAAAGGTTCTTGTTTTCTTTGATGCCTTAGTCTTTTTACATAATAAAGGCTATCTTGTTTAAGCATTGTAAATTGGAATTTATATTTCATATTTTTAATGCCTAGGATGTTTTTGCAGTGAGGGCAGCAGGAGAGATGCTCTGGAAAACTAACAATAACTGAGAGTTGTTTTCCTATTGGTGGTGTTGCATGACCAGCATTAGTGGGGAATACCCTCTCCTGGGCTTTGACACCAGGCCTTGGGGCATATGGCTGCTACAGATGTTCCCTGCTCCCTAAGGCTGTTGCAGTCAGGCTTGCAGCAGATGACTCATGCCTAGGATTACATTGCAATGGCTCATCTTGCCCTAGATATGTTTTTTTCAAATGCAACAAGAGGAAAAGAACACATGCATTTTTGTTTACATAACTTACTTTTATTAGGCTGTATTATTTAGTCTAGTACCTCTTCAGAGTAACACAGAGGAATATCTGCTGTGGAATGGCAGCATAGAAACCATAGGAAACAATGCAGGATGGGGATGATCTGATTTGTTTGTACAGTAGCATAGGCTTATTTGAGTAGCTGGATATAGAGCCTGTATAGGGTATCAGCTAAACCCAAATCCTGGATCTGCCACTTCCCAGTGTTTAAACTTGGAATAAATTATGTAACAGCTGTGATAGTTAGTTTTTCCTAATCTGTAACATGGAGATGTTAATATCATTCACTTCATGGAGTAACAAGGATTAAAGTATCAATTATCTGTAGAAAGCTTATAATAATGCTTTGTACATGAAAAATTATGAATTATTATTATCATAAAAGAAAGGAAGTATCAGAGAATAATTTTACTTTCTGTCATAAGAATTGGCTGAGTGATAATGAGCAATCTCTTTTAATTGGAGAGAAAGGGAAAATGTACATGTAGTATACTTCATTTATGCACACTCGTTGCCAGCCCTACATTCCTTAACTTCAGTCCTGTTAGACTGCATCTGCACCTTGCCTTTGGTCATGAAGTTCTCCTGATTTTTGTTTTCCTTATGAAAATTTACCAGATCACATATTTTCCAATCATCTTTTCATTAGTACACCCTGACTTCATAGATACACTGGGCCTAATCTTTTGATAGCAGAATACATCTCAGCTTTGTGTTAGAATTGTTGGTAACCTTATGTGCTTCTAGTTTTAAACTTTAACGAGAAATGGGTTGGGTATAATCATCTGAATCAAAGGCAAAAAATTAAATTCATAATCAGCAACCTAACCTTGAGGGGTTAGGAGGGGTGGGTTAGGAGGGGTGGGTGAGAACATTGAAAGGGGTGACAGTGATCAAGATGCACTGAATTCATACACTGCTTTGGTGAATGACAACTCCTTTGCACAACTACTTATATAAAAATACTTTAAAAAAAGAATCAGAATTCCATCAGCTGAAGATTAACCTTTTAGCCTTTCTAAACCAGAGTACCAAAGACTTTATATTTTTACCTGGTAACTGTGAAGCTGATCAATGTGTGTCAATATTTGACTTCTCTTAATCTAACTTGACTTGAAATAAATTCCTATATAAGAAATGTTTCTTTAATTGTGGAAATTCAGGCACTATGATAAGACAATGGCACAATCCATTTTATTTCAGTGAAATATTTTATCAGCCTCCAAATAATAAGTGATACTTGAAGTATTAGAATACTTACTTAACATATGGACCAGTGTGATTACAATGGAAAACTGAAGGCCACTAGTAATGACGGCTTATCATATATCTGAGAACAAAGACTGAAGCTTTAGGATGAAAGGAATTAATTTCCTACATTATTTTTTCTTCCTGACATTGTAAATTGCTAAAGACTAAGAAAGTAGATAATATTGTAGCATAAGTGCTGTAAGAACCAGGAAGGAGCCAAATTTTGGCCATAAGATTATTTTAAAAAAAATATAGTATGGTTATCCTATAACAAAACGTCAGTGGACAGAAAGAGACTAAATTTATTTCATTAATACTTGTTTGTTTGTAAGTGTGTGTGCGCGTGCATTCATGCATGCTCAAATGCACGTATATATGTGTGTTTCTATTAGTTGCTTGCTTGAAATAGGCTACTTTAGCTTTCAGGGAATTCTGGGAATGAAGGCATATACCACCATTTCTGGTTCATTTATGTTCTTCAAAATGCTACTGCTTTTAATAACTGTTCCCGAGAAGCAATGAATATTTTAGACTGTGGATTTTATGTGATATTTCTCAAAGAAATGAAGTCATGTCACCTCTTAATGAGGAAAAGGAAAAAAAATATTTCCAAACTAACTTCAGAAGGCAAGATAGTGTGGAGTGCTTGGCAAAATACAGTGAAATCAAGTGTTATTTTGGAGCCTACCTTCAAGAAAAATAATTGAATGATGTCCTGTGCTGTGTCTAAGCCATAACCTTTCTAGGAAATAATTGGGATGATGGTATAATTAACAATATATTGCATCTGTTTGTCATTCTAGGCTCACCTTTTGCTTTCTTCTGCTAATATTGGACATAAAAAGCCACAGACATGTCTGCCTTTATTTGTTTCCACATGAGTTATAAATGGGAGTTTCAGATAGAAATAAATTGAGTAAAGAAAGAGAAGGATTGTTGGAGTATGTAGTTACTAGGCTCTAGCCCTACAGACTTGCAAAGGGTTGGCTGCATTTGTTACTAAAGCTTCTAGTTTCTGTCAGTCCTCAGCATGTAGCTCTATTTCAGGGTTCCAATAATTGTCACTCTTTCCACTTGCTCCTTCTGCCAGCTCGTGACTGTTACTAACCCAGGAGGTGTCATTGTTCTATGTTATGTCTCCTTAACCTTGTTCATGTATTTTTAAACAGTTAGTTCATCAATGCTCCCCAAACTAGCCAAGGTTTGGTTCTCAGTGCACATAGAAATATTATCAAAGAAAGTAAATAAAACCTTGGTAAGTAGTATTCTATATTTAAAAAGTAAAGACTCAGTAAAATTCTAGGATGATGCCATTCAGTTGTGTATTTCTAGCCAAGCTGAAAAAAACTATTGTTTTGCCAATAATGACATGCACTATGTTTATTTGTGGATAAATTGGTAGAAATATTAAACAGGCAAATATGAATAGTAGGTAATTCACATATGATAACCAACTTTCTAAGATTAAAATTCCTTTAGAATTTTTAGACTGAGGAAATACAATAGATTTGTCCCTGTGCTTTGGAGAAAGTAGCAGCAAATTACTAAGGCGAACTTTTAACATGATCAAATTCAAAATATTAGTGAAAGTGACAAAAAATTTTTAAAAATAGCTGGGCACTGGTGTCTGGTGCCTATAATCCTAGCTACTCAGGAGACTGAGATATGAGGATCAAGGTTCAAAGCCAGCCCAGGGCAAGAAAGTCTGTGAGACTTATCTACAATTAACCACCAGAAAACAAGAAGTAGAGCTGTGGCTCAAACTGGTAAAGCACTAGCCTTCAACAAATGAGCTCAGGGACAGTGTCCAGGTGTTGACTTCAAGCCTTATGACCAACAACAGGAAAAGGAACAACAACAAAAACCTATCACAAAGGAAGTGCTTAAAGACAGAAAAGTTAAGCTGAAGGAAACTCATAACAATGTGGTTCTAGATTGATAGTAGTTTTAAAACAAGGTAAAATATAACTAGAACACATTAGATGTGTTGGATAGAAACAGTGTAAATAAATCATCTTCTATAATCAATTTTTAAAATGCTCCAAGTTCGGTGCTAGTTCTCTAAGTATGTAATTTATTATTTTGATGATCAATGCACTGGTCCATGTGATTCTCATTATAAGCATTCAAGAGAACAACAGATTAGAGCAGCTTTTCTGTATCAAGCAAGCTCTTGGAACTGGAGATACATTGTAAGATTCTAAAGCCCATTGAAAATAATATGTTGGTAGATCGGTAACATTTTTCTTTAAGGAAAAATCTGTCTGCTTCATCTATTCGACATGTTTGCACTTAAATAAAATCCAACTAGACCTGAAAAGCAAATTAACAGGACAAAAATTGTTAGTTGACCACTCTGGGTTTAATTTTGGGATAAGAATTTTATACATTGATTAAGTCCTGTCCATATTCTAAGGGAAGAAATTTTTGTCAGGATTTTTCAGAGGATTTTTTTCTGAGCCAAATAAAAGGGCTCAATATGTAGCTTGATAACTGACCAAACTCTAAATTCTATTAAGATGTAGAAAATAGTTGCCTAGTTTCCCTCATTTGTGGTAACAACAGTGTGCCTATAAATCTGCAAGTAAATACACTGGATGGTAAGATGGAAGTATATATATATTTCTACATATACAGTGTATATGTGTGTGTATGAATATATATATATATATATATATATATATATATATATATATAGTGGGACATGATAAGTTATAAATGTCTCCAGATGTTCACACAGTGAGATCAAATAGGATATTAATAGGAACATATCACAAAGGCTCAGTATCTGTGTATATGATCATATAAAATAATATTTTTGAAATGAACTCTAAGAAATGGAAATGAGATTTTTGTTATTGTTGCTGTGTATGTTGTCTTTTCCTATTTTTATTTGTATCTGTGAGGGTAAAGGGGATTCAGCAGTGGTATTCTTGAGACACTATGTGGAAAATGAACTATGCAATTTGTGGGTGGGTTTGGGAAGGAAAAACTCTGAGAGAAGCAAGGGAAGGAGTAACATTGGTCACCAAGAAATGTACTCATTATCTCACTTATATAACTAACACCTCGATATCTCACCTCTACAATAACTATACATGTATATGTATACGTATATATGTATATATATATATATATTTAAAAGATGTAGAAATGAGAGGCTTGCTTAAGTCTGTGTGGTTCTTATTATTCTTTTTATTTCACTATCTTATTTAGACTCCTAAAACATTCTAGATATTTATCTGCAGTTTTATAAGGCTTTAAACACTCAATCACAGTCCCATTTAGAAAGAGATTGCAAAGGTAAGAGATGATTTAAACATAAAGAAATAAAGACTAGGAAATCATCATTCTCTGGTTAATAGATTGATAGTAGTTTTAAAACAAGGTAAAATATCAGGATATCTATCAGTATACTATTAGTATATCTCAGACAGAATCCAAAACTGTTGCCCCACATTTCAGGCTCTTTCAGAGACTCTGTATAATTCTAGAATTGTGACTGTAATGGATTTAAGGTTCCCCTAATTAGTTTATATTATTGTAAAATATAATTGGCTTTCAGAAAGTTGTATAATTTAATCACACAAAATCTTGAAAAGTAAACAGCCAAGTTTGATTTCCCTTCTCATAGAGAAGCAAAGCCCCCAAGTATCTAAATGAGCTGGTGAATGGACTAGTGAGAATTGGGAGGACTCAATAGGGTCCACAGGGAATTAATTTTGCAATTAACTACCACATTTGTAACAGAGTCCAACTGCACCCCTTCAATGACAGCTTGATATTAGTCTTTTAAAGCTATAAAGGGAGCTAGTCACAGTCTATGAAGATTTCTGACCTATAGAACTGTAAACAAATTAAGTAGACATTATTTAAAGCTGTTGATTGATTGAATTTTATCATTTGCTGGTAGAAAAGTAATACCCAGGAGAATTTCCTTATAGAATTCATCTTATCTAACATTTCTACTACAATTCAGGCTATTAAACAGTAGAGTAGCAGAAAGTTTGTTCATCAAGTTTAGTCTGTGGGGAATACTTTGGTATAGAGATTGAGTTCCATTGTCTGGTAGAAGTTTCATTGTGGAAAGACAGTAAGGCAATTCAGGAAGAATTAATCCAGATGAATTTTGCAAAATGATGGGTGGGTCTTAATCAACAGCTATGATTCACTACGAAGTCATAGGAGACAAGGGGCATTTTCACTATCGCTTTGGTCCTTGACAACACACTAACGTTGAGAAGATCAAAAACTGTTTAAAATTTTTTTTAACTAAGCAGTCTCCTGAGGTCATTAGAAAATGTCTACAAAATGCATAGCTAATTGGCTCCTATAATAATGTGAATTGACTCTTAGCTAGACATCAGAATACAAAATAGAGATTAAAAATAAATGGTCCCCACGTGAGAATCTAAAATGAGTCCCAAGACAGACATAGCTAGGGAAAGTTGTTTACAGATATATTCTATTTTTTTTATTGTCAAGGTGATGTACACAGTTATATAAGTAAAGTAATAAGTACATATCTTGTCAAACTTGTTACAGATATGTTATTTTTCTGCAGCATTAAATACAGAGTTTGTGAAAGCAAAAAGAAAAAGAAAAGAATAAAAGGAGTTCACAGAGAGTGTGTTGGCAACAATATTGGAATAAAAATACTGGGGTCTGCTTCCTTGTCTCCATTTCTGATATTCCCTCTCATGTATCAGAGTTAGCTCAGTAGAACATTCTTGATCCCTCTTCATCCCTTTACTCAATATTGCCCTGTGGGAAAAGCATGATGGGAAAACTTTGTGCAGTTATAAAAAGCATTTCTATTTCAGCTCTCCTTTCTACCTATTAAGAACAAACCTAGACAGAGTTCATCTTTTCTTCTCTACATATGTCTGAGAAGATAAATTTTCACTTTTTGGTTTCAGTTTTGAGGAAGTTCAGTTTAAACCTTCCAAAATAGCATTTATAGACTGTACCTATTTTTTCCCTAAGTAATAAAGGTGAAAATGGGCTCCAATTATGTCTTAGTCTCAAAACTGTTTTCAGGTATGCTGTGTGTTGAGTGGAAGAGTCTCATTCATTGGACCAAAGGTCTGAAGATATAGTAGACTCCGTCTAATGTTACAAAAACCTTTAGCAATAGAAATTAAAACAAAACAGTTTTATTTGTAATTACTTGCAAATTTGAAAACTTTCCTATTTTAAAGAATTTGTATTTGCATTTCTTTTATGGCTAGGGTGGTTGAGTATTTCTTCATGTGTCTATTGGCCATCCTTCTTTCCTCTTTAGAGAAGTTTCTCTTTAAGTCTTTAGCCCACTTATTTATTGAGCCGTTGTTTCTTTGAGGATTTGTTGCTGGGGGATTTAATTTTTTGAGTTCCAAGTATGTTTTAGATATGAGACCCTTGTCTGTTGTATGGCTAGTGAAGATCTTCTCCCAATCCATGGGCTTTCTATTGATCTTGCTAGCTATGTCCTTTGCCATGCAGAAGCTCTGCAGCTTCATGTAATCCCATTTGTCCAACCTTTCTTTGATTTATTGTGTTTCTGGGTCTCTATTAAGAAAATTTCAGCCTGTTCCAAGGAGATCTAGAGTTTCTCCTATTCCCTCCTATAATGTTTTCATGGTGTATGCTTTGACTCCAAGGTCTTTAATCCATTTGGAGTTGATTCTGGTGCAGAGTGATATATAAGGACCTAGCTTTAGTTTTCTACAAGTAGTTAACCAATTTTGCCAGCACCATTTACTGCAGATGCTGACTTTCTTCCATTCTATTTTATTTTAGCTCCCTTATCGAAGATTATATGGCTATAGGTCTGCCTCACTCCAGTTAGAATGGCTATAATCAAGAACTCTAATAACAACAGATGCTGGAGGGGATGTGAAGGGAACCTTATTGCATTGTTGGTGAGAGTGTAAACTTGTTCAACCACTTTGGAAAGCAGTATGGAGATTCCTCAAAAGATTCCACATAAAATTCCCCTATGACCCAGCAATCCCACTTTTGGGCATTTACCCAAATGTTCACAAACAAGACCATACTAAAGGCTACCAGCACGACTGTGTTTATTGCAGCATTATTTACCATAGCTAAGATATGGAACCAACCCAGATGCCCCTCAGTAGATGAATGGAGCAAGAAAATGTGTATATATACACAATGGAATTCTATGCCTCCATCAGAAAGAATGACATTGCTCCATTTATTAGGAAATGGAAAGACTTGGAAAAAATTATAGTAAGTGAAGTAAGCTAGGGGCAAATAAACATAGGTCCTATGGTTTCTCTTATTTGCAATAACTAGTATATGTCTGAGTCAAGCAGAAAAGGTCAGATAAGTTATGTTACGGAAATGAACCCTAAGAGATTTATTCAAATGTTTTTTATCTTTCATGTGATTTTTTCTAACACATTTATAAGATTATTTCTTTGTTGCTTTTTATATCCCTCCCCCATGGTATAACCCCTATTTTCACTGTAGTTGATGTTGGTATAATTTGTGGAGGGGAAGGGCAAAAACAAATTGTTTAACTAGGGATACAGGTGAACCCATTGCAACAATGAGATGTACAAGTCGTTATGTCAAAAACAAACTTTACAACTTTGGTGGGGCCAGGGAGAGGGGGAAGGAGGATTGGGTGGTGGGCGGGTAGAGGATGGGAAAGGATGGGAAGGGGAAACAAAGGAGGAGCTACAATGCTTGATAAGAAATGTACTCATTATCTTTCCCATGTAATTGTAACCCCTCTGTACAGTATTTTCACAATAAAAAAAAGAATTTGTATAAGGCTGGGAATGTAGTTCAGAATATTATTTATTTAACATGTGTGAGAGGTCTGGATTTAATTCACCATTATCATATAAAAATGTCGCATGAGATGAAATAAGTCTTCATGCAATTTTCAAGCAATTTTCAATCAATTTTAAAAGTATAAAACAACAGGGCTTGCGTTTCAGTTCTATGTTTCTCAGGTCACATAATAGAGGTATTATATCATTTCCTGTTGTATTCATGGAAATTTACCTGGCCATTTACTCATAAAATAGTGTAAACTGCTATATACTTTTCATACCTGAAATGTTTTTCAGTACTAGAAAATCATTCTAAAATTAATTTCTTGATTATTTGGCCATGTAAGGCATCTCATTTTCAAAGTTCCCTGGACCACAGGATGACAAAGGAACTTCCTGTATTCATCCTATAAACAAAATGTAAAAATGATATTTTTCTATTTCCTTTAGGAAACTAAAGGAGGCATGTGTTGGATAACTCCAAATGATTCTAATTATCTTTCATCTACATGTCATTTTCTCCCTTTTAAAAGATGCTGCACTTTTATATGCTGTTGAACATGTCCAGTTTATTTTAGAAAAGCATTCATTAATTAGGTCGGGGGAGGATGGGAAGTGATTGGAAGGGGAAACAAAGGAGGAGGTTACAATGCTTGATGAGAAATGTACTCATTTTCTTGCCCATGTAATTGTAACCCCTCTGTACAGTATTTTCACAATAAAAAATAAATAAATAAAAAAGCATTCATTATTTTCATATAATAAGTTTCAAATGTTGTAAGTTGAAATCATGCTACTCTATTTGCTTGTTTATGTTTTTAATGACACAAAACCCATCTTGGACAATGATATTAATTCAAGTTTAAGTAGTAAATAAATTTTCCTTAATAAGCCTACCAGAAATTACAGAGCTATGTTTTATAACTCAAAGTAATTATGCTGATAGCATTTGTCTACATAATCTTGTATTTCTTTGTGATGTATAGGGGATATATATATATATATTTTTGTTTTTTTTTGTCGGTCATGCATCTTCAACTCTGGGCCTGGGCACTGTCCCTCAGCTCTTCAGCTCAATGCTAGAGCTCTACCACTTGAGCTATAGCGCCACTGCCGGTTTTCTGATAGTTTATTAGAGATAAGAGTTTCAAGGACTTTCTTGCCCGGGATGGCTTTGAATTGTGATCCTCAGATCTCAGCCTCCTGAGTAGCTAAGATTACAGGTATGAGCCAAGGGTCCCGGCTGGGATATTGGGTTTTGTTGTTTAGGGATTCTAGCTTCAAGAAAATAAGATTTCATCTTTGCTTTAACTACAGAGATAAAATTCATTGTAATAAAAACCCAATAAAACAAGAAGAACTTCAATTTGTATGCTTTGTACCACTTTGGATAGGTACAACTGGAAGGACAGCTTATAGAAAAACAGGAATGAATAGAATGAATATGAAGATGAAGAAAAAGAAGTAGAACATATAGTCCTGTTCTAATCGGAACTTAACACATAATGAGTACTTGTATAATGAGCAATTTCATATCTTTATACTCTTCCGCAACAAAATTTACATGTATGACTACTTTACTACAAAGAAGTGAGCTATGAAATTTTTTATCCTAACAAAACTCATTGGGAATACATCAGCTTCCTGTTACTGCTATAATCAATTACAATAAATTTAGTCGCTTAAAGCAGTATAAATTTATTATTCTGTAGTTCTGGAATCAGAAATCTCTAATCTCCTACTAGAGATGCTAGGGGTAAACTTACTTCCTTTGACTTTTCTAGCTTCTAAGAGACACCATGCATTCGTAGGCCTCCGATAACAACTTGGTATTTGTGTGTCAATGTCTTAAATTTTGCTTGATTTCTTGTTATCTAAGCTTTGGTATCCTTTACCAAATAGAGTCTTTACATACACATGTATATTTTGAATTCAATAGAGAATTCTTAAATCTGACTTTTATTTGACATAATAAAATAAAGGTTCTGTGTGGCTTGCTAAATTTAATGTAGGCTAGCTGAGTTCTGAACTACATAGGACTGCTTAGAAAGCCCATTGGTGACCATATTATGGGATTGTTAGACTTCCCTATTTCTCTTTAAAATTATTTCCAGGCCAACTTCTTTTCTGTAAATACACACAGCAGTATATTAGCAGTCTCATATTGTCTGTAAGCATTTAGAGTTAATAATGTATTTGCTATATTCTCATTTACTTGAGTAAAAGTTTTTGTATATGTTAAGAAGGTAATATTTATAGTTTTCCTGCATAATTTTCAAAATAAAAATGTTTCTTATAATTTTAGATATTACTTAAATTATTTCCCAAAATGTCATGTAAAAAATCCCTAGATTTGATCTGCAGAGCTAAACACACAGACACACAGACACCAGACACACTGACACACAGACACACACACACACACACACACACACACACACACACACACACACACACACACACACAGCATGCACACATGCATATGCACAAATTTAATGAAATAATATCCTAGATATTTTTCATGTATATATTATATTTGCACATATATTTTTCTAATAATGCGTTAAACTAAAATGTTAACTTCATAATCAATGAAGTTAAATGAGATATTTTTGAACTTGTGGAAACAATGTTCATTTTATAGTGTAAATTCATAATGAGTTGGAATCTGAATGTTTATTATAAATTTTCTTGTGGAAGATATATATGTGTGTATGTGTATAATTATAAGTACTTAGAATATTGAGGAAACATGTTTTATGCATAAAATTTATTGAATGTTTATTCAGCCGTGTTTAAAATATTTAATATTTGCCATTTTTTGCCTTTTCAAAGTAGCCTTATAAAGAATTATTATTGCTATCTTCATTTAATATATGAAATAAAATGATAGGGAGATGAAATAACTTCCCATAGGTCTTTGGGTATTTAATATTTACTTTCAGCTGTGGATCAGAAACCGTTAAGCTTCATTTTCTTCATATTATGCTAAATTTCAAAATAATTAGTTTGTATTACTTATACAGTTACAGAACAAAAGAAGTATGGTTTTCATTTGGAGAATAAACAATTCCCATAAGAGGATATTAATTGCAGTCACCTAACTCTTCAAATTCTATTATTTTTTTGGTCTAATTGTTTATTAACATATATTAATTGTACAAATTAAGGGATTTTATTATGACTTTCAACTAATGTGGACATGTTTACTCACTCTATTGTCTTTCTTATTTTCCCTCCTGCTTTTTTTTCTCTTGCACTTCTACTTCTTGTAGTCTCCTCCTTCACTTTCGTGATCTTGTTTTTGTAGTTTTTGAAGAATTTTCCTAGTAGCTTCCAAAAAGGAAAACATAATTCTTATCTTTGTAGTTCTCATTTCACATAACATGGTAACCTCTAGTTACATAAATCAGCGAAAATTGCCAAAGAGGATTATACGAAATTTAAAACCCATGCACAACAACAACAAAAACAACAACAATAAAGGACAGCCTAAGGAATGAGAGAATATTATTACAAGAAAGTTAGAATACATAAAGAACTAAAAAAATAAAAAACAAAAAATTTAAATAAATAACTAGCAATGGAACTAAACAGACTGTTCAAAGAAATAATGTATTTGCTATATTCTCATTTACTTGAGTAAAAGTTTTTGTATATGTTAAGAAGGTAATATTTATAGTTTTCCTGCATAATTTTCAAAATAAAAATGTTTCTTATAATTTTAGATATTACTTAAATTATTTCCCAAAATGTCATGTAAAAAATCCCTAGATTTGATCTGCAGGGCTAAACACACAGACACACAGACACCAGACACACTGACACACAGACACACACACACACACACACACACACACACACACACACACACACACACACAGCATGCATGTTCATCATTTCTAGCCCTCAGGAAAATGTAAATTCAAACAATATTCAAACTATATTCACCCCATTCATTAAAAATATACCCACAATGCTTAGGGGAGTTTGGAGGGAAGGAACTCTTATCCACAATGGAGGACATCTATATTTTTGAAAATAACTTCAAATTAGATCCTTTAATCTTCCACACAGATACAAAAATAAACATTCAGTAATATTAATCTTCACATGAAAATTCCATTTTTTCTCCCTAAATAATTTTCATGGTAACTTGCCAAACACAAGAAGAAAAATATTCCTTTATAAATTAGTCTACAGAATCATTTACTCATTTATTTTTATGGTGTTCCTGGGACTGGAATTCAGGTCCCATTTCTTTTGTGCTCTGAGTTTTGTGCTCAAAATTAGCATTCTATCACTGAGAGCCACTGCTCTTTTCCAACTTTTTAGTAGTTAATTGGAGATAAGAGGCTCACAGATTTTTCCTATCTAGGTTAGCTTGAACTGTGATCCTCAGAATTTAGCCTTCTGAATAACTAGGATTTCAAGCATGAACCATGGATGCCTGGGTTTTAGTTTACAGACTTAAAAAAAAGTTAACACCAACTAATTAAGCTACAAAGGAATTCTTTTAAAAACATTGTGTTGCTCAGTTAAAGTTGTGATAATGGATTCACAGAAAAGAAACAAAAGACCGTAACATTTGGAAAATCATGCTACAGATCAGTTGATATTTTAATTATTTACTGCTATATAGCACTAATATTCTATGCCTTAAAACAATTTATTATACCTCAAATTGCTCTGTATGTTTAGTTCTAAAGCATCTGGCTTTAGTCTAGTTGTCTTCTTGTTCATATAGTTAGTATCTTGTGACTGTTGTCATCAAAAGGACTGGCTTAGACATCTAAGTTCTGTGTTCCTATGGTGGCCAGTACAACTGGAAGATTGTTGGGACCTCAGGTATTGTCAGTGACCACCATTGACATGTGCCTTGAAGTGACTTGGGCTTCTCAGAGAATGTCTAAGTATCTAGGAGAGGCAAGAGTACTCAATTGAAAACTTAGCATTCAATCGAAAAAGGTTCAAGAGATAGAATATAGAAGCAATTGGGTCAAATGAAGGGTAGGCCCCAAATCAGGGCAGCATCCGTTCTTATGCATCCCATTGATTAAAGAGGCTCCAGAGTTTACCTCGAGGCAAATATTTAGAGATATAGACTCTCTTTATGGATAGATCAGTGCCAAGAGAAGAGAAACTGGAGACATATTCTTCAATATGTCTTTGGAAAAGTGCCAGGATGTAACTTGTTTTAAAAGTTACATTAAACTCCTCTTTGATATATATATATTTGATATAAGATTTATTATATTAATGAGAGGGAAGGATTGATTTTTCTGGAAATATGAGCTTACTTACTTTAGTGGATCTTAATGAATAGTGATTATGTAAACAATGAGGTATATGCCACTTTACGTTTCTGAGAGTAATTTTTTGGTCTCAGTTTCTTTTTTTAAAGAAGATTGATTGTTGATGCTTAAGGATGGAGATAGAGAGAGTGAGGTTAAAAATTGGCAGGTAAGCCGGGTGCCAGTGGCTCATGCCTGTAATCCTAGCTACTAAGGAGATCTGAGGATGTGATTTAAAGTCAGCCTGGGCAGGAAAGTCCGTGAAACTCTTTTTTTTTTTTTTAATTGTGAAAATACCATACAGAGGAGTTACAATTACATGAGCAAGGTAATGAGTGCCTTTCTTATCAAGCTTTGTTGCCTCCTCCTTTGTTTCTTCTTCCCATCCCTTCCCATCTCCCCCTTCCCCCTCCCCAGCCCCCCTCTGTACACCCTCCCCCCCATGAAACTCTTATCTCCAATTAACCACCAGAAAACCAGGAGTGACACTGTGGCTGCAGTGGTAGAGCACTAGCCTTGAGCTGAAGAGCTGAAGGACAGCGCCCAAGCCCTGAGTTCAAGCTTCACGACTCTCTCTCTCTCTCTCTCTCTCTCTCTCTCTCTCTCTCTCTCTCACACACACACACACACACACACACACATACACACTCAAAGAAAAGATTGGCAGTTAAATATGACTATATAGAGAAATGTCTGGTGCAAATATAAATGAAGTTTACCAATAGTTTATTATTGAAATCTTTTTTCCACATTTTAATTACCGGTAGTTAGTTGTAAAAATGGGTTTCATTTTGACATATCCATATTTACACACAATGTAACTTGATCAGATTCATTCCATCATTCTCCCAAATTCCCCCATTCTCTTTCATAAATCAATCACATGATTCACTGCTCTATTTTCACACATGCACACAGAGAATTTCAACCATATTCACTTTCCACTCCTCCCACTAGTATCTTTCTCAATTGTCAAGTTGGTAAGAGATGAATGAATTAAATTCTGAGTGTATCTGTGATAGTATTTCCAGAAGAGATTAACTAAGAGAGGAAAACCCACAGAAAGATTTACGGGAGTTTTGGAGAAGAGGATAGAAAAAAATCTAGAGTACTGTAAGTGGATCTATATGGCTGATTGTGATGGTAGCTCAGAAAACCCACATTGGCAATGAGAATGCAGATATGAAAACTATGTTCATGAGGTTTCAAATAGTAATGTGGGTTCTTTCAGTATCTACCCTAAATGCCATTCAAATTATAGTCTGGTAAAGAAGTGATCTACATTTTGTCCCTGTCTTGTAACTTTGGGGCTGAATTTGAAGGTGATGGGTTAATTAAGATGGTGGAGGAAATTTCAGGGTAGCCCAGCATTCATTGTGTGGAAGGGGAACAGATCACCAAGTCCTTTTAGCTAGGTTTACAGTGAGAACTGAAAGCAAATGAAGAGCAGAAAGACTTAGAAAACTTAGTTTGGTCACAAAACCCAAAAAAAAGTTAGCACAAGGGCAGATACAGGTTTTGGGGTGGGGGGGAAACACTGTTAAAAAGAAGTGTAAACACATTTGAAAACCTTTCCATTGAGAAAATAGTGTCCTCAGGACACCCTGTCCATAAAGGGTTAAATGGACAGTTATTTCCAAGGGTTTTCCTTACTCAGCTCTGCTGCTCAGACACCCAGAGGACTCCATTTGATGGTAGACTAAGTCATCACCCATGTAATGCTGGCTTTGCAGGTATGTACAGTTTAAGAATTACAGGATCATGGACACTTCCATTCAGATTTTAAAGGTACTTCTCAAAGGCCAGACGATATGTGGGGGTTAAAATCCCTTCAGACAGCACCTGAGAAGGCATAATATGTCAAGATGTGAGCTTGAAGCCCAACATACAATTGAGAAGTAGGAACATAAAATCTCTACTGAAGGTGTTAGACAAAACCAATGTGTGAGAGAAGAGGCTGCTGCAAACAGCAAGGCCACAGGAGCAGGGCATTCCAGGATGTTTGGGGCCAAGATCCCACAACAATGTGAGCTAACACATCCAAGGTTTGTAAGTGAATGAAGAAAGATAATCCTTTCTCAATAGATGTGTTGTATATTCTACAGTTTATTAAGGTTTACATACATTATTATATGCATAATTTTACATATGTTTTTTTATTTGAACTTGTATACAACTTGTTTTACAGAATGAGAAATTGAAAGAATAAGCCATGTAAATGATTCTTATTCTTAAAGGCACATAGCCAAAGAGAATTTAAAGGTCTTCTGTCTGTAGACCCTTTATAACTATATCTACCTGGGAGGCTTTTGTTGTTAAAACTCTTTGAAGCTGGGCACTAGTGGCTGACACATGTAATCTTAGCTACTCAGGAGGCTGAGATCTGAGTCGCAGGTCAAAGCCAGCCTGGGCAGGAAAGTTTGTGAGACTTTCATCTCCAATAAACTATTCAAAAAAGCTGGAAGTGGCACTGTGGCTCCAGTGGTAGAGCACTTGCCTTGAGCAAAAGAAGCTCAGGGACAGCACACAGACCCAGAGATCAACCCTTGGGACTGATAAAAACAAAGAACAAAGCGAAACAAAGCAAATAAAAAAATTTTTTTTGAAAAGCAGGTAGAGAAAGAATGAGTCTCAACAGTGAGAGAAAAACTCTTGATTTGGAGTATAGCACTTGACCTTTTGGTGAGGAAAAATAGTAAATTGGAGATGATAACGGCTGTCCTATGAGTAATTGTTAGGAGAAGTAAATAGGAGAGTGTGATAGAGTCAAATGTAGTCTTTGATAAGGGCCATTTCATTTTCTCACTATGGGATTATAATTATTCTTATTACTTTAAAAAGACACCATGCTACAATAGAAAAAATATATTCAGACAAGTAGATCTAGTTTTTATTTTTCAATACAATGGATGAAATTGCTATAATCTTTGGGTAGAAAATCAACTGATGATAATATTTTCCTGACATTAAAATTGTTAAGCTATTATTAAAATTTGTCCATATTTGTAAAATTTGTTTTTTGACATAATGACTTGTACATCTCATTCACAATTTTTAAAAATCCAAAAAAAAATTTTTTTTTAAACTTTTTTTTTTTTTTTTTTGGTCTGGTCGTGGGGCCTGAACTCTGGGCCTGGGCACTGTCCCTCAGCACTTCAGCTCAAGGCTAGCGCTCTACCACTTGAGCCACAGCGCCATTTCTGGCTTTTTTCTTTTTGCTTATGTGGTGCTGAGGAATCGAACCCAGGGCCTCAGGCATGCAAGGCAAGTGCTCTACCACTGAGCCACCTTCCCAGCCCCCCAAAAAAGTTTTTGTCCATATATCTTACATACCATTAGAAGCCTATACTATGGAAAAGGTATTCTCTTATTTCCATGGTATACTAAAAAATGTCTTATCATTTTGCTTTTATTGATTGTAGTGTAGCAAAGCTGTAGTTTATCTAGCTTTTCTCCTTTATCTTTCTTTATGCCAGGATAATGGAGTTGTCCCTATAGAAGATATACTGATCTTATGAAGGAAAAATTCAAGTCTTGTAATTTTTGTCCAAATACTACAGATATCACTTTTATCCAAGGTATATTGTGCATTAAACTGAACATCATTTCTCTTATAAGAAGGTGATTAAATAATTAGGAACAATAAAGCAGTTACTGTAGTCCAGGAGAGGAATGGTATGGCTGCTAGACTGAGATTCCTGGAGGCAAAAAACAGTATCTGAAATAGTTTAAAATATTAACTTCTCAGTGTCCAATACACAGTTTCATACAATGTAGAGAGTATGTATTAAATATTAATCAGTGAATTCATTATATAGGCAAAGATTAACATGTAGCAAACCCTTGTACTGTGACCTTTATTTCCCCATCCTCCAAACTGAAGAAGCATTGATTAAAATTTAAATTCTGTTGTTAATCTAAATGTGTATTCAAACATACTCAGAAAATGAATAAATTGCCCTTTATTGAATTGCAATCATTACAGAGAGCAGGCTATTATAGGCAGTTAGATCAAGTTAAAATAGTTCATTTATTCATTCAACAAATTGATTGTTAAAGTAAGCTACTAGAGCTTTATCTGTATCAGGCAATGAACAACATATTTAAAGATGAGTAACACTCCATTCTAATTCTTGCTTTAAATATAGTAAAAATTCATCAGGCTCAAAGAAAGTTTTACTTTGAGGCTCTAAAGTGTGTGTGGAGTAGCTGTGTGTGCAACTATATTTTATTTAGTAAACTACTTTCTCTGAATAGTCTACACAATCTGAAGAATCTGGCTGTTATCCACAGTTTTCTTAAAAATGAGAGGCAGCACGCCATTTAGAGACATCTGCAAAAAAAGCTATATAAATCCTGAAAAAAAATTCTTTTTTTTTTTTTTGGTTGGTCGTGGGTCTTGAACTCTGGGCCTGGGCGCTGTCCCTCAGCTCTTCAGCTCAAGATGAGCGCTCTACTGTTTGAGCTACAGCGCCACTTCCCTGAAAAAAATTCTTATATGTGACAGAAAGTAGCTATTGAAAAGTATACTCATTGTGTATGAAGGAATTAAAGTTTAACCTCTAAAACTTTTATCATCCTTTTTTTTGTATATATTTTTTATTGTAAAAGTACTGTACAGAGGGGTTACAGTTACATGAGTAAGGTAATGAGTACATTTCCTATTGAGAGTTGTTATCTCCTCCTTTGTTTTCCCCCTACCATCCTTTCCCTCCTCACCTCCCCATCTCTTCCCTCCCCACCACCAAGTATATAGAGAGGATTTTAAACGCCTTTGTCCGTATGGGTAAGCCAGAAGAGTAAAATAGTGTTTTCATCAGCACATCCTCTTCAATGAGACCACATTGACAAAATTTCCATTGCCTTTTCTTTCCTTTCCTTCTCCCTGGCTCCCCGGCCCATGGGGCTGTCCCTGAGACTATACTCAAGGCTAGTGCTCTACCATTTGAGTCACAGTTCCACTTCAGCCCTTTCCTTAACCAAGAAGGACATCTCCCAGCTGTATATCCAGGATCTGTCCAGAGACTACTGAAGGAATGGTGTGATTATTACTAGAAATAAGAGAAATATTCCCTAGCCTAATTTTTACTATGATGCAAATAAGATGTCAACAAATACACATCATTTCAAACTTTCTTCCTAGCATTTTACAAAAAGCAAGTAAAGGTTTAGCTGTTCAAAATGTCTAATAACATCAGAACAAATAACAAAAGACTTGACAGTAATAGGCACAACAGTTTCACATTTTACAAACATTCTCTACAATAGCTCATTTGATTTCTGTTCCTGACAGAATGTTTTCTTCTCATTAATAAAAAGAAATACATACATAAGCTTTTTTACAAATCAATTATTTGAGTTTGGATATTCTGGTTGATGAAGACTTATTTTCTAGAAGTTTGTAACTGTATTTTAAACAGATTTTTTTCCTCTCATATATGACAGAGTAATGCTGTAAATAAAAATAAATAAAGGAGAAGCGAATCTAAATGACTCTTTTGTAGTCCTGGCTAAGACGAGGTATTTTGAACCCAGAGGTCATGGTAAAAATGAGGTGGGCATGCTGGTATGGCCTCTTTGTCCACATTGATGGGCGGGGTCTACTCTATTCTTAGCATGCAGGAGCAAGGATTCTTTCTAGTTGTTTTTCTTTTCTTGTTACCAACAGAGCACTAATCTTGATTTCAGCTGCTTGCCTATTGTTAGTGACATTCTTGGAGAATTTCTTTAACTCTTGCCCAAATTCTGAGTCCTTCTCTTCCTCCAGAACTATAGTAGAATCTGACTTAGTTGATAGAGCAATCCTTCCTTCTCCATTCAGCTGTCACTACCTACCTTGAGTAATTGTATCGGATGACACATGCATGGTTGGCTCTGGTAGGTTTTGGCTTTGTGAGACTGAAAATTAATCTGAGAAAAAGCCATAACAAATCTTATTAAGAATAGGTTGGTCAAAACTATGGTCCAAGGTCAGACTCAGTGTTTCTTGTAAAAATCTCTCTTTTGATCCTATTTGAATTTGGTGGGGTTTAAAAAGATATTTATTAGCATACATTAGGTATGCAAAGAGGGGTGGGGACAATTGTGACATTTTTACCCTTCCCCCAATATATGAAACCTTGGCGATATTGAAGAATATCCCAGATGATGGGAAGATCTCCGATGTTCATGTAATACCAGAATTAGCATCCTGAAAATGGCCATACTGTCATAATTCACCTATACTGACACCTATAATTTCAATGTAAAACCTTTTAAAGCCTCTATGTCATTCTGTACAAAAATAGAAAAAATAACCCGAATATTCATATGGAAACAGAAAGACCTCAGCTAGCAAAAGTAATCCTGAGCAATAATGCCAACACTGGAGGTGTCGTAATACCAGACTTTATATTACAGTGCCATAGTAATAAAAACAGTTCCTTCTGGGGGATGTATGTATCTGAGTGTCCAGTGGACAGCCCATGGAGTGTTCTTAGCTAGTCATACAGAGGCTTTACAGTAATCCCAAAGGTTCCAGAGAAGTGAGTGGGTATTGATAGTGTTAACCCAAGAAAGAGAGCAGGGTTCTTAGATCAAATGTTAGAACTGAGAACTAAGCTTATCTTTCTTTTTATTTTCCTTTCTCTTTCTTTCCATTCTTTTCTCTCCCTTTGCCTTTTCCTTCCTCATCCCATTCCTTCTCCTTTCCATTTTCCCCTTCCCCTTCCCTCACCTCAGGGGTTGGGACTGGGGCTCGAACTCAGGACCTTGTGCTCTTCCTTAGCTTTTTCACTCAAATATGGAGTTCTATCAGTTAAGCCTTCAGAAAGCTGAGAGGATGACAAGATAGAGACTCCCTTCCCCCCTACCCCCCATCTCTCCCCCACATCAACCCTCCTATAAGAATCAGCTTGCTAGGGAATCTCAACAGCAATCCAGCCCTTAAATGTCCCTGTTGCCTTCTCTGTCTTTCTTGCAGAGACCGATTTAAATATTCTGGCATGAACTAGCCTTCTAGGATCCCTCTATGGAGTTTTATTTACACTCTCATTTCACATGGCCCAGTGGTGGTGGTAGCATAGAAGAATGCCTGGCTTGGTGGAATCCAACCATTTTCATTTTTGGTAAGTCTTGAAGATTTTTTTCCCTTTTTTTCTTTGTCTTGTTTGTTTTGATTTTTTGTTTTTTTGTTTATCTGAAGAATCATTTATATGGTAACTATTTTGCCAATTTCAATTTAAGCAACTGAATAAAAGAGGGCATCTCTTCTTAGTTTAAGTGTACAGGCATTAACATCCTCCAGGTAGACACATTAAGTCTGAGCTCTGCCTATTACTAAGGAAATCATCTTTCTTCATTTGAGCATGTGGTTAATATCAACTCCCTTGTGGGTTATTTTCATATTAGCATTATATTATAACATATAAAACTATTATATACATAAAGGGTAAGTGACTGCAGTTTAAACTTAGAACTTCATACTTGCTGGGCAGGTGCATTGTGAGCCATGTCTCCAGCCCAGCTTTTTGGCTGATAAATTGGAGATGGAGTCTCAGGGGTTTTCTGCCTGAGCAGGGCTCATTTAATGATTCTTCGGATCTCAGCCTACTGAATACCTAGAACTGACTATAAGTGTGAGCCACAAGCAAATGGTTTCCAACTTGTATTTCTAAACACAACATAAAAATGTGTGTACGTGTGTGTACACACACACACACACACACACACACACACACTTCTAAGTGGTAGTTGTTTTTTTGTTGTTGAGAATGTGGAGCACTTAGACATTTTCTAGTCAAGTGCGAATCCAAGATTAGATGTCATAAGTCTATCAGACAAGGAATGCAATTATAAACATTCAAAATCATCTTATATCCTTACTTCAATTTGTCAGGTATCAGTGTTTGCTGACTATGCTTAAAATAAGCAAAGGAAACTGAATTCAGACTTTACAAAGGAAACGAAGAAAAATGGCTCAAGATGGAAGCTATATAATTAGAGTTCTGCAAATGAAAAACTGTTAGATAGAACATGACTTCATAACACTGTCTATGGTTATAGACAGCATCTGAATCTGACAATGTTAAAATTTACTAAATGTCATTAACTTCAACTTCTTTCATTTCCTTAAGATTCTCCTATACTTAGTGTGAAGAGCAATAATTTATTATGGGATTGTTTGGGAAAAAGTTTTCCCAATAAAATTCACACTTATACATAGCAGAGGTTTAAAAATTAGGATGAAGTTTTCACTGGACATTTATTCTCTGACTACAATAAACTGGGGTAAACTTCAAAACTATTTTATTTCAAAACTTTAAAAAAGTCTCATTTTTTTCTCTCTATACTTTTTCTACATCTAATTGAAATAATTACTAATTATTATATAATTCTTTTTACAAAAGTCACTGAATATATTGCTTTTTTGCTTTGGATTTTCTGTCACCTTGCCCAACTTTTCAATTAGTACCTCGTTGTTTTCTACTTCATCTACAGAAATCATAAATGACTTGACAAAAGTTTAAGGTACCAGACAGAAATTTCACAGGCACTGAATCCCAGTCTAAAGTATTAGCAAGGAGCTTGGAACAGAAAATTACATTTGCAGAATTCTTTTCAATAAATTTTCTTAGCTCTGCCAACATGATGTAGGCCGTGTACCTCTCAGAAAATTGAGGTCTGTGGAGGTGAAAGGGAATTCGCTAACCCCTAAAATTGTCTATACCCTTAATCGGTTCTACTTTTTTTTCTCCTTTGGAAGATCCTTTGTGGTAAATTTAAAGAGACATTTATACAGGTTATTTTCCCCTCTGTTACATGAGGAATTTTGAGATGACCTTGACCACTAATTCTTTGTAACATTAAGGATAAGAAGGATTATTGGTTTAGGATTAAGGAATTGTAACATCATATTTTTGCATCTGTAAAATTGCTACATGATTTCATTTCTGAAGTTCATTTGAGGATTCATGCTTACTCTGTTCATGTTTAGCATTTCCAGGTCAATAAATTGATTTCTGCATCTGGCTGATTATTCCATATTTCATGAATTTGGAAAATCCTGATAGCTCTCCACCCACTTTGTAAAACATTGCTTGGTTAAACTAGACATATTATTGGAAGCCATTTTTATTTTTGAAGGCTATTTCAGTTCAGAGCTGGATTAATAATGGTATAGTCCCTTAACTTCTAAAGTAATTTGTTTCTGTTTTTAGGTTGGAATTATGCCCTTCCTATCAATAGTGCATACCAACAAGAAGGGACCTCTAAATGTCCAAACAATAGGCCTGAAAAATGTATGTCATCATATCTTAATATTCCTCATTTGGAACGAGTAATAACATTCAACCTCTGTTAGTTGTTATAATTTTTCCTGTAGGTATTTTTGGTACATTGTGAGGACTACACTAACATAAAATATATTTTTCTCAATCAGCATTTGCTTGAGTAACATTTTCAAAATGATTTTGTTTGATTAACATGTAGAATTGAAACCTCTTTATTCAACTACTTAAGACATATATATGTACTCATTCTCAGGACACTTTTTCTCAACAGTACTCTGCTTATGAGGAAGCCCATGCTACCTAGACCACTTTGTGCTCTCTCAGCTTCTCCTTTGCAATAATCAGTATACATCTAGGATAATTTTATCAGATGAGCAAAAAAGTTCAAAAGCTATGTACCTTTGACCATATAAGATAATGCTAAGTGAAATGAACCCCAAGATAGGGACACAAGAGGTCTTTCTTCCCTGTTTTGTTTTTGTTTTATGTACTATGTGATTTTTTTGTTTCCTTAGTAAGTTCTTCCCCCTATGGTATATTCCCTGTTGTCACTGCATCTTGTATATACATTTGTCTAATTTGGGTAGGGGAAGGGGAATAATAAAATGCTGAAACAAGGACACAGGATGACCCATTGCAACAATGATACCCACAAGACACTGTATTGGAAATTAACTTTACAACTTTGGGGGGGAGGAGGAGTGAAGAAGTAGGAGAGGGAAGGGACAGTAGGGGAACAACAAAGGAGGTGGTAACAAAGCTTAACAAGAAATGTACTCATTACCTTACTCATGTAACTGTAACCCCTCTATACGGCATCTTTACAATAAAATAAAATTAAAAACAAAAAAGAAAACAAAAATTAGTTAATTAAGCTGATTTTGTTTGAAATAGATAAGTAGCAGCAGAATATATGCATACTTACATAGGTTAAATAGTATATGATATTTAAATAAAAATTAATATATACTGTCATCAACATTTAAAGTTGACACATAAATGTTGAGGGAAAATAGTAGCATAGAATAATATTTGAAATAAACTCAAAAACATGAAAACTTTTTATTGACTAACAAAATAAAATGGAAAAAAAAGAAGCTAGTATTTTATGTTGCTTTAGAAAAGTTCTTAACCTATGTTATTAAGCAATCACTTACAAAATGGTAGTTTAGGTATCTTTATGTTTATAGGGGAAGCCTTGTCTCTGTGATTGTAAACACATAATAGAACACTGAACATTTGAATTCAGCTCTAGATTTCACAAGACCATTACAAATGTGTAAAACTGTATTCATAGATTTTTGCCTTCTGAAGAGTTTCCTTGATGTATTTTAAGTATGAGAAAAGAATACTGGCAAAGAATAGAGAAATACCTTGGTGACAGTCTACTGCATTGAAATATTAATTTTTTTATTTTGATGTGTGTGACCTTGGACAAATTACTGAGCCTTTGGTGCTTCTGTTTTGAAATCTATTCAACATCGGAGGACAAATAGGTTTTGTGGGGCTACATAAAATAACAGCAACAAAGTACATCTTATCCTAAATACTTTAAAATATGGGATTATTATTTAATGACTTCAGATATTTATTAGTCACCTTCCTTGATCTAGGAGCTATGCCCTTCCACATTAATGCTCATAGTCAAGGACTGAAAGTCTCAGAACATCATCAACCTAAGAGGCTACTGCCTCTTGTCATTCATTATTCTGTGCTTTCCATCATATTTCATGGCCTTTACAAGTCTAGTAGACAGAATAATTACCTAAGTTTAATGTCTTCCCTAAAGCCTATTTTAGTATAAAGTATGGCCACTTCATCCCAGTCCAATTTTATTTAGGGACAGTATAACATTTCAGGACTTTTAGGTACCCAATACATTTTTTTAAACAATTTTCAGTTCATTTATTTATAACAAGGTACAAATGAGGCTCAGCTCACAGGTTCAGTTCCAAATGGCTTAGTTTATAGTCATAAATGACCTGCTAAATTGAATGAGTTGTCTAGAAAATATGATCATTAAGTGCAAGTGGGACAAATAAGAGATCATTAATTTGCCACCTCATATAAACAACATTTTACCCATTGTATTCTTTATTTAATCAAGATGCACTAATCAAGTACCCAGTGGGGAATTGCAGCTTAAGCACTTAGTAAAACTCTTGTACTTTTTGCTTGAGGTTATAGAGACGAAAAAAAAATACAAAGTCATCATCACTCAAAGGCTTCCTATAAACAAAGGGAAACATCTAAAAGTGATTTTTTTGTTTGTTCCAGTAGATCCATACTGAACACAAGTACCCAAAGAAAATGTAAAGCAATTCCACCTCGATGGTTGAGTGTCAGCAAGTCAGCAGAGCATGAACTAAAAAGATGAGTATTATTTGATCAACTGGACAGGAGGGAAAGATTTGAGTACTCAGTTTATGCTAATGGTAACACCAATATTATAGGTTTTCACTGAACAAAGGACCACTGTCATATGTGTATGTGGCCGGAAGTAAGAAGATACAAAGCACGAAGATAACTGAAAAATTAAAATGTCAAATTTATAACAAGTTTCTTCTAAAGCCAATGTTGGAATAAATATGAAATATCTATTCCTTAAGAGGAAGGAGGGAAGTATAAAATTTTTTATATATGGAACCAGCCCAGATGCCCCTCAGTAGGTGAATGGATCAAGTAAATGTGGTATATATACAATGACATTCTATGCTTCCATCAGAAAGAATGACACGGCCCCATTTGTAAGGAAATGGAGATTTAGAAAAAATAATATTAAGTGAAGTAAGCCAGACCTAAGGAAACATAGTTCCCATGGTTTGCCTTATTTCCAATAATTAGTATACATCTAAGATAATCTTAGCAGATGAGCATAATAGCTCAAAAGCTATGTTCATATGACCATATAAGATGATGCTAAGTGAAATGAACTCTTAGACAAGGACATAAGAGGATTTTCTTTCTTGTTACTGGCTTCAGTGTTAAATAACTGTCAACGAACCATTAGGTGAGGAAGTACAAGATTGTCAGCTTCACAAAATTACCAAATGGAGTTGAATTAAAGTGAATATAGTAGTGTCTTCTTTGCGCACCTAGTAAATGAACTCAGGAGCAAAAGTCGTTTTAGTCTTCTTTATTAAAGCTGGGAAGAATGGAAGTAATGGCCTAAGGAAAAATGCCAAAATGACTATGTAGTATATGCTATAAATTATATACATTCCATCATCCTTAATTAAAATATTCAAAATAATCCCAAACTTTTAGAGTTGACACAAGTAGAAATTTCCACAAGTGGAAATGTCACATCATATCTCATTTTATGGGTTACATTCAAAATATAGATGCACTGAAAATATTGTACAAAATTATGTTCATTCTTTTTAATTAAGATGCACATGAAAAATAAATGAATATTGTGCTTATTCGGTTCCCATTCTCAATATAGGCCTAAGCAAATCCCTAGACTTATTTGTGCATTTTCCAAAATCTGAAAAAAGTGTGAAAACTGAAACACTTTGGAGCCCAAGTAATTTGGATAAGGGATACTCAGTTTATAGTCTTATTATTTGTGTTGTTCTACAGGATGCAAAATTTTAAGGCTTTTTGTTGTTGTTGTTGTTTTGACTTACTCACTGCCTAGAGTACTGCCTGGCATACAATAGAGCTCAGTAAATAATTTTCAAATGGTTTAGACACTATGAATGTATATGAAAAATGAATCCATTTATTGAATAATATTGATATAATCATGTAAAGTTTACATATATCTTAATGAGTGTTTTGTTTTTGTTCAATATGTGTTTTGGGGTTGTCTGACAAAAAATTCAATGTTTTAGGCATCTATGGACTAAAGAATGTAGGTAGGATTTCCAGATAGAGTATAAATTGGAAATAAATGGACTAGAAATGTACTCATTTATGCAACTGTAACCCCTCGGTACATCACTTTTACAATAAAATTAAACTAAATTTAAAAAAAGAAAAAAGACATAAAGAAGTCTCAACAGAGGCAGAAAAGTACAAAATTTTAGGAATTTTATGAGGAGGATTATAAGTAAAATTTAAATAAAATTTAAAATAAGATGAGAAGTTAAATTAAAATCAAAGGTAATGATATTTATTTATAACTACTATTTAGGGTTTCATAGAGTATACTTTTTCTTAGATGTTGCACATTGACAGAAATACATGACAATGTGCTCAAAACTTATGATCTCTCTTGGGGCTGGGAAGGTGGCTCAGTGTTAGAATGCTTGCCTTGCATGCATGAGGCCCTGCATTTGATTTCTCAGCACCACATAAGCAGAAAAAGCTGGGCTGTGGGTCAAGTGGTAGAGCTCTTGCTTTGAGCTGAAGAGCTGAGGGACAGTGCCCAGGCCCAGAGTTCAGGCCCCACGATCAGGGTTGGGGGGAAATATATATATATATATATATATATATATATATATATATATATATATGTATATATATATATATGTATATATATATATATATATAATCTCAAGGTTTGAAAAATAATTGACATAAAACACATAATACAACTTAATACATTTCAGATTTGATCTAAATACACATTGAAACTAATTCCTTTAAAAATTGTTATGGTATAGGAAAAAACACTTAATGCAAATAAGTTGAAATATTTTAAAATAGCATCAAACTGTATACTCAAAAGGAAAATCATTATAGAAAATGAAGGAATTATGAAATCAAGTCATGGTTGGGTGTATGATCCTCAAAGATAAAGTAGTTTAGTCTCATAATTTGAGAACAATGAGTAACTAAAAATTAAATAACAATGAAAATTTCAATGTAAAAAGGCATTATCAGTAGCCACAATTAAGTGAAAGTAAGGCACAGAGAAGTGATTTAAGTGAAAATATATTAGAAAATAACAATTTGTAAGATTGCATAACCTAGGAATGTCAAATGTCTATTTGACTTACTCATTACATGTATAACAGATTTGTTATATTTAATAGTAGTGAATAATATTGTTTTCTTTCATCCATTGTGTATGTAGATTATTTTGTTTATGGGGCATAATAAATGTAAATTAAGATTAGCAGATTATATATTAATTAATCATATTAATTATAATTATATTAATTAACTACATACTTATAATTATAATATATTAATTATCTATTAATTTATCAGTAGTGAATAGTATTGTTTTCTTCTATCTATTGTGTATACATATTATTTTGTGTTTATGTTGCATAAATATAAGCTAAAATTAGCAGATTTATTCTATGCACTGCTATGAAGGAATGGGCCACCATGTTGTTGTGCTCAATAAGTTATTTTTAACTGTTTTATATAAATATTGTTAGATATTTAATTGTCAGGGAGCTTCTGGTTTCCATCTTCTCAAGGGAGAAGAGCTATTTGGATGCTAGTTTAATCATATGCAATTACATCACTGCATATGTTCACCAGTAACAAATGCCTCTGGGTTCAGAGCTATAAAAACCATGATGATGCTACTAAAAGAACAAATTTGTAAGCCATACTATTTCATTTAATATTTATTTTCTTTCTTTTTTAAAATTTTCTTATTGTGCTCATACTGGGCAATCTTAGAGTCTGGATGGATTCCCTTGGCTTTTATGTTGCTGGAGGCTAGTGCTCTAATATTTAAGCCAGGCCTCCATTTCTGGCTTTTTTTGATTAATGGGAAATGAGAGTCTTATGGACTTTTCCACCTGGCCTGGCTTAGATCTCAGCTTCCTAAGTAGCTAGGATTATAGGCATAAGCCAGCTGGTCTTAGCATGCACAGATTTCTTACTCCTATGTGAGCAAATTAATTTGAAATTTGTATTAGATATTGATAGTCATTATTTTAATTATCTTAATAATCTCAACAATTTTCAGTATCTGTAAACAAATCTATATAACAATGTAATATTGATGAACTCTGAATCTATATGTTATGAATGTGTCTAATTTTCAAAGGGCACCACAAAACACACAGAGGATTAATAAACATAGCTTTAATAAAATGTAAATATAATGGAAGGAGCTGGGACTGTGTTGTTCTGACTTCGTATTAACTATTATTCCAGTTGACATTTGAAGACTTTGTCCGAACCTGTTATTTCAAGACTTCCATAGCTTCTTTTTAATTTCACCATAGTAAATTCTAAATGTCTTAATTTCTTCCTTTTTGTAAAAAAATAGAGGAACAAAAGCTCAATCATGTACCTGTGAGACGGGTAGTTCAATAGAATCATAACTGTTCCTTTATGATAGTTTCTTAATACAGCTGTATACATGAATTTGAGGTATAAGCTTTTTACTTAACATGACAATGACTTTTTGTAATCACTGAGTACAAAGTATTTTATTTGTTTTTCACTTAAGTACTCAGTGCTACAGATGTCATGTGAACTGTCTAGAAGAATTCCTTCATATTTGAATAATAATCTTTAGTGTCTCAGAATCAAATATAGAAGGCTGAAACTAAAGGAGTCCATGAGCTCATTCTTCTGGTGCTCACATGATGAGAGTGAAAGTAGGTGGCAGCCAAGACACCACAGACAACATCAGCCAGGCCCATGACCAAAAGACTATTCATAGGAGATTCAGCTCTGTGTTCTTTATGGTTAGGTTAAGGAAGAAAGAATTTGTATTTTAAAAGCAAACCAATTATTGTAGTTTCACCATAAGATCGAATGTATGTAGGTGGAATGCTACATGGTCAGGTAAACAAAAATGGTGAATTTGATGTGCTCTCCTTTGCATATTTTTCAACTATTTTACATGTTTTTTTAATTGGAAAAATACTGTATATAGGGGTTACAGTTACATGAGCATTGTTACCTCCTCCTTTGTTTTTCCTTTACCATCCCTTCCCTCCCCACCTCATTAACTCCCCACCCCACCAAGTTGTAAAGTTAGTTTTCAACATAGTGTCTTGTACATCTCATTGTTACAATGAGTCAACCTGTATCCTTATTTCAGCATTTTGTTATTTCCCTTCCCTTCCCCAAATTAGAAAAATGTATATACAAGATACCAACATCAAATACAGTGAAAACAGGGGTTATACCATGGCAGAAGAACATACAAGAGAAACAAAAAAAATCACATAGTATCTTTTAAATACATTAAAAAACAATAGCAAGAAAGAAAACCTCTCTTGGGGTTCATTTCACTTAACATCATCTTATATGGTCATACATGCATAGCTTTTGACCTTTTCTGCTTGTCCTCGATTTATACTAGTTATTGGAAATAAGGGAAACCATGGGGCCTATGTTTCTTTGGGCCTGGCTTACTTCACTTAATATGATTTTTTTCCAAGTCTTTCCATTTCCTAACAAATGGGGTAGTGCCATTCTTTCTGATGGAGGCATAGAATTCAATTGTATAAATATACCACATTTTCTTGATCCATTCATCTACTGAGGGGCATCTGGGTTGGTTCCATATCTTAGCTATGGTGAATAATGCTGCAATAAACATGGTTGTGCTGGTAGCTTTAATATAGCCTTGTTTGTGATAGTTTGGATAAATACCCAAAAGTGGGATTGCTGGATCATAGGGAGTTCTATGTGGAGTCTTTGAGGATCCTCCTTACTGCTTTCCAAAGGGGTTGGACAAGTTTACAGTCCTGCCAATAGTGCAGTAGGGTTCCCTTTTGGCCTCCAGTATCTGTTGTTATTAGATTTCTAACTGGGGTGAGGTGGAATCTCAATGTTGTTTTGATTTTCATTTCTTTTATTGCTAGAGAAGTTGAACATATCTTCATGTGTCTATTGGCCATCTTATTTCCTTCAGAGAAGTTTCTCTTTAGGTCTTTAGCCCATGTATTTAATGGGCAGTTGTTTCTTTGAGGAATTTGTTATTGGGGGATTTAGTTTTTTGACTACTAAGTATATTTGAGAGACCCTTGTCCGTTGTGTAGCTAGTGAAGATCTTCTCCCAGTCTGTAAGCTTTTTATTGATCTTTTTTGCCTTACTAGATACATAAATGTTTATAATATTCATCTTTTGTATTAAACATTCAACAAAGCAGTTTATGAATGCAATGAATTTTGATCAGTCTCCCCTTTTACTATTCTTCCCCATCCCTCCCAACTCTACTCCCTCAGTTTTCTGAATTTTGTAAGATATTCATTGAATTTTAATGCCCTTCTTTGTTTCTTATAAGCTTTTCTTAAATGTGAAATTTATTACTTTTGCTCAATATTTGCAAAGGTGACTTTTTCTATTCTTTTTAAAAATTTTTAAATTTTTTTTTATTGTATAGATACTGTACAGAGGGGTTACAGTTACATGAACGAGGTAATGAGTCCATTTCCTATGGAGCATTGTTACACCTTCCTTTATTTTTCCCCTACCATCCCTTTTTCCCAACCTCCTAAACTTCTTCCTCCCCTCTCTGTTGATCTTTTGTCCTTTGCCATGCAGAAGCTCTGCAGTTTCATGCAATCCCATTTGTCCAACCTTTCTTTGATTTGTTGTGTTTCTGGATTTTTATTAAGAAAATTTTGGCCTGTGCCAAGGAGACCTAGAGTTTCCCCTATTCCTTCCTGTAATGTTTCAGGATGTCTGGATTGACTTCAAGGTCTTTGATCCATTTGGAGTTGATTCTGGTGCAGGGTGATATATAGGGATCTAGCTTTAGTTTTCTACAGGTGTTTAACTAATTTTTCCAGCACCATTTACTGAAGAGGCTGTCTTTCTTCCATTATATTTTTTTTAGCTCCCTTATCAAAGATTAGGTGCTATAGGTCTGTGGGTCCATTTCTGGGTCTTCAGTTCTATTCCATTGGTCCTAAGGTCTGTTCTTGTGCCAGTACCAAGCTGTTTTGATTACTATGGCTTTGTAGTAGAGTTTGAAATTTGGTATTGATATTCCTCAAGCACTGTTCTTTCTGCTAAAGACTTTTTTTGCTATTTGGGGTCTTTTATTGTTCCATATGAATTTTTGGGTTGCTTCTTCTATTTCTTTGAAGAATAAGGTTGGAATATTGATAGGTATCACATTGAATTTGTAGATAGCCTTGGGAAGTATTGCCATTTTCACGATGTTAATCTTCCCAACTAGGAGCATGGGAGGTTTATCCACTTATCTGAGTTCTGCTTCAATTTCCTTCTTTAGGTTTTAAAATTTTCATCATAGAGGTCCTTTACTTCTTTAGTTAACTCCTAGGTATTTTATTTTTTGTGGGGCTATTACAAAAGAAGTTGCTTTCTTGATTTCAGCTGTGCTCTTCTCATTCTCATGCAGAAAAGCCATTGATTTTTGAGGGTTAATTTTATGCCCTACTACTTTGCCAATGTTTCCTATCAGCTCCAATAACTTGGGAGTGGAGTCCATGGGTTTTTTAAATGCAAGATTATGTCATCTACAAAGAGGGAGAGTTTTACTTCATCTTTCCCTATTTGGATCCCCTTTATGTTTACATCTTGTCTTATTGCTGTAGCTAGGCATTCTAATACTAAATTGAAGAGAAGTGGAGAGAGTGGACATCCTTGTCTCATTCCTAAGTTTAGAGGAAGTAGATTTAGCTTTTCACCATTATGTATAATACTGGCTGTAGGTTTGTCATACAGTCTTTATTGTATTGAGGACTGTTCCATGGATTCCTAGTTTTTCTAGAGCCTTCATCATAAAGGAGTGTTGGATCTTGTCAAATGCTTTTTCTGCATCTATTGAGATAATCATGTGGTTCTTATCCTTACTCTTGTTGATGTGATGAATTATATGAATTGATTTGTGTATATTGATCCAACTTTGCATCCCTGAAATGAATCCTGTTTGATTATGGTGTATGATTTTTTTGATGAGTTGTTGAAGTCGATTGGCCAAAATCTAGTTGAGAAGTTTTGAATTGATGTTCATCAAGGAAATGGATCTATAGTTCTCTTTCATTGTTGAGTCTCTGCCCGGTTTGGGGATGAGGGTTATGATGGCTTCATAGAAAGAGTTCGGTAGTGAGCTTTCATTTTCAATTTCTTTGAAGAGTTGGAGAAGTATTGGTGTGAGTTCTGCTTTGAAAGCCTTGTAGAATTCAGTTGTAAATCAATCTGGTCTTGGGCTTTTCTTGGGTGGGACGTCTCTTATTGCTGTTTCTATTTCGATGCTTGATATGGATCTGTTAAGTTGGTTTAAATTATCTTGGTTTAGTTTTGGCATGTTGATATTTGCTAGAAAATCATCCATTTCTTCCAGATTCTTAAACTTATTAGCTTAAAGGTTTGAGAAGTGTCCTTGGCAAATTTTAACAATGGCTAGTATGACTGTTTCTACCAAGACATTTACTTCACTGACTTTTGAGTAAATTGAAAACTATTATGGTCCAACGAATTAGCACCTCTGTGCATATTAATCTCTCCTCTTTTAGTTAAGTTGCTTGGCAAATAATCTTAGCTGAAAATAGCAACTGGGAATCTGATCCAGGTGGGAAGAGTATAGAGCATGTAAAATTTATCCTGGAAGGTCACAGAATCATATCACACTCACCTCCATGTTGCTTCTGACCTTGCAAATCAGGTTGACTATTGGGACATCTTTCTTTATCCCTATTCTTCTAATCTGGTTGCCTTCTCACATTTACTCTATTCTTTTTGGTCTAAAATCCTGGTCTTTGAAAGTTCCTTTGTTCTCTGCCCTTCTAGGATAGTTTCCTACAACTGATGAAAACTGCCTTTCTAATATCTGGTGTTCTGCTTTTTGTCCTCAGATTTACCTGAGGCTAACTTCCCACCTGCCTGCCTGGAATTTCTGAAGCAGCACTCATTCAAAGCTCTACTGCCTCTTGACTCACTCTCTTCACCTCTGCTATATCTCCAGACTCCAAGTGCTGTCCTAGAGGATCATCAGCACTTGCCTGTGGCCACATTTCTTATATGAAACATGTATTATTTCACCAGTAATTGATTCTGACACAACAGAGATGGATTTTCCAGGAGATAAATTCAATTTTAGGTTCTAGCTGCTATTACATGCCTAATTCTTCTTCACGATTCTTCCCAGCCAGACTGTATACCAATGAATAGCATTTCCAAATGCTATCTCTGTCTTTTCTAAACAATACCATTTATGAGTTAACCAGAATTACTGTTTTACATTGGAACTAAGGAAATTATGTTTTTGAGAACTAATTTTTACTACTAAAATATAATCAGAAATATAATAAACTCATGAAAGTTTTAGAAAAAGTACTCTGATTGAATCGCCAGTTAAAAATGTTTAAAACTATATCATAGAGACATTTTACAACTGAAATTCTCAGCCATAGAGCTGTAAAATTAATTTAAACTAAACAATTACTTCTGCAGTGCTTCAAAAATTATGAATGATCTATCAGATAGCTGACTCACTTGAAGGAAATGGAATTATGCCATGCATAAATAACTTTTAAAACTACATAATTGGAGTTTGATTTAAAACTGAAGCCATCAGTACGAAAGATGTCTGAATTTGGCAAAAGTGCATTTTTCTAATAGTAATATCCTGTAAGGAGAGGTCGTGGCTGTACACCAAGTAACCAGTAATTAAAAAAAAAACATAATGTGAAGAATTTAAATCCTCTCAGGATTTTCCCTGTGACTTTACTAACATTTGCTTTGCTATTTTTTAACTCTATTTAAGAAAAGCAGATTCAGAATTCTTGATGTAAAAGACAAGCATTAATTGTTGTTTTCTAAACTTTTGGGGAACTTTGCTTGTTATATAAACTGTCTAACTTTCATTTCTTTATGTGTAAAAGTGGAGGCTAAGGGGCAGTGAGAAGGAAGGAAATGTGATGTCTACCAAAGCTAACAAGCCCACATTTAAGAAGTCAGGGCAATCCTCAAAATAGAACCTAGTCACCAGTGAGAACTTAGCTAAGAGGAAGCAAACCTAGGGCTGTAAATGAAATTAAATATGCCTTCTTTTGTCTACATGCAGCCTTTTCTGTCACTTAAATTATTTGTCCTTATCAATGTCTTAACACCTGCCAAAAAAGTTTGCTATAATATAAAATATTTGTAGTATTGAGGACTTTTGTGGGGTTTTTGGTTGTTGTCATTAACAACAAGATATCAAAAACAGTGAGCAAAATTAAATTTTGGAACTGAAGGAAAAATGGAGACTAAAAGTATATTGTAAGAGAAAGAGATGAAAACATGGGATGAAGAAAAAAATGTTTATGATTATACTTTCTAATATTCAGAATTGAAATTTGTTCATTAGGATTATTTACTCTAAACTGGTAATGAACTTTCTATACCTCATTAACTCATTTTAATCTTTTTTGCTTTTTAAGCAGAAGATGAAAATAGGATTCATATGTTAAGGAACTAAAGAACTGTCCAAGATTGCTGCTTGGTTCACTTTTATTCTGGTAGTTGGGAAAGACTGACAGGTCTTAGTCTAAGGCTTAGAAGTTTGGGCTCTGCATTATTTACCATAGCTAAGATATGGAACCAACCCAGATGCCCCTCAGTAGATGAATGGATCAAGAAAATGTGGTATATATACACAATGGAATTCTATGCCTCCATCAGAAAGAATGACATTTCCCCATTTGTTAGGAAATGGAAAGGCTTGGAAAAAATTGTATTAAGTGAAGTAATCCAGGCCCAAAGAAACATAGGTCCCATGGTTTCCCTTATTTGCAATATCTAGTATAGGTATGAGTCAAGCAGAAAAAGTCAGAGAATGTGATGTTAGGAAAACGAACCCTCAAATATGTATTTTAATGTTTTTGTTTCTTTCATGCATGTGTTTCTAACGCATTTATAAGATTATTTCTTTGTTGTTTTGTATGTCCCTCCCCCACAGTGTAACCCCTGCTTTCACTATATTTGATGTCAGTATAACATGTGGAGGAGATGGGGACAAACAAGTCGTTTAAGGATTCAGGTGGACCTGTTGCAACAATGAGAAGTACAAAATGTCATGTCAAAACCAGCTTTACAATGTCGGTGTGGGGGGGGGGGGGGAGGGGGGGTATGATTGGGTGGGGGGGAGGGGGGAGGCTGGGAAGGGAGGTGAAGGGTAAACAAAGGAGGAGGCTGCAATGCTTGGTAAGAAATGTATGCATTATCTTGCCCATGTAATTGTAACCCCTCTGTACAGTATGTTCTCAAATAAAATAAAATAAAATTTAAAAAAAAAAAAAGAAGAAGTTTGGGCTCTGAGTTCTGGTTCCATCTTTTCCACTACAGAGGTTTGTAACATTTTAGCCAAGAAACATAACCTAATTTCAACTATGTCTGTAAAGCGGAGATAGATACCTGCTCCTGTCTTTCCTGTCACACACACATCAAAGAAGATCTCGAAAAATGCTTTATAAGGTGCAAAAGACTTGAGTCAGCATTAAGTACTTTTTTTTTTCCTTTATAGAGCAGACTTGTCTAATGCTCATTAAGTTAGCATAATTTTATTTAAAAAGCTGTTGTTACTAGAAGTTTCCTTAGGTTACACATTAAGAAAATAAAAAGAAATCCATGTATTCCTTCTTACCAGTACTAAGCTCTTTTCTTACAGGCATCACTGTCTCCTAGCCAAGGTCATAGAACTCATAAGTGGCTGAGCTGAAATGTGAATGCAATTCTATCTAATTTCAAAACCCAGGAGTCTTTCAGTAGGTCTATGGAAACAGACAGTCCCTATGCTTTGGAGTCAAACGTGCTGGTAGTGATTTGGGACATTGTGCTCAGAAAGTGTTTTTACTTTATCTCAACCCATGGTAGTTAGCAGAGTCTCTTCCCCAGCTCTTTGCAATGAGTTACTTAGTGTTGACTCTGATACTGTCCATCACTAAGTTCAATCAAGACAGGGAGCAAAATAGAACAAAATGCAGAACCCCTAAGAGAGGAGGGGGCATGATTTGAGGCAAATATGCATGTGAGTCTGGTGTTTGCTGCCTGTTCTGAAAGCTCAGTTTGTAGTACTTCTTTCCTTATGTTCATCCTCTTTTGAACTCTTGCTATCAAGTGTTTCTCATAGGCATCTCTTTTTAATTACTTATATCTTACTGTGAATTTCAGGTGTTAAACCATCCTGCCCAGGAAATATTCATTATCTGCAATTAGAGTGATAACATTTATCCTAAGTAGAATTATTTCATGCAAGGTTTGGAGTGATATTTGTGTAGGTATGTATGTGTGTGCATGTATGTGTATATCTGTATATTATTAATTCACTTATTTATTAATTTATCCAGTAAGTACCTTCAAACGTCAGGGCTCGACAAGACAAAGGCCAACAAAATAGACATGATTCTTGCCCTTACACATCTTAAGTTCAAATAAGGAAGAAAATAAAAAAGTAATTTCAAACCATAGGTGATGAATATCAAGAAAGAACGTTATACTATGAAAAGTTAGTGACATTGCAAATCTATGAAATAAATGTACAAGCAAGCACGTATATTTGCAATACATGTATGTTATATATGACTTCTAGAAGTCAGGGACTTCTTTGATTCTAGTTGAGTTGGGAGTGAAGGAAGAAATATGAAAGCAACATTTATTTAGTAGTATCTTTTAAGCATTGGAACATCTATTGAACTATTTAATATAAATTATGTCAAGGTGCTTAAATCTTTCATTTTGTGTCTTAAGCTCTCCACTTTGTTTATATATATATATATATATATATATATATATATATATATATATATATATATATACATCTACATATTTTTCTTTATCATGTATCTGGAAAAGAAGACCATTTCCCCCGGTTCACAGAGAAAAGCCAATGACCCATTTACTTAACAGCAAACCGGTTAGTGATACAACTAAGGCTTCTGACCGCCAATATTGACTTGCTGTTGTCCAAAGATTGTGTCAGTGCACAAATAAGGCAGACTAGAATATTGCAGTGTAATTACAACTTTAGAAAACCAGAGTCAAAGTTAGATGACAATGACAGAAGAAAATTCTGTAATGGGTCACTTTAGGGTTTTGCCTTGTGTTTGCCTTAAAGGTAGCATCTGGAAAGATCTTGTTCATTCTTGGTCTCAGAACTGAAAGTTAGCATTGGGCAATAGTAGCTAGGCCTGTAATACTTGCTACTCAGGCGGCTGAGATACACAGGATCACAATTTAAGATAAGCCTGGGCAAAAAAGTCTATGAGAGTCTCTCTACAAAACAACAAATAAAAGCAGGGCTAAAGACTGGTAGAATGCCAGCTAGACAAGGGAGAATACCTGAGTGCAAATACCAATAGTAGAAAAACAAAACAAACAAACAAAGAGTGAAACAAACTAGATCTTAAGATAAATAGTCTTTCCATGAGAAAAGTTATGGTAAGTTTTTTCTTCTTATTATTACTTAGTTCTCCAAAATAAGAACTAGATTTCATTTAAGTCTTTAAGATTCTTTTGTGTGGTAAGTACCAATTTTATACTTAGTGTATATGTCTCCTGAAATGCTTATATTGGAACTGACTAGAAAAAGTAGTTATATTTATTAGTGAATGAAAAGTGTGAGATGTATTCCCCACCCCGCACCTCCCCACCCCGCCAGGCTTGCTCATTGATAAAGCTTAGGATGGTTTTGTGAATCCTTAACAGTCCTATGAATAATTCAGGCAGGAAGCCAAAGCATTCCATATTTGTGTTGACTGAAAAAAGGGAAGCTCAGAGAATCACTGCTTCTACATATGATGCTTATTTCTCTCTAAGGGTCAAGACCACTTTAAACTGCTCCCTTGGCTCCCTTCTAGGCTAGAGATAATCTATAACCCCTCTTGAGAAATAGAATGGGAAATCAGTTTTAATAGAGATTTATTCTACTTCAGCTCCTGTAGAGGGAGATGCAGCATTTCTTGGTTGATAGAAAGGACAACTGCAATTGCATTTCCAAGGTGGCAATGTCCTTCATGATTATTGTGACACCAACATCCAAGTTATGTTTCCCTCAGTGTCAATGAGCCATTCTCTAGTGTCTGATATATAAAAGTTGCAGCACACTTACCACAGGGTACCTAGCTCCAACACAGTGAAAGAATAAGGGCCCAAGTTCAAGGGTGAGAACTCAGCAAGAATAAAAGGGAGAGAGGAATAGTATTTATTTAATAGGGAGGACCCATCTGAAATCTGTGCAAATCTTTCTAAAGATTTATCTATCATATAAAGGCCAAATAACAGAAGGCTTAATGAGGAACCTTAACCAAGATAGACTTGCAATATATAGTATAAATACTTTTTGGTTAGAAAGTTGTTAACTAGAAACATGTGGAAAATTCTTTACACAGTGATGATCATTTTTTTATTTGTGAAATACCCTGATGATTTTAAAATGAACATTAAGGGAAAAGTAGACCTTAATTTTCTGTGGATTAATAAAATATGTAGCAATATCCTAATGGAAGCTGCTACCATGCCATATAGTTCTCTGCCTTCACTAAAAGCAGCCTTGATTATGGGCCAGGCTATTTTCTTGAAAATATATCAAAAACAAAACTCTATGACCTTTTCTAGCTTGTGCTAGAGGCATCATAGCTCAAAGTTAGGATGGTCTTTCTAAGTTATAACTGAACTCTTGTCCTCTAGCAATGTTAACTTGTTTACATTATTCATGGGTTATAGCACATGCCCATCATTTAGAATTGGTATATAAGCTGATTTTCAGACAAAAAGAATCACCACATTCCCAAACTATGACAACAATGAATAAGTCTTCATTCCTATCCTTTAGGCAGACATATTTTATGACAGTAATTTTTAGAATAAAAGCCAAAACATGGAAGAAACTATCATTCTGAGAAATGAATCTTGGGTTCACGACAAGAGTTTGAACAAGAGTTTGTCTAAAAGGAGAGGTCCAACAATTTATCTCACTGTATTTAATCTATTCCTCAACATGCAAGTCAGTTAAATTCACTGGAGGTTTGTTTGCTGCAATTCAATTCACTATTTTTTAAATCATAAGATCCCCATACATTGCTGTAAAAAGGAAGTTTCTTCAAAATATAATTGGAAGCAAGAAGTTTCTTGGTTTGAGAAACAGGATAGGATAAGAGAAGAATCTAAGCCATTCCACCATAAGAGATGCCATTTGTTGGTGCAAGGTAAAAACCAAAAAAGAAAAAAAAAGGCACAATCTCTCACAGAGCATCCCTGTGGGAACTATGGAATATATATATATATATATATATATATATATATATATATATATAAATGCAGAAATACCTATTATCTCTACATAGAAATGAATTCAAGGTATCAAGAGGCCAAAATAATATAGAGGAAAAAATGAGGTGAATAAACAATTGTGTTTTTTTTAAAGTTCAAGTCCTTATAGTAACTCTGCTCAATGAAAGTTATGTAACATTTATTGATATTGTTTCTCCACAATTAAAGTTCATAAAAAGAAAAGTTACATAGTAACATGATTTCCCAGTTTAAAGAATGATGGGGAGAAGAGGTCATAATGAGCAATGATGATAAGTTCCAGACAAGTGAAATTTGAAAAGCCCCTTGGAGGTTTTACTAGTTTCTAAGCAGAAAAATTTCCACTTTATATTTAAATAATAATGGTTGCTATTATTTGTATGATGAAGTCCAGCACAGAAAAAAAAATATGTATATACCTACATCCCATTTAATAAAATTTTATTAAAGTCCAAGTTGCAGTATGGCATATTATACAAGTCACTTTGCTCATAATTGCACTTTTGTGTCCCTAAATGATGAAAAGAGCTTTAATAAATCAAACAACAATGAATAGCTATTTTCAGAAGGGTGTGAAATATAAGAATGGCTGAACAATACAAGGATCACTACTATAACAGCTTAGCAAAAAATAGACTCATTGTTTTATTATAGCCACTTCCAAGGTATTTGGGGCACAGCCTTTTGGTAGTGATAGCTTATTCTTTACTTTATTACAAGAAAGACATTTGCAGGTCATACCCCTGACTTGTCCTTTCTAAGCATGGAAAAATACCTCTTGCTTTACTCAAACTCTCTGGCTGTTTATCTTTTTCTCTTCTCCAAAAGTATATTCAAATATAAATGCAAACTTTACATTATGTTATTGTTCTATGTTACTAGAATTACTAAAACTTATATTTATTTTGTTGGGTAATATTTACAATTGGGGGTATATAATACCAAATACGAGAAGTACTATATAATTTTATACATCTTAATTGATTATGATGTAGTTTGCTTTATAAATAAGAAAACTGCCATAATCCAGAGAGATGCCTCAAATAATCCACCCAGTTAGAGAACAACAACAAAAAGCAAAGGTGAGATGCTTAGGATCACAGAATTAACTGCTGAGTAGGTATCTCTTTCATTCCCCTTATGCTTCTCATGGGAAGATGATTAGTAGTGTCTCTCTTGGAGCACTTAGGAGATCTCCATGTACAAATCACCCTGCAAAGCAAAATAAGTTGAATAAACTGGAGGGTGACTTGACATAGATGGTTGCATGGCTGGATAAGAATGGTTGTACTTGCAGCTTGAGATTTATGAGAAAGGTGTTGCTGAAAGGTCAAGATCATCCCTGCTGGAGTACTCTGTGAAACTCCATTTGGAGTTAAACTGTCCATCTGGCTTGTTTTTAGGGTTCGTTTATCTGAGATATTCTATCCTCAAACAGTAACTATACCTGGTATTCTTTTTCAGGGTTAAAGAGAAACTTCTGAAATCTTTTATAAAAATATGAATAAACACAGGAGTCTATCCCACATTCTTCTATGTGGTGTGATATGTTAGTGTTCAATAATTTAGTAGTAAGAAATAGCAGGGATAAAATATAAAACCATCACTTTGGGATTAGCAGAATCTTCCCTGAAAGAAACTCTTTTATTTCTTAGCTTTGTTAAATATTTCTGCCCAGTTCCTTGTGGGATCAAGCCAGGCACTATGATTGCCTTTACTCTGCAATCTAATGTTCAGTGACTCAGCTTTGAAGACATTCCAGCTTAAGGGGCCCTGGCTGAGTCACACTCTTTGTTCTCAGCCTGCCTGTTGTATTGCCAGGAGCAGACAAGTGATTTGCAAGCCTTGGGGCAGATAAGGTCACTTCCTCCTTAGCTTTAGAACAGTGTATCTCTAGTGACAACAAACAATTCAAATACTTTGACTTAAGGGAAGGGGGTCTGACTCTAACACTAATTAGCTGAGTGATTTTGCACAACTTAGGCAGCTTCTCAAACTTTGTTTTTCCCTGGATCAAGATCAATCTCAATTGTTCTTTATTCATTGGAAATCAGATGACCCCTGTATCTAGGAAGTAAAGCTAGCAAAAACCCAATGTGAGTTCCATATAAGTGCTTGCTCATGATCTTCCCACGCTCTGTAGCATTTTAAATGTTATATTTTAGTTGCTTAGTAAGAGTGAGACATTTTAAATCTATTTTTAGTATAAACAATGAGGACATTTCTGCAGTAAATGCTAAATTTCAGGATTGCATCCCTGGTTATATTTTTGAAGTTTTAAAACACTCTACCTATTTAAACCAGGCTGCTTGACTAATAGCTATAAACTGATTGTTGTTTGGTTATGACATATTTAGAGAAACTTTCACTTTGCACAAAAACTACATACAGAGGCTTGGGGTAGATGAACAGATGGTCAGTAGCAAATATAGGGTTGCATATTTGTTTGCTACAAAGAAGGATACAGATTTCCTGTAGTACAGAGAATTCTTTCTTTAAAGGGGAATTTTAAATATACTTTCATTAGCATTTTCAATAGCAAAAATTGTTTGCCCTGATACATAGCAGAACATCAGAGTCATAAAACCATTTTCCCCAGAGTAAATATGTCAGTATAACAAAGCAGAAATAGACTGAAAGTCACTCTAAACTTTTACCTTGCTCCCCTGTTCTAGGTACTAAGAACAATGTTCATGTTCCTTAACTATGATTAACAAACCTATATTAAAACAAACCAAGAAAAAAACCTCTTGTGACCCCTTTGGGGTTGACTTAACATACTTTTGGTGAGACAATATTTGAAATACTTGACTGCATAAAATGCAGAATTCATTTAGTGTGTATTGTCCTCAATAGATTTACAACTGAAATACATTTTCAAGTTCAATACCATGAAAACAGTGTAATTGAAATCCATAATAGTAACCTCATAGAATCATTGGATTTTCCTTGTTGCAACAAATACCAGAGTAAAAATAAGGCACCAATGTGTCATTAGAAATGTCATACTCACACACACACACACACACACCACACACACATACACAACACACACACACACACACACACACACACACACACACACACACACACAAAACAGTTCATAGATACCTGATGATGAGTTCATAAGCTTTTTGAAGCCATAAGAACAAGAACTATCTCAGGATATAAAACCTTTATGTTTTTTAAAAGACAATACACAATAATTAATCCCACCTGCAGTTATTTGCATAAAAATATAGGTATACATGAATATCCACAGTAGAAAATACAAAATGAAACCGTAAGTAGAATCATACTCATGTAGGTCAAGTTTTCCTGCTTAATGGGTCAAAATCATTTACATTATGCTTTTGTGCTTTCAGAATTTAGTATCTGTAGAATTATATATGCATTAATTCCATTTCCATTGTGTGTGTGTGTGTGTGTGTGTGTGTGTGTGTATGTGTGTATGTGTGTGTGTAGGGTTGCCATGGGGCTAGAATTCAGGGCCCGATCTTTTATTCTCAAGGCTATCATTCTACCACTCAAGTCACAGGTCCTCTTCTGGTGGTTTGGTGGGTAAGAATCTTCTAAACTTTCATGCTTGGGCTGTTTTGAACTGTAACCCTTACATCTCAGCCTCCTGAGTAGCTAGGATTCTAGGCAAGAGCCACCAGTAACTGACTTCTGTTAGTAGTTTTAATATGCTTGAAGTAATTCTTGTAGATTGTTCTCTAATTCCCAAGAATATGTTCTTGAAATTTAGAGAGTTTTAGATTCTAGTTTTAGAAATAGTCAAGAAACTGAAGAGCTAAGAAGGTGGGCCCTACATGCCACTAACGGGATCCCAAAAGGATCTTATTGCAAAGCTGTGATTGGTGACCTTAGAACTTAAATCCTGGAGCTATAAAAGGTGAGTAAAAGTAGTTGAGAAGCCATCTCATGGCAGAACTTATTCTTAGGTCTTTAAATATAGTCCTCCATGGGAAACCTAGAATTTCCAGAATTTTTAGCCAGGTGCTGATTACTCAAGACTGACATCCAAGCTATTCAGGAAGCTGAGATTTAGAGCATTATGCTTTGAGAAAAGTGTTTGAGAGTCTGTCTCCAAATAACTAACAAAATACCTGACAAAATATACTTGACCATGGCTCAAGTGATAGAGTGCCAGCTGTGGGCAAAGGCCCTTAGTTCAGGCCTGGCTACACACACACACACTCACACACACTCACACACACACACACACACACACACACACACCCCTAAACACAGAGTAAAAGGAAAGGAAACCCAGGATTTCAAAGTCACCTAACTTTACAGGTCAATGATATGGCATTTTGTTATGCTTGTGATCTAGTTAAAGCTATTCCAACATGAAGCTTTTACTCATTAGTTTTTTTTTTTTCCCAATTTGCTCCAAGAGAAAAGAAGAAAGACATGGGACTAATAAGAAAAGCTTAGATTTGGCCCTAATTCTGTGTCATTTTGTTTTTTGGGGTTTTTTTGGGTTGCTATTGGTTTAACCCTGAGCAAGTCACTTTCTCTAATCCTTTCCTGGCTGTTTTATCTCTAAAACAAGAACTCTGTTTCACTAAGTATGGTGGCACTTACTGAAACTATGAGTTTATGGAAGGGCTCTGTGAAATAAAATGCACTGTTAACATTCAGCTGAATATTTATTTATCAGTCGACACAACTCTGAATCAAGAGCAGAAAATATATCCCTGCTGCTGGCGTACACTATGGGTCAACCACAATGTAAATTTAACTTCTAGATATGTACTTCTAATTCCCTCTTCAATCTTGCTTCTTTTAATCAAGGGATTTACAAGTGATAAATTTAGAAACAAAAATATAGTTACTCTTCCTTTTTATTAATGTGTGTGTGTGTGTGTGTGTGTGTGTGTGTGTGTGTGTGTGTATCTGCTGACTCTGGGGCTTGAACACAGGGCTTTATGCTCTTACTTGGTATTTGAGCTCAAGGTTGGCCCTCTACCACTTGAACCTCACCTCTACTTCTACTTTATGATTGTTTGATTTTTGCTAGTTAATTGGAGATAGGAATCTCTTTGATTAATCTGCCCTGGCTGGCTTTGTATCATGATCCTCTGATGTCAGCCTTCTGAGTAGCTAGGATTACAGTTGTAAGCCACTGGCACCCAGCTAGTAGTTTGATATGCATGGAATTCTTGGTATAATAATATTACCATGTCATAAAGATGAAAGTTAAAAAAATAAGAAATGTTTGTATTAATTTTACATTTACAGTTACCTATGCTATGATTTACCTACTTCAACCAAAATTGTGACTAAAACCCTATTTCATTTACTGAAGCATAATTTTGCCTCATAAAGTAATGTTTTCTTTTCTTCCATTTCTAATTCCATTGCTTGCATGGTATGTTTTTTCCTGCAAAGCTCTCAGTTGTTATTAAATGAATTCATATACACAGATTCTATGATGGTGCAGCTATATTTTTTGCCTGTAATTTATGCATTTAATTTTCTGCTTGTCTATTATGCTATTTACTTTATATTTATGAGTGGTTTGCCATTCCCATTAGGGAAACATGTAGGTTTCATCAAACACTTTGACTACTGCATTTCAGTTCGGTAGATAATTTAAGGTCCAGTCCAGAGATTATAATTTTTGGGGGGAGTGGGACTGTATTTGGGAAGTTGGGCTAAAACACAAAACATTGTTTAGAATACAATAATTTTCCCATAGAGTCTATACTTCCTTTTCTATGTCTTCAATATGACACAGACTTACAATAACTTTCACAAGCTTGCTCTGAAAGAACTAATACATAGACTATGCTACAAAAATTGCTACCATTTTTCTAAAGCACTGTCCTTATAACAGTTAGATTAAAAACATTAAGATAGAGGAAGCAGTAACAAAAAGTTTATGTTTATACATACATACACACATGTCCAACCATGCTAGGTTATCTAAACCATCTTTGTGTCTTTTTGAGTCTATTTTAAGTTATATAATTTCCTTTTAACATTCCCCACCCTCCATAAAAAAGAGATTAGCATATATGTTGGTAAATAGCAAACAAGGCTGTGAGTAGTACTGCATGATCATAATTTCATCTATTGTGGAGAATGAGGCAGGAAGGTTACATTTCTTGGGAAATATAGCAAGGCCTTGTTTTCTCAAAAAAGTAAGCAAGCCAGGAAACAACAACAAAACAAATAAACTTGTATGGAAATTTTTTTTCCATTGTAGTGAATGTTTCTATCTATGAAGTAACCAAATATTTACTTTGCCCCACAATATTATTACTTTCATTTGGCTTACTTTGTGTTCACAAGGTCGCAACTTCATTTAGGGCAATCTTTTTCACACAAAGAACACATGATGAATCAGTGTGTGCAAGAAAACAGGGGGACATTATATACATAGAAATTCTACTGAATATGCCTAAAAGTGCATTTCCCAGGAAAACAGGCACATCTGTAATTGTTGGCATGACAAGGAAGTCTGTGAAACTGATGAATAGAAACAATGGTGGCCCTGGCAATCTGATTTCTCTTCCCACTGTTCCCACACTGAATAAACAGCAAATAAACCATGGTCAAATGGGTACCCACAAAAAGCTGTAAGAACCACTACTACTCAATTCTTTACTATACCACCTCTGAATATTACCTATTTTTTAAAAAAAGGAAAGTTACAGAAATGATTACAAATCTGTTTCCTCGTTTTCTTCTGTCGTCGTCGTCATCGTCTCTTCTTCTTCTTCTTCTTCTTCTTCTTCTTTCTTCTTCTTCTTCTTTCTTCTTCTTCTTCTTCTTCTTCTTCTTCTTCTTCTTCTTCTTCTTCTTCTTCTTCTTCTTCTTCTTCTTCTTCTTCTTCTTCTTCTTCTTCTTCTTCTTCTTCTTCTTCTTCTTCTTCTTCTTCTTCTTCTTCTTCTCTTCTTCTTCTTCTTCTTCTTCTTCTTCTTCTTCCTCTCTTCTTTTTCTTCCTCTCCTTCTCCTCCTCCTCCTCCTCCTCCTCCTCCTCCTCCTCTTCTTCTTCTTTTCTTCCTCTTCCTCCTTTTCTATCCTCTTACTTTCTCCTTCTCTCCCCTCCTCCTCTCCTCCTCCTCCTTCTTTGTCCTTCTCCATCTTTCTCCTTCTCCATCCTCCTACTTTCTCCTTCTCCCTCCTTCTTCTCCCTCCTCCTCCTCCTCCTCCTTCTCTTCCTCCTCCTCTTATCATGGGAGTTTGAACTTTGGGCCTCAATTTTTACTTGGCAGTTCTGCTCAAGGCTGGTGCTCTGCTATGTGAGCCATACCTCTGCTTCTTTTTTCTGGTTAACAGGAAGTAAGAGTCTAATGGATTTTTCTGCTCAGGTTGGCTTCAAACTAGGATAGTTATATCTCAGCCTTCTTAGTAGCTTATTGGTGTGAGGCACCAGCACCTAGCATCAGTTACTTTAATGTACAAAAACAACTGTATTCTATGGTAGCTTTGTTTAATTTGTAATCTGTAGTACTGATTCTAGTAGCTTCATTATCAGATTTAATGTAAAGCAGATATAACTTTGTATTAATATCACTGTTACTTACCTTCCTAATATTTTGCCAATAATTTATATGTTTCTTTTAGTATGATTTTGTTCTTCATAACTTCCAAACATAAAACATAGATATTTGTCTTGTTAGATTGAGATGTAAGTAACAAATTTATGAATCCCTTTATTGAAACTAAAGTTTCTTCTCTTACTCCACTTTTTATTTGATATAAACTCACATTCCTGATGATGACTATTATCAGTTAACCTATCTATGCCCTTCCATAGGTTGATGGCAGGTGTAATCCTACACATATATTACTACCTTAATGAGGGAGCATTTGGCTAGGCAATATCCCAAGACCAGTCTGGTGATTTTTCACATATCCATCTTCACTCCATTGATCTTTTCATGAGTGTATCATCTGAATCCATCATGGTTGATTTGAATGACTAAAATTATTAAATGTGGCCTAAATGCTTTACTTCTGAATATATGCTATGTCTCCTTAGTGCATATGACTGACATAGAAGGAATTACAATAATTCTAAAGGAGAACAGCAAGATGGCCCTGGTACTCTGGGTGTTTTCTGGACCAACTTCACCCCTTCCCACCCCATGGAAGGTGTACGTTATATATCTCATGTGGCATATTAAGGAAGGCCAAGACAGTTAGGTTCAGTATTTTATGAAAGAAATTTTACACATGAAAAAGATGGTTTCTTGACTGCTTAACCACAGGCAGAGCATGGAGCATTTTTCTTGCTTGTTTAAATGCATTGTCATGACCCTGGGACAAACAGCTTTGAGGTATATGGTGTCTGTGCGTGACATCCATCATCAAGACTGGAAAACAACAATAGTCATGTTAAGTGGAAGAAACAGGAAAGCTTCCCTCTGGGACATGTAAAAATACAGACATGTAATAACTTTTGGCATTAAGGTTTCCAAGTGCATTTTGTAGAAAATAAGATTTCATATGGCTACATATCAGAAGCCTCAGACCAGGGGCCCAGGTGGAGCTGAAGGGTATCTTTTCCTTCAGCAGGGCTCTTTCTTTTAAAACAAAAGTATAAGAAGAAACTAATTTTCCAGTTTCATATTTTGTTCATTTTTAATACAAATGGCAACAAGTACTAATTCTTTTAAAGGTACCATTATCTTTACCGCTACTCTTAAGTCCATGGACACACATGTTCCCTTAAACATGCAGTGTGCTTTTGAAATCTTATTCTGCTAAGAAGTGATACATCAAAGAAACAGAAGAACATAATAGGCTTGTATATAATATAGAAACTAGATGTACTGTGTTCACAAATTGCTTTGTTAAATGCTACTCCTTAAGACAACTACTTAAAGACAAGTAAAAAATGAATTAAAAATAAACTAGTTTGGGCTAATTCAATGCCAGAAGCATTTGTTAACCCCATGTTAAAACCCCTGACAGAAACTCAGATGGAGACTAAGTGAGAAGCTTTGGATACAAGGAACATGGAAAGGAAAGGGGATATTAAATAACTGAACATGGAAGAAAATGAGGAAAGTAATCTTTTCCAAGTCTTTTGTGTACAAATACATTTGAAGACAGTTTTATGTCACCTCAATCAAATAGGTTTAGGAAGTTTCTAACCTTTACATAAGGGAATTTTTCCCCCCTCAGAATCAAAATTCTATTTCTCGTGTGGAAGACATAAAAAATAAAACAGGATCCAGGCTAGGAATTAAAAGAACAAAACAAAACAAATACTTCTATAATTAGTTGTGTAATTTACATGCAGCTACTGGAAAGCGAGTCCTTAGTGGAGTTAGATCACTTCATTCTGTTGTATCACGTCATCAAAAAATGGTAACCATAGGTATTTGGCTCTCATGTACCATCTATGGAATGGCTATGTCATTAAAATTAAATTATCCTCGAATAATTTTACATATTTTAGTAGTGAAGAAATTCATTTTCCATTTTGAAGTTTAGCCCACATTTTCTACACAATTAAGTCAACACATCGGTTTCTCCTGTCAGCTCCCCTTTCTCTTCCTCCCATGGATTGCAGTCCTAGTTCCAAGGTGTTAAAAGTGAGTTCATATACCCAGTGAATAACTTGCTGAGAAACCTGCTTATCAACTTGTGAATGTTGAAGTAATGGTAAAAATACCATGCAGAATTAATGTAATTTCAGTTTAAAATATTTCATTCTATTAATCTGATCAAGAAGAAGGCTCAGAAGAAGCAGTCTTATCCTTTCCTATTTAACAAAATACTGACAAAGAAACAGTTAAGAATAGTGTGCTAGGTTGGTGGGGTGATTCAAGTCTCCCACAGCTGAAAGGTTACTTAATTCAGAGTTGTGCTGAGTGTCCTGATCTATTCCTAGCATCCTGATAGACAAAGGTTTCACCCACAATCTGCAATCAGCACCAGTTATATTAAGGCAAGGAGGCTGATGTGCTTGTAAGTACATCATCAAGAAAAGGGATGGAAGCCGTCAGAGCCAGGAGGCCATCATTAAATATTACATAGTCCAGCCTAGTAAAATATAATCCCCAGAGGGGTGTGTGGGAGGCTGGAAAAACAACGAGGACACTTTAATCAAAGATTCTACATGACTTCTCATCACAAACTGGAGTGCTTTGAGAAAATGGCCTCTCGGCTACTGGCAATGGGAAGACAGAGAAATTTAGTGGCAGAAAATTGAGTTAAGACTTAGAAGATATGATTCAAAAGGAGCAGATGAGGCTTCAAACTTTGGTCTGTCTCTCCATGTAGCAACCTCAGAATACTTGAATACTTACTGAAAGTGTTCAACATTACTTTAAATGTATGTGTTATCCTTATGATGCTCACATGAATATCGTTTTGATTTTGTGATTTGTGTTTATTGACTAAGTGGCAAGGCTTTGCCTTATCAAGTTATTCAGCTTCTGTTGTGCTGGCCAGGCTTATTCACACAGATATGCTTCTTTCCTCTTGATATCAAAATATTGATGTATTTTTGACATCTCCTCAACAAACTCTTTATCAAAAAAGCATATTATCAGTCTATATAGGTGGAATAAAATGTATCAAACTTCTGTTTTCTAGATTTAAATAGATACATTTCATTTTTATTCATATCGTTTAGCTTACTAATAACCACCCAAGTTTTATATATTGGAGGAACTATGACACAAATGTCCTTGTAAACTGACAAAGGATAAATAGTTGGAGAAACATACAAGATCTCTGTCAATAGATAATTTCTTGAAAACTATTTAAATATTAAAACAATAACCTTCGTCCCAGGATGATAAAAACACCTCTTGACTTATACATTGAACATGACTTATGGGCTTTAATTTTTTTTTTTTTGACTTCTAGCATAAGCAAAGAAAGTTATGTTGAAGGATTGGGCTTGTTTCCATCAAGTTAGCTGTAACTTTTTTCATCAGCCTAGAGGGACAATGATACAGACAGAACTAAAAGATACTTTCTTTAAAAAGAGAGATTTATCTTTAGGAATAGTCATTAAGTATTCCCACAACCAGTCTGAGTTTAGTCCTAGTTTGCATTTAAAATTGGAAAAGCAATGATCCGCAGTTTATCATATTTTTTTGGCTTCCACAAAAAGCTCCTATGTAACTTTGATCTGCTGTCCTCAGCATTGCTCTTTGGTAATTTAACTGAAATAATCTGAACAAGGATTAGAATTGCCAGTCCTCAAATGGGATAATGTAGTTCCCAATTATTTTCCCTAATTCCATGCCACATTTTTAATTTTGATATCTATTAAGTAACAATAATAATGCCATTCATCTGTTTGACATTTTATCATTTGCAAAGCTCGTTCTTAAGTGAAAATTAAGGTGATTTGATTTCTCTCTCTCTCTCTCTCTCTCTCTCTATATATATATTTATATGTATGATACTTGTCAAAGATTCATTCTCAAATTAAAAGTAAATAGTTAAATCAAATAATCTTCAAAACATACTGACTTACATATTTATTGATTCAATAGATCAACAGAGAAGTACACAGATATTACACATGATCATGCATAAGTTTTGTATGCTCCATCTACTGTTTACCTTTCTGCTATGAAATTTGATGACAAATATTATCAATAAATATAAAGGAAAAATAATTGTATTTGTATCATGGTTTTGTGCAATAACATTGGATAGAATCATTTGCCATTATTGCATAGTATGATATCATGAAGACGTTCCATATTACACTTGTAATTTGGTCAAGGCCATAAAAATTTAGAGGATATAGAGACACATCATACTAATGTTAATCAGAACATTCTGGGTGAGCTCACAGATAAGCTAGCTAGTTTCTCTTAGGATCACTGGAGATATAAATATATATATATAAACAAAGTTAATTATCTCTTTCTCTATTTCACTATCATAGTCTAGTCTATTCTTGCCTATTTTTTCCTTCTTAGAAAGAGGGGTAAAGTGGTATGTTACCTATTCAATCAAAATTGACTTTTTTTTTTTTTTTTGGCCAGTCCTAAGGCTTGAACCTCTTTGTTCACAAGGCTAGCACTCTACCACTAAAGCCACAGCACGACTGCTCTGGCCTTTTCTGAGTAGTTTATTGGTGATAAGAGTCTCAAAGACTTTTTTTCCTTGTCTGGCTTCCAACCTTGATCTTCAGATCTCAGCCTCTTCAGTAGATAGGAATCCAAGCCTGACCCACCAGTGACATGCCCAAATTAACATTTTGATAATTGTAATGGAAACAAATTCCTCCAAACTCGTTTTATAAAGTCACAATTACCTTAATACTAATAATAGAAAAGGACACTGTAAGAAAAACTACAAGCCCATATGCTTCATGAATACAGACACAATAATCCTTAACAAAACATTACAACAAAGGGAAGTTTCACCATGATCAGATTGCATCTATTCCAGAGATGCAAGTATAGTTCAATATATATGTAAATCAATAAAGGTAATATATGACAAACACACTCGTAACCTCATACTCAAGAGTGAAAAGTTGAAAGTTTTTCCCTCAAAGTACTTTTGTCCTATTTCATCAGGGACAAACAAGAAACTTCCCCTCCTTTTCAATTACCATATTAATGCAAGTCCTACCAGATCAAGTAGGAAAGAAAATAAAGTGATACCAGCCTAAAAACCTAAACAGAAAATGTAGAAGTAAAATATCTCTTTGTTGAAAACAGAATTTTAAATACACAAAATCCTAATGACTTTACTAAAATTGTCAGATCTGATAAGTGAAGTAAAAGTTCTAGGAAAAAAAAAATTTGTGGAGGGGAAGGGAAAAAACAAATCGCTTAACTAAGGATACAGGTGGACCCATTGCAACAATGAGATGTACAAGTCGTTATGTAGAAAACCGAACTTTACAACTTTGGACAAAGGAGGAGGCTACAATGCTTGATAAGAAATGTACTCATTATCTTGCCCATGTAATTGTAACCCCTCTGTACAGTATTTTCACAATTAAAAAAAATAGAATGTATACTAACAGTGAAATATCTGAAAAATAAATTTTTAGAGAAATGACTCATTTACCATAGCATCAAAAATGCTTAGGAGCAAACATAACTAAGGAAATAAAAGAGTATCTGAAAACTCTAAAGAATTGATTAAAAGATTGGTAATAACACAAAATGGAAAGATATCCTGATCTTCAGATTATAGTTTTAATGTCAGTTTTTTCACAGAAAAATTACAAGTATCTTTTTTTGGGGGGGGAAGGGGTCTGGTCATGGGGCCTGAACTCTGGGCCTGGGCACTGTCCCTCAGCTCTTCAGCTCAAGGTGAGCGCTCTACCACTTGAGCCACAGCACCACTTCCTGCTTTTTCTGCTTATGTGGTGCTGAGGAATTGAACCCAGGGCATAATGCATGCAAGGCAAGCACTCTGCCACTGAGCCACCTTCCTAGCTCCCATAAGTGTCTTGAAGTAAAAGTAATTATAGCATCATCTCATACATACCACAAAGCTATTTAATCAAAACTAAACAACATAGTACCAACAGACACAATGCAAAGTCCAGAAATAAACTTATTTGTGACAAATGTGTCAAAAGCACACAGTAGGTCATCGACCACTTATTTAACAAGTAGTGCTGGAGAAACTGGCTATGCACATGTAGGAAAAATGAAGTTGGTCCTATACTTCATCCCTTATTCAAGAATAACACAAAACTGATTAAAGACTTAAATTTAGTATCAGGAAGTATAGAATATATGTAGAAAGTATCAGAGGAAAGCTATGAAACATGGTCTCATAAACAATTTTTCTTAACTTGCCTCCCAAAACACAAGCAACGTAAATTCAAATAAAAATAAATGAGATTATTTAAAAAAAATGTGTCTGCAGAGCAAAGAACACGATTAATAGAGTGCACAAACAATCTAATTAATGAGAGAAATTATTTGTAACTATATAATCTGATATGGGATTAATACCCCAAAGAAATAAAACAATAGCAAGAAAGCAACAGGGTTAAAAAATGGGGTGTTACTTGAAATAAACAAGCAATGGCTAATAGCTATCCTCACCAGTAAGATTACAAAAATTAAATCCGCAATGAGACACTGCTTCACATCTGTTAGAATGGCTGTTAGCCAAAGGGCAAAAGGTCAATGTTGGTAAGGATATGAAGAAAAGACAACTTTTGTATGCCATCAATCCAGATGAGAGGTGTGACAGCCATTGTAGATAACAAGGTAGAATTTGCCCAAAAGCTAAACACAGAATTACCTTATGATCCTGCACTCCCATGATCAGTACAGTTCTATCTACAACAGCCAGATACTACAACAACCCATGTCTATCAATATGTGAATATAAAATGAAATGTACATACAATTTCAAACTTTATAAAAATACAATTTTGTCATTTGTGAGGTCACAGGTAAATTTATATCAAGTCAAAGAAGCTAGAGAAAAAATACAAATTTAATACACTATCACTTATATGCAAAATATAAAAATTCAAACAGAAGCAGAGTGGAATGGTGTTTCTCAACTGGTAGATTAAGATAGATAAGGAAAGAAGAAATTTCAGTCAAAGGGTACAAAGTTTAGCGTAGGGAGAATGAGTACTCGAGATCTATTGTATAGCAGTATAGAATAATAATAGTGTGTATTTCAAAATTGCTAAAAGTGATTTTTAAAATATACTCATCAGAAAAAAAATGACCAGCACATGGGTGATGAACATGTTAAGTAGCTGGAGTTTTCTCATTTTCCATTGTATTTGTGTCAAAATATTACATCATATATCATGAATACATATATTTGCTATTTTATGATTAAAAATAAGAAATTAACTAGGCACTGGTGGCTCATGGCTATAATCCCAGCAACTCAGGAGGCTGAGATCTGAGGATCAAGGTTTGAAATCAGCCTAGGCAGGAAAGTCCCTAAGATTCTTTTTTTTTTTTTTTTTTTTTCTGGTCTGTCATGGGGCCTGAACTCTGGGCCCTCAGCTCTTTAGCTCAAGCCTAGTACTCTACCACTTGAGCCACAGAGCCACTTCCTGTTTTTTCTCCTTATGTGGTGCTGAGGAATCGAACCAGGGGCCTCATGCATGTAAGGCAAGCACTGTTAAACACTGAGCCACCTTCCAGCTTTTTGGTAGTTTAGTGGAGATAAGAATCTTAGGGCTTTTTGAGTGGTGTCTTAGGGAGAGAACCCAGGCAAACAAGAATCTATTTGTTGCTGAGATACTCTTTTTTTTTCTACGATCAGAAACAAGATTATTTTCCAGTTTTCTTTGAATCAAGTATGCAAGTGTGAAATCTAAGGTTGTGTTTTGTTGGTACTCTGTGTCCCAGAGAATCTTTCTGCCTCCAAATCCTGGCATTTTTGGGCAATTTATAGCATTTTTGTTCTTCCTGTAACTGCATTCATTTCTTTTTCTACTTTCTCTTTTCTTGCTCCCAGACTTTGAAGACAGCTGATAATAGAGATAGAAAATGTTTTCATAGTAATGGAGAGGCTGCTGAAACTAGCATTACACATAGTTAAAGTGTTCCAAATCTAGGTGGATGAAAGACATTTTTGAATAATTACATTAGAATAACTTTTAAAATTAATGAGGAAGTTACCATCTAGCTTTTCCTTTGTTCATAACATATGGCAAAACATCATAGATGGAAACATGGAAAAAAATAATGATACCTTGCAGGAAATTAACAACAGAGTATGGTCAAAGGAGGTGACTCACACCTGTGATCCTGGCACTAGGGAGGAAAAAGAAGGAAAGACTGGCTGGGCCAGTCCAGGCTTTGTAACCAAATGTTTATCCTAAAAACAAAATTAAACTCACAATAAAACACACAGGATAAAAAGTCCTCTGATTATACAAACATATTTCAAAGATGTTGTTTGCATGACAGACTATAGATATAGATTCTTTCTTTAGAAAGAATCACTGAATTTTATTTATATGTATTTTTAGGAGCACCTACTATGTGCCAGGCACTTTTTCTAGACACTGAGGTTCATGTAATAAAGAAGATAGACAAAGATTCCTCCTGGAATTTATTTTAGTTTTAAGAAAATCACAGAAGGAGCTCTAAATAAGTACCTGGACCATTTAAGTCAATGGTTCTAATACTGAATGATTAGGTCAGTTTTACAAGGTCATTTGCACATTGAAACATACTGTCCATTCAACATCCCATATTTATGATTTCTACAAGCAACCAAATACACTGAATGCAGTTCTTCTCTGGGACTAGTTCAAAAGTCTTTACAAGCACAAAAGGATCACACACACACACACACAGAGGCAGAGAGATAGAAAGAGAGAGAGAAAAAAACAGAGAGAGAGACAGAGACAGAGAGAGAGAAAGACGACACAGAGAGAGAAAGATCCCATATGTTTTCTTTGCTTTAAACAGAAAAGATCTTACATAGTAGCCAACATTATTAAGGAACGTCACATGTACTTCATGAACTTCTAAAGGAATAATGCTCATTTAAGGGTTTATTAAAAATGGAGATTTTGAAAGAATTTGATAATTTTAAGTGCTGAAGCAAGAACCTTATAATCATTCATTGTGAAAGCTTACATGATTTAAACTAATCTCAGAAATTAGCATAGTGTCAGATGAAAATGAATTTTCCATATATAAATATTATACCTTTACAATGTCGTTGACTTGTAGGTCTGCACTGTTATATCAAGGCAAAGCTATAAATTAATGATTTATATGGGCATTAGTCTTGTGGAATATTATTATTAAATCAAATTAAAATCCATAGTGTCCAAAATCTATGAATTAAATCATTTATGATGTTAAAATATTATCTCTTCATTTCTCATTTGGACAGCAACCACCAGCTTTTCATTCCCAACAGTTCCAATTTATTTTGTTAACATTTATCTACTAGTGTGTTCTTTTTTTAATATGTTTATTGTAAAAATACTGCACAGAGGGATTACAGTTACATGAGTAAGTTGATTAGTACATTTCCTGTTCAGCATTGTTACCCCCTCCTTTGTTTTTCCCCTACCATCCTTTCTCTCCCTACCTCCCCAACTCCTCCCTCTACCCCCCCCACCCAAAGTTGTAAAGTTTGTTTTCAACATAATATCTTGTACATCTCATTGTTACAATGGGTCAACCTGTATCCTTATTTCAGCATTTTGTTATTTCCATTCCCCTTCCTTAATTGGAAAAATGTATATACAAGATGCAGGGCACTGTAATCAAATACAATGAAAACAGGGATTATACCGTGGGGGAAGAACATACAAAAGAAGCAAAAAAAAATCACATAGTACATTTTAAATACGTTAAAAAAACAATAGCAAGAAAGAATAAAAACCACTTGTGTCCCTATCTTGGGGTTCTTTTCACTTAACATCATCTTACCTCGCCATTTGTACATAGCTTTTGGCCTTTTCTGCTTGTCCTAGACATATATTAGTTATTATAAATAAGGGAAACCATGGGGCCTATGTTTCTTTGGGCCTGGCTTACTTCATTTAATATACTTTTTCCAAGTCTTTCTATTTCCTAACAAATGGGGAGATGTCATTCTTTCTGATGGAGATATAGAATTCCATTATATATACATACATATATATATATCACATTTTTTGATCCATTTATCTACTGAGGGGTATCTGGGTTGGTTCCATATTTCATCTATGGTAATTATACTAGTGTTTTCTAATGTCTACCCTTATAATTATTTCCATCTCTCCCAGGTCTTTGTTGTTGTTGTTGTTGTTGTTGTTGTTGTTGCTGCTGCTGCTCCTGCTCCTCCTCCCCCCCCCCACCTCCTCTTCCTCCTCCTCCTTTTCCTCATTTTCCTTCTTTTCCTCTTCACCTCCTCTTTCTCTTCTTACTCTTCCTCTCCTTTTTTTCTTCTTCTCCCTCTTCTTCCTCCTCTTCTTTCTCCTCCTCCTGCTCTTCCTCCAGCTGCTGTTCCTCCTCCTTTTTCCTCTTCCTTTTCTTCCTCTTTTTCTTCCTCTTCAATTATTATTGTTAATTATTATTATTAGTGCTGGTACTGGAGTTTGAACCCAGTTCCTGGGTACTATTCTTTTTCTCCCTTGAGGCTAGTGCTCTACCGCTTGAGTCACAGCTCCACTCTCAGGTTTTTAGTGGTTAATTGGAAATATGAATTTCATAGACTGTCCTGCCCAGGCTGGTTTTGACCTGTGATTCTCAAATCTCAACCTCCTGAATAGCAAAGATTACAAGCATTGGCCATCTGTGCCTGGCTTGCCTTTCTGATTTTTATACTCATATATTAATTTGGAAATGTTAGTAGCATCTATAATTCCAGATGCTCACTAGCAAAATTATACACCAGATTTAAAAGCATATTAAATTACCTAATTCAAGGGGGTAGCACTATTCAACAAGAAATGTATTCATTACCTTACTTATATAACTGTAACCCTCTGCACATAACCTTTACAATAAAATCATATATATATATATATATATATATATATTTATACTTCATGAAGCATATATTACTATGTTGTTCTTAATCAAATAATAATTAATTGAACAATACAGAATTATACTCACTCACTTTCTAATTAGTAAAAACAATGTGGACCAAAATAGTCTCACCAGGAAGCTACATGTATTCAGCCTGCTCATCCATTTCAAACTTGAATTTTTACAAGTGGAGGTCTCTTTAGTATGTTTCTGCACAGTTGATTCTAGGGAACTCAATTTCATTTGCTTGTAATCATTTTTCAACCTGTCAAGGTCATTTTTAATTCTAATTCTGTCTTGCAAGGTGCTCGCCCCAAACTGATGATGTGATGTACTTGGCAAACTTAATGATACCCTCTCCAGCTCGTAATCAATCAAATGGAGAGGTGTTAAATGCACCCAGGACAACTCTCTGCAGAATATCACCTGTTCTGAGCTTGGGGGCAATGGCTCTACATCATGTTATTTTAAAATTCTGGTGATTACCTTATTCTTCACACTGTGTCTTAGAGAAAGACAAATAGAAAGCTTTCTGAATTAAATGAGAACAAGCAGATGTAGGAATTCGATCACAGATAGGTCTGGCACCTTCCTAAAGAGCACTTTACAAAGTGCTTACAAGTACACTTCCTAAAGGCATACTGCTTTCCCATTGATTGAAACAAACCATGTAATTTGGCAGTGGACAATCTGCAGCTGCCGTGGTTTTACTGTACTCATGATTTCCAAGACAGCAACAAGTCATTCAGTATTTAGGAAAATTTTATTTTGGCCACATGAAAAGAATTGGCTTGAAGTGACAACTTCCGAAACGCTGTAATAATTTTGTGTAGAAAAGAAATGATAACAAAATAAGCCTTATAAAACCAGTTCTGTACTGAACAGTGTACATATCTTGGTTTAGGATTGTGGTATATTGATCAAGAATCTTGGAGATTTTCTGCTTGTATGGATTAATATCTCCAACATAACTGAAACTATCTTCAATAGATACATTTCAACAGTACAAGTTGAGTCAATCTCAATTGCAAATAACTGTGTGTAATATTTCCTGAACTATAAAATGGAATTTTAGATCAGAGTAGGTACAGTAAGTATTTGCTTCTTTTTGTGGAAGAGTGAGAGTTGTTTGGCATTGTCAGGAATCAAACTCAGAGCCTCACACATGCTAGGCAAGTACTCCATCACAGTATTCTATCCCTTCTCCTGGTAAATAGATTTTGCCTGGGTTTCCAGTTGAGGAGAAGAAGTTGCTTTAAGTGACCTCCTGGAAACTGTGAGATTTATTCTATGTCTAAAGAAAAAGACTTTCTATGTCATAGTGATGTCTCCCATGTGGAGAAAATAAAAACAGGGAGAAGGCATATTTTATATTTTTACTCCTGTGCTGAGTATTTTTAAAGTCTTCTTTTTCCCTAAGTGGCCTAACAACTTAGCCAAAAGGAAAGGAAAACGTAGATAACTCATATTATTCACATCTGTACTCCTGAGCGAACAGAATCTGGTTGGAGTTCTGTTCTGTTATCTGGTAAAGAATATCTCTGTTCTAAACATTCCAGTGGAAGTATGTGGCCAGTAGTTTACTGATCTCAGAGCAACACTGTCAATTGACTGGAGGTCCTTTTATTTAAGATGAGACTATTCATTTACTTGTATAGATTCTGTAGATTTTTCTCTGATTTTTTCTTTTTGCCAATAAGTTCCCAATTAAAAACAATTTTTTCCTTCTATAGCTTATAAGTTTTTAACAATTTTCCATTGGAATTTCTAAGTCAAAGCACAAATAACCTGCAATGATCTTTCCATTACTCAGTTAGTACTTAAATATCATACTTTCTAACAAAACTATGCAATTAATCCCTTTAACATTTTGCTTGGATTATAAGTGATTATAATGATACCAATGTCTCTTCTTTGTAGGTTAATAATTTATGCAGTTGGCCTGGGCCTGGTGGCTCAGGCTGGTAATACTGGATTATCAGGAAGCAGAGACCTGGAAGATGATGGCTTAAAGCCAGCCCAGGCAAAATGGGAGACCTTACTTGAGCAAACAAGCATAGTGTGATGGTTTATAACTGTAATTTTTGATATGTAGAAGATATAGGTTGGAAAATTGCACATTTAAATGTAGCTTTAGTTGAAAGGTAGATACTACATGAAAAACAACTTAAGGCAAAGAGCCTTGAAGGCATGGAGAAAGTTGTTAGTCTATATAATACCTGCCTAATGATCACAAGTCCCTACTGCCAAACATGGAAACAAACATAATAATAATTCATATGATTATTTGTGTAAGGAATTTTGGAATACTTAATCTTATGAAGAAGTATTACATGCTACATATACTGGGGCGGAATGTTCCATTTCATGTGTCAACTATGAGCTTCTCTTCTTATTCCTGGTAATCATTTTATGACAAGTACCTCATTACCTTTACAAAGTCTGAATGGCTTGTAGTATTTTTGAATTCATATGGATTCATGTCATATTTCAAAAGAAAAGTAAGAATAGATCAACTATGAGTTAAAATGGTATTATGCAATAATATAGGCTAAATATAAAATATGAATAGCCATGTTCTACCAGTGGAACTAGACATGTTACTTTGGATGTGAACTATTACAAAAGGGACCTATGTGTGGGCACAAAGAAGGGGCACATGGGCAGAATCTATTATAGTATTTTGGAATGAAATACCATTTTATCCTATTTTATCATTTATTTCAAGCTGGGTGACGAAAAAAGTCCAGTAAGTTTGGCTGGCAATAATATTTAGAAGATCTAATAACAAAATTCCAGTGGGGATCTTCTGAATGAGAGCCAAACCCTGAGAGGAGCAGGCAGGCATGGTGTCTAGGCCCTTGCTGAACTGGAAGACTCTTCAATACATCTAACCAAGGAAGCCTGAGGCAAGGCAAATGACAGGAAAATCCAAATCACGTTGGGAATTGCACCAAGGCTAGAAATCTGAGGAAGATGCTCCCCACAGCCTGCAAAACACTAAGTGATCTGGCCTTTGGCTATTCTTTTTTCTGTATTCTGTATCCCTCTCCCTACTGAGGTCCAGCTTCCTTCTTTCCCTAAGCATGTCAAGCATTGTGCCTGTTGATGCTCCTGCATTTCCTTTCCCACTCTTCACCCTTTCTCTTTATTTTAGAAACATTCTGTTATACCAATCTTTTTTTATTATTATTTTAGAAAGTATCACTGTGCCCATTTTATTTCAAGATTTTATTTCAATACTATCTCTTCCATTGCTGTGAATTATTTTTTAGTAACTCCTATTGCCATATTATAAATGACAAAGGCTAAGGCCTAAAAACGGTCATAATTTAACCTTAAAGGATGAAGACATTGAAAAGTGGCCTGGGAGCCAGGATCCCTTGTGTAATATCCCCGAAGACTGACATCAAGATTTGTTTGGGACTACAGCAGGGCCCAAACAATGACAGACTTGGAATTGAGCCTTATGATGCTCAGGAGATATTTGGAAAATCAGAAAGATAGAGAGCATTGTACAGGTGGGCCCATTGCAACAATAAGATGTACAAGATGGTATGTCGAAATGAACTTTACACTTGGGGGTGGGGATGGGAAGGAGAAACAAAGGAGGAGGCAACAATGCTTGATAAGAAATGTACTCATTATCTTGCCCATGTAATTATAACCCCTCTGTATGGTATTTGCATGATAAAAATTTTTTTAAAAAAGAAAGAGTGCAGGAGTTGAAGACTGAGTTGTGATGTCAAAACTGTGATATTTGCGGTTCAAGATTTGGCTGCTTTTCATTATTGCTGAGTTAGTTCTGGAACCCAAGATTAAAGCATACAATGGACAAAAGAAGCTGGACAAGGGTGGCTCACACTTGTTATCCTAGCAGCTAGTAATCAAAGCCAGCCTAGGCAGGACAGTCCATAACACTTTTAACACTTTATCTCTAATTAACAACCTAAACCCTGGAAGAGGAGCTGTGATTCAAGTGGTAGAGAAAAAAAAAAAAAAGCTCAAGGACAGCATCCAGGTCAGGCCTGTGTTCAAGCTCCAGCAGTGGCACATACACAATGATTAAAAACATTGCAGAATGAAATATGTACCAACCTAGAATCAGAGTTTAGGATCTATAGATTTCAGGAAAATGGATTATAATCTAATAAAATATATCATACTGCTTTTTCACTGTTTAGTCATTCATTCATTTATTTTCCCAGTTTTTTGCTAAGCCAACTCTCTTATTCTTTTTTGCGCTGGGTGTTTTGAGACAGGGTTTTACTTTCTTCCCATGCACATGACTAGATCATGATCCACTTTTCTGGCTTCCTTTCCTAGCTGGGATGATAGGCATATGCAACCACACTTAGCATCTTTCATCTGAGATGGAGTCTCTCAGAATTTCTGCCCGGGCTTTTCTGAATCAAATAGCATAAGGTGAAGTGTAGGTACTATTGAGCTCAGCTATTGGTTGAGAAAGGATCTGGTGAACTTTTCTACCTGGACTGCTTTGAACCATGATCTTTTCATTCTTGGCCTCCCAAATAGCCATGTTCATATACATGAGACACTGGTGCCAGCTTATTTATTTTGAATTTTTCACAAATCTATTCTCTATGAGGGTATTGATGATACTCCCACAGTCTCATTTTGTTCTTATATTCATAATATTCATAGTATTTTTGGAAGAGTGTTTCTGTATGAATATTGTGATTTTATTATATAGGTAAGTATTTCTTCTTATGAGATATTTTGAAGTTAGAATTAAAGTTGCAAAAGTGGGCTATAAAATGTTACTTTCACAATCTTAACTAAAGATAAGAGACTCAGAATTTTAAAATCCAGAAGTATCATTTTATACACTTTCCATATAAGAAGCAATCAAACTTCACCATCCAGAAAATATTTACACCTACTACAAATCATTTTTCCTATTCTCAAAGTGGAATGTGATTTAACTTTGTCCTCATTGTCTTCTTAATCTAGACTGGAAAGATTAAGTTCTAAAATTTGTAGGCTACCATAATAAAGTACCTAAATGTAGAATTAACCAAGGAAAGGTGAGAAATGTCTCCAGTGAAAGCTATGAGGTTCTAAAGAAAAAAACAATTAAAGGAGACATCAAATAATGGAAATCTTCACACATTTTTGGATTTCCAGTATTAACATTGTGAACATATTTATGCTACTGAAAGAAATCTGGAGTCAGTTGAAGAACAATCAAAATCCCAATATCATGCTGCAGAAATAGGAAAGTCAATCTTAAATTGCTTAAATTTCATACGAAACAGACAAGTCCTTTAATAGAAATTAATCCAGAATAAAAATGCTACCTTTTATACTATCAAAATACAAGATTTCAACTTAAACTACAAAGCCATAGTAACAAAATCATCATGGAAAATCAACTGAATAGAATAGAAGTCACAGAAATAAAACCACACAGTTACAGGCATCTGATCTTTAACAAAAGAATCATAAAAGTAGTGCTGGGGAAAAAAAAAGTATTTCTCTATATTCAGAAAACTGAAACTGGATCCCTGTGTCTCTCAACTTGTTCAGGAACCAACTCCAAACAGATGAAAGATTTTTGTCTTATGATTTGAACTTAAAGGGTTGCGTTTACTTTCCTTTTTGGCCAGCTCTGTAATTGCTTGTTATTTTTAAGACAAGGTCTCATTTCCTTTTTCAGCGAATGCCTGGATTACAGCCTATCTATTTCAGATTTCCTGTGGTTATTGAGATGGAGCTATGTGCCAGTGCATCCTATTTTTCTCCACTGAGATGGAGACTTGCATATTCCTCTACCTTGGCTGGGCAGGAACTACAATCTTGTAGTGTAATTATTTATTGAGGAGTGGTGATGTAACTTTTCTTTATCTATACTGGCTTTGTCCTGTGATCTTTTCATTTTCAGCATCCCAATAAACTAGGATTAGAGGTGTGATTCACAAGCACTCAACACAATCAAAGATCGCAACAGAATGAGCTGGGTGTTGGTGGCTCACACCTAAAATCATAGCTAATCAGGAAATTAAAATTTAAGAACCTTGGTTTGGCATCAGCCAGCCAGCCAGACAAATGCTAGAGACTCATATCTCAAATCAACCTGCAAAATGCAGGAATCAGATGTTTGGCTCAAGTAATAGAGTACTGTGAGTAAAAAAGATGAACAAGAGCACAAGGCCCTGAGTTTAAGCTCCAGTACTAGCATGTATGTGCATGCACGCGCGCGCACACACACACACACACCCCTTAATATAAGAAACTTTGAAACTCCTACAGGTATGTAAGAATTTTTCCATATCAAAAGAAACAATTATCAGAACCAAGAAACACCCTATAGAGTGGGAGAAATATTAACCAACTACTCAACAGAGAAAGGAATAATATGAAATAAATGGACAAATTGAAGAGATAGTTCTCAGAGGAAGAAACACAAATGTCTTATAAATATATACACAAATGCTCAACATTCTGAGCTATGAGACCAAAATAAGCCTAATCTTTCCTACCATTGCATTTTACTCTATTAAGAATGGCAATCTTCAAGAAAAACAACAAATATTGTCAAAGATGTAAATAAATAAGAATATGCTTATATTGCTTCTTAGAAAACAGAAAGATAGGGGCTGGGAAGATGGCTCAGTGGTAGAGCGCTTGCCTTGCATGCCTGAGGCCCTGGGTTCGATTCCTCAGCACCACAGAAAAAAAAAGAAAAAAGCCGGAAGTGGCGCTGTGGCTCAAGTGGTAGAGCGCTAGCCTTGAGCTGAAGAGCTGAGGGACAGTGCCCAGGCCCAGAGTTCAGGCCCCACAACCGGACCCCCCCCCCCCCCAAGAAAAAGAAAACAGAAAGATAGTAACAACTAGATATATGTGTTTCAGAATGTCCCATAATAACTTCTTTGGTGGTCCTAATGAACTTTACAACTTTGGTGTGTGTTGGGGAGTGGGGGGCGAGTGTGGCAGGGGACATGGGAAGGGATGGTAAGGGGAAACAAAAGAGGAAGCAACAATGCTTGATAAGAAATATATTCATTACCTTGCTCATGTAATTGTAACCGCTCTGTATGGTATTTTCATAATAAAAAAAAATAAAATCCATCACTTTATAAATGATTGATCTTCTTCTCCACTAGTTCCAGTCAATCCCTTGTGTTGAAGATGCTGAAATCTTTGAATCCTGCCGCAAATTTGCACATACTTTTTTCATATTGTACTGCCTGTTCCAAACACCCCTCACAAACAGTAGGCACAATATGGAATGTTTTCCCTCTTGTAAAGCTTTTCTCTTTTTCTGCATCTTGCTTGCTGAAAATGACTTTGACTACCCAGTGAGTACAGATGGAAACAAGAAACTATTTTGAAAACATTGCTCTTCCTCACTTGCTTCACTTCAAATAATTTGATGATTAGGTTTTTATTTTCTATAAATTTCATATATCTATCTTCTGTTACCCTGTGCTATGGTCTTAGTTGAAATTTTGTTGCCTTAGGAAAAGAGAAAAGTTCATCAGAAAGTCCAGCACAGAAGAACAAATGTTGCATGTTTTCTCTCATAAATGACATAGATCTTAAAATATTAGTAACAACAATAGCAATAATAATTACATTAAAAAAGGTACTGTTCAGTCAGAGACAGGGCAAAATAGATGGTGATAGAGAATGACTATGATTGATGATCAATGTATAAAAATAGGATAATGAACTCCTCTACAAACTCTTAAATAGGAGAAAAAGAACATGTAAAGAATAAATTTGATCCAAGTATCATATGGATATGTAAATAGCACAATGAAACATCTTCATAGAATTATTTTATGCTAATATAAAAAAGAACAATGTCACAGCACTACAACACAAGAAAACCAAGCTGAAAGTAAAATTACAGAGATAGTAGGGAGAATTGAATGCTGTAAAATAGAAAAAAAAGGTGCTACCTGTATTAAAATTAGAATGTAGGGAAAATACTTGTAGGGAAAATACTTCAGATGTTACTAACTATGCCTGAATGTCTTCAAATATATCAACTCATCAAAATTTTTACAAGTAACCATACAGATTGTTCTTATTTTAAATCATTAGAAAATAGAAACCCATCTACTCTCACCTGCAACTGAAATGAGAATTGTAAAGAGGAAATGCCTATCAAAAGCTTTGTGGGTAAAATTAGAAGTATGCAAACATGCCAATCTTTCTTCATGCTGTGTGGCTGAAATAAAGAAAACTCTTCCATTCACCTGTATAGTCCTAGTTTTCTTGAGCTTAGCTTGGAAAGAAAATGAAAGCAGCATTAATTGTTGTCACAGATTCCATGATGGGCTACAATTCACTTTAAATAGGCAGGTTAATTTTGCTTTTCAATTTAGTGTTCTCTATAGGTATGATAAGATGCAGCATTTCAGAGAAGCTCTATTAAATCTGATTGGAAGGTTTTTTTTTTTTTTTTCTTTGTCAACAGTTATCAGACATATAATGGTCCAGTAGTCAGGAAATACATACCTAGAGAGATACAAGTAGGAATCATTGAGAGAGGAAGGCAGAATGCATTTATATTTTTCAAATATTTAGATAGAAATTTGAAATCCCACCTTTGTGAAAAATTTCTCTTGCTTTGATTCTTTTAGATGTCATGAAGTTGATAGATAAAGAGTACTGAAATTCTTTAATATTGATTTAAAAATTATTATTTTTATGATGGAAAATATTCTAACTATAAAAATACATTCTGGTTAAAAGTTTAAAGTTTCCTTTGCAGTTTTGACCTTTTCCCCTTGAAAACTTGCAACAACCCTGTGCTGAGCTTGAAAATATGCTTTCCTTGTTTCTGAACTAAGCCAATAACCAAGTTACAGAGAACATATCCCTAATTTCTACAAGTCTAAAAAATCTGAGTTTCTGACATAACTTAAGTTCAGGATAGTTATTTAAATTTTACTTCATTTTACCAAACATGTTGCATGGTTTCTTAGTAAATTCCTCACCAAGTATCATTTTCTTTTTGTTGTTGTTGTTGTTTCTACTTTGTGCAGTTTAGACTTTAGTAGTGATGATTTACTACATAGTGGAAGAAGAAGCTTTTTATATGAATCAAAACACTCCTTATAGAAGAGTCATTCCTCTGGCTTATGAGTTTTTTCTTTTAGACCTTTTTGGCTGTTTCTATGTGATATATTTGTACACATGGCATGGTTAAATGAGAGTGGGCATGAGTGAAAATAAGTGGCAAAGTACAAATGTGAAGTGAGAAATCTGACATAGGCACTCAAAAGTGAACGCTAAGACACAAGCAAAAGTTATTTGAGTTAAAAAGTATTTTGTAATTCAAATTATTAAAAGTATTGTGTAATTAAGATATTTATTATTTTGAAGAGAAAAGCTAAAGATTATATATGTGTGTGTATATATATATATATATATATATATATATATATATATGATTGATTAGAAAAGGGCTAAAGTGATTATATGCACTAACTATTGAGCCTTTATAATTCTCTCCTAAAAATACCCTCCTTTGGTCTCACTGTGTGATTGTTTAGAGTCCTGTTTAATTTATCATGCCCAAGAGTAAGTTTTTATCTTTTACTATCCATTGTGTTTACTTGTAATTTGTAGGCACATTCTAATTACTACAAATGAGGGAAACCATGCAACCTATATTTCTTTGGGTATGGCTTACTTCACATAATTTAATTTTTCCAAGTCTTTCCATTTCCCTACAAATGGGAAAATAACATTCTTTCTGATGGAAGCATAGAATTCTGGTGTGTGTGTGTGTGTGTGTGTGTGTGTGTGTGTGTGTGTGTGTTACATTTTCTTGATACATTCAACCACAGAGGGGCATCTGGGTTGATTCTCTATCTTGGCTACAGTAAACAGTGCTGCAATGACTGTGGTTGTGCTGGCTGTTTTAGTGTAGCCTGGTTTGTGGTCAATTGAATAAATGCTAAGAGTGAGATTGCTGTGTCATACAGAAACTCTATGTTTAATCTTTTGAGGAAACTATACTGCTTTCTAGAGTGTTTATGATGTTTATTGAAATGAACTCCAAGAATGGAAACAAGAGGTTTTTTGTTATTTTAATTTTTTTCACCCTTTGCCACTATTTTCCATTTCTTTACTTTTAGTCTTGTATGTAAGTTTAGCTGCTTTGGGGAGGGTAAGGGGGAGCTCTGAAATAATGAGACAAAGGGTGAAGTGATGCAGCAGTGATACTCAATTGACATTATGTTGAAAATGAGCTATACAATTGTGAGCAAGAGGGGTTGGGAGTGAAAAATCTGGGAGAAAACAAGGGAACTAGTTAAAAAGGAAATGTGCTCATACCTTGACTCATATAACTGTAACCCCTCTGTATATCAACTTTACAATAAAAATAGATAGCGCTGGGAATGTGGCTTAGTGGTAGAGTGCTTGCCTAGCATGAATGAAACCCTGGGTTCAGTTTCTCAGTACCACATAAACAGAAAAGACTGGAAGTGGAACTGTGGCTTAAGTGGTAGAGTGATAGCCTTAAGCAAAAGAAGCTCAGGGACAGGGCCCACACCCTAAGTTCAAGCCCTAGGACTGGCAACAAAAAAGAAAAGAAAAAAGAAGAAAAAGAGAATAAAAACAAATAAAAATAAGACAACAAAAAATGGAAAAGAAAACGACTAAATAAGTACATTTCAATTCCATGTACCTTGGTATGAATTGGATCACAAATACATAATTTTCCTATGGAAAAAATGTGACATTATTATATTTGAAGTTGATACATTGCCATTCAAAATGTTTACTAGATTGAGAAATTGTGGTGCACATGCACAACGAATTTTACTCATTTCTTAGAAAGAATATTTTGTCATTTGCAGGGAAATGGATGGGCCTAGAATGAATAATGTTAAGTGAAATAAGCCAAGCTCAGAAAGACAAATGTTGTGAGCTTTCTCTCATATGTGGAAGCTAGATCTAAAATACAGGTATGCACGATAACTTATACAGGACTCTATGCCCTTACGTACAAATTCACTAAAGGAAGATATATTTAGTGGGATGTACAATGATGCAGTATCTATGAACAATGAATGTGCTGTTTATCCAAATGAGCACCAGAAAGTAGAAGCATGTTTTGGGGAGTGAACAAAGAGGCAGGGCACAGGAATGGAGGGAGAAAGGGTGAACAAATGTTGTCATTATATTTCATGTATATTATGGGGAAAAATGAATTGTATAAGTTGAGGGTAGGGACTAGAGAACGAAATGGAATTTCTATTGATCTTGCTAGCTATGTCCTTTGCCATGCAGAAGCTCTGCAATTTCATGCAATCCCATTTGTCCAATCTTTCTTTGATTTGTTGTGTTTCTAGGTCTTTATTAAGAAAATTTTGGCCTGTGCCAAGGAGACCTAAGGTTTCTCCTATTCCATCCTGTAATGTTTCCAGAGTGTCTGCTTTGACTCCGAGGTCTTTGATCCATTTGGAGTTGATTCTGGTGCAGGGGTGATATATAAGGATCTAGCTTTAGTTTTCTTTCTTTTTATTGTGAAAATACCGTACAGAGGAGTTACAATTACATGGGCAAGATAATGAGTTCATTTCTTATCAAGCATTGTTGCCTCCTCTTTGTTTCCCCTTCCCATCATCCCTTCCCATATTCCCTCCACTTCCCCCCACCCCATCCCCCCACCAAAGTTGTAAGTTCGTTTTTCAACATAACCACTTGTACATCTCATTGTTCCAATGGGTCCACCTGTATCCCTAGTTAAACGATTTGTTTTTTCCCTTCCCCTCCACAAATTATACCAACATCAAATACAGTGAAAGCAGGGGTTATACTGTGGCGGAGGGACATACAAAACAACATAGAAATCATCTTATAAATATGTTAGAAACAATTGCATGAAAGAAAAAAAAAACATTTGAATACTTACCTTGGGGCTCATTCCCCTAACATCAACTTATCAGAAAGACTTGAAAAAAATTATATTAAGTGAAGTAAGCCAGGCCCAAAGAAACATAGGTCCCATGGTTTCCCTTATTTGCAATAACTAGTATACGTCTGAGGCTAGCTTTAGTTTTCCACAAGTGATTAACCAATTTTGCCAGCACCATTTACTGAAGATACTGTCTTTCTTGCATTCTATCTTTTTAACTCCCTTATCAAAGATTAGATGGCTATAGGTCTGTGGATTCATTGCAGGGTTTTCAATTCTATTCCACTGGTCCTGGGGTCTGTTCTTGTGCCAGTACCAAGCTGTTTTGATTACTATGGCTTTGTAGGAGAGTTTGAAATTTGGTATTGATATTCCTCCAGCACTGTTCTTTCTATTAAGGATTGTTTTTGCTATTTGGGGTCTTTTATTGTTCCATATGAATTTTTGGATTGCCTCTTCTATTTCCTTGAAGGATGAGGTTGGAATATTGATAGGTATTGCATTGAATTTGTAGATAGCCTTGGGAAGTATTGTCATTTTCACGATATTAATCTTCCCAATCCAGGAGCATGGAAGGTTTTTCCACTTTCTAAGTTCTGTTTTAATTTCTTTTTTCAGGTTTTTAAAGTTTTCATTATAGAGGTCCTTCACTTCTTTGTTTAATTTATTTGTTGTGGGGCTATTACGAATGGAGTTTCTTTCCTGATTTCAGCCACGCTTTTCTCATTGTTGGCATACAGAAAAGCCATTGATTTTTGAGGGTTAATTTTATACCCTGCTACTTTGCCAAAGTTTTGAATCAGTTTGAGTAATTTGGGAGTGGAGTCCATAGGATTCTTTAAATACAAGATCCTGTCATCTGCAAAGAGGGAGAGTTTTACTTCATCTTGCCCTATTTGGATCCCTTTTATGTTTGCATCTTGTCTTATTGCTGTAGCTAGGCATTCTAATACTAAATTGAAGAGAAGTGGAGAGAGTGGACATCCTTGTCTCCTTCCTGAATTAAGAGGAAATGGTTTCTGCATGGCAAAGGACATAGATAGCAAGATCAATAGAAAGCCCATGGATTGGGAGAAGATCTTCACTAGCCATACAACGGACAAGGGTCTCATATCTAAAATATACCTGGAACTCAAAAAATTAAATCCCCCAACAACAAATCTTCAAAGAAACAACTGCCCAATAAATAAGTGGACTAAAGACTTAAGTGAAACTTCTCAGAAGAAAGAAGGATGGCCAATAGATACATGAAGAAATGCTCAACCTCTCTAGCCATTAAACAACCTTGAGATTCCACCTCACCCCAGTTAGAATGGCTATAATCAAGAACTCTAATAACAACAGATGCTGGAGGGAATGTGGAAAGAAGGGAACCTTACTGCATTATTGGTGGGAGTGTAAACTTGTTCAACCACTTTGGAAAGCAGTATGGAGGTTCCTCAAAAGACTCCACATAGAGCTCCCCTATGACCCAGCAATCCCATTTTTGGGCATTTACCCAAATGCTCACAAACAAGATCACACTAAAGCTACCAGCACGACTATGTTTATTGCAGCCTTATTTACCATAGCTAAGATATGGAACCAACCCAGATGCCCCTTAGTAGATGAATGGATCAAGAAAATGTGGTATATACACAATGGAATTCTATGCCTCCATCAGAAAGAATGGCATTGCCCCATTTGTTAGGAAAGAAGGGAAAGACTTGGAAAAATTATATTAAGTGAAGTAAGCCAGGCCCAAAGAAACATAGGTCCCATGGTTTCCCTTATTTGCAAAAAACTAGTGTATGTCTGAGACAAGCAGAAAAGGTCAGATAAGTTGATGTTAGGGAAATGAACCCTAAGATATGAATTCAAATGTTTTTTTCTTTCATGCGATTGTTTCTAACACATTTATAAGATTATTTCTTTGTGATGGCAAAGTTAATGTGTGGTAAATGGTCATAAAGAAATAAATTTCTTGTTGAACATTGTTGTCTTCATCCTCATTCCACAAGAAATGTACTCATTACCTTACATATGTAACTGTAACTCTTCTGTACATCACCTTGACAATAAATGTAAATTAAAAAAGTAAAAAAAAGAAAAGATTATTTCTTTGTGGCTTGTATGTCCCTCTCCCATGGCATAACCCCTGCTTTCACTGTATTTGATGTTGGTATAATTTGTGGAGGGGAAGGGAAAAAACAAATCATTTAAATAGGGATACAGATGGACCCATTGCAACAATGAGATGTACAAGTCGTTATGTCCAAAACTAACTTTACAACTTTGGTGGTGGGGGGGGGAGGAGGGTTGGGTAGGGCGGTGCGGGGAGGATGGGATGGGAAGGGGAAACAAAGGAGGAGGCTACAATGCTAGATAAGAAATGTACTCATTATCTTGCCCATGTAATTGTAACCCCCTGTACAGTATTTTCACAATATAAAAAAAAGAGGAAATTGCTTTAGTTTTTCACCATGGCTGTAGGTTTGTCATATATAGCCTTTATTGTATGTTCCCTGGATTCCTAATTTTTCCAGAACCTTCATCATAAAGGGGTATTGGATCTTGTCAAATGCTTTTTCTGCATCTATTGAGATAACCATGTGGTTCTTGTCCTTGCTCTTGTTGATGTGATGAATTATATTAATTGATTTGCATATATTGAACCAGCTTTGCATCCCTGAAATGAATCCTGTTTGATCGTGGTGTATGATTTTTTGGATGAATTAAGAAAATATGGTATATATACACAATGGAATTCTATGCCTCCATCACAAAGAATGACATTGCCCCATTTGTTAGAAAATGGAAAGACTTGGAAAAATATTTAATAAGTGAAGTAAGCCAGGCCCAAAGAAACATAGGTCCCATGGTTTCCCTTATTTGCAATAACTAGTATATGTCTGAGACAACAGAAATGGTCAAATAAGGGCTGGGAAGTTGGCTCAGTGGTAGAGCGCTTGCCTTGCATGCCTGAGGCCCTGGGTTCGGTTCCTCAGCACCACATAAGCAAAAAGAAAAAAGCCGGAAGTGGCGCTGTGGCTCAAGTGGTAGAGCGCTAGCCCTGAGCTGAATTGCTGAGGGACAGTACTCAGGCCCAGAGTTCAGGCCCTACAACCGAACCAAAAAAAAAAAAAAAAAGAAATGGTCAAATAAGTTGATGTTAGGCGAAATGAACCACAAGATAAGGACTCAAATGCTTTTTTTTTTCTTGCTATTTTTTCTAACATATCTATAAGGTATTTCTTGTTCCTTTGTATGCCCTCCCCCGCACGGTATAACCCCTGTTTTCATTGTATTTGATGTTGGTATAATTGTGAAGGGGAAGGGCAAAAACAAATTGTTTAAATAGGGATACAGGTGGACCCATTGCAACCATGAGATGTACAAGATATTATGTTGAAAAATGAACTTTACAACTTTGGCGGGGGGGGGGGGGGGGGGGGGGGGGGGGGGGGGGGGCGAGGGGCGAGGGGGAGGGGAAATGGGAAGGGATGGAAACAAAGACAACAATGCTTGATAAGAAATGTACTCATTACCTTACCCATGTAATTGTAACCCCTCTGTACGGTATTTTCACAATGAAAAAAAAATTAACAAAAAGAAGAAATGGGAGAGAAAGGAAGTAAAAGGTGACATTGACCAAGAAAATTGTACTCATAACCTGAATTACAGAATTGTCATCGTTCTGTTAAACTATTTAATGATAATACTTTAATAGTAATCATTTTTAAGAAATGATTATTATTACTATTTCTGCTGGTCCTGATGTTTGGACTCTGAATCAGGGTACTGTCCATGAGCCCCTTAGACACAAGCTGAGCACTCTACCACTTCAGGCATAGCACCACTTCTAGCTTTTTCTGAATTGTTTAATGGAGATAAGAGTCTCACAGAATTTCCTGCCAGAACTGGCTTCCAACAGCAATCTTGGAATATCAGTCTCCTGAATAGTTAGGATTACAGGTGTGAGCCACCTGCAACTGGCTGAAATGTTATTTTTAATGAAAAAAGTAACTGAAAAACAAACTAATACTTATTGTCATTCAAAGTGGCTGAAATCATGCTTTCCCTTTTTCCCTAATTTATAATCTTACATTATTGTCAAAATTGGTAAATGTGCATTTACTTTGGATAATGTGAGAAGAGTAGAATGTGAAATTAAAACTGATGAGACATATAGGTATAATGAGCCCTGCTCTTTGTTTTTTTTGTGAGACAGGATGCTGTCGTGCTGCCCAGGCTGGTCTCCAAATCCTGGATTCAATTGTTCCTTTTACCCCAACTTACTGAGCAGCTGGAACTACAAATATACAACACTTTGCTCAGCTGAAAACAGTATTTAAAATTAATAATGGATTTGAATACGTATGGAAATCATTGTATCAAACTATGAACAGGGATTATTTGTGTGTGATAAGAATAAAATTATATTTTATTCATGTCATTATTTGTTATTGAGTGTGCATTCATGGTAGGATTAGAAATAAAAGTGTTGTTGAAGATTAAGAGTGGTTTATTGGCTATATCATTATTAAATTTAGAGATAGCATAATAAATATTTGAAACAAAGAAAATAATTCTTTTTATTAGTAAGTAATGTTTCATTATTATTAGTTATGGAGTTAGGATGAATGAAGATTTAAAACTAATTATAATTAGTACAAATTATGTCCTGAATATATAATAGCTAAAATTCTACATTTCCTGTATCTTTGAATAAAACATAGAGTTTTAAAGCACTAGATTTTCCAGAAAACAATACTTTCAGCTCCTTCAAATCTCATTAATTCAGGCAGCTTGAAGATATGAATATAATTTTACAAAAATACAGATGCTACTGCCTTACCAGTTTGCTTAATTTACAGAATCAGATTCATTTTTCCAGAAGTTTCTGAATCTAATACAATACCTAAATCTCCTTGTCAATCTCTTCTTTTCTATTCTATTAGGCCTCAAATCCACCATTTGACCTTAGGCTAGGGTCTCCACAGAAGCATCAAATTCACTGTAACATGTCTGCATGGGTTGAATCTATACACTATGTATTAAAAAGTCAACTCAGCTGGAGAGAGGTGGTTTTGACCCACAGACAACCGGGATCCGATGTGAGAGGTTGCTGGCATGACTACCGACCTACAAGAGACCCACCACAACAACATAATCAGATACTTTTAAGGAGAACTAATTGGGATTTGGATTGTAATAAGGAGTGAGAGGATAAGAAAAGATACGAGAGGGGGTGAATACATGTGTAGGGAGATACCCTAATGAAGCATCCACCTTAATAAAATCAATATAAATTTTATTTCACTAGTATTGAATCATATTACAGTCATAGAACAATGCCCTTTTGGGAGGTGAATGGAGCAGCTCTAGTGTTTTTGGACTCAATTCTGTACTCAGAAGCCATTGTCTTTCTGATGTACTAAGGTAGAGTTTCCTCTTAGTGGAGAACTCCACAGAGTGGAGATATCAAAATTCTTCTGTTGGTTCAGTATTAGGAGAAAGGTATATTTGGAGATGAATTTGTCTATTGAAATATCTATTCATATCCTGAGTTTGGTCACCTGGGCTTACTTTACCTATAGCCCAATGAAATTCTTTGCCTGATTATGACTTTGCTTTTGATCATACTGTTAACAGTAGTAGAAATAACTTATTACTTACCTTTCTGTTGTGTAAGTGTAGTTCATTTTGAGTAACTTCTGTTATTCATTCTCAGAATGTATAACATTCTATTTATCTCACACAACTTTTACCCCATCAACACACATACACATTCTCCAAGAGTCAACTGAAACCTCATTTTTTGGGACCCCTTGTAATTGCTAACCCTACAAGAATAAGATCTCATTTATCACTTATAATAAATTAATAAGTTAATGGATACCTCAACTGTTACTAAATATTTTTTTTGGGGGGGTCCAGTTGTGGGGCCTGTATTCTGGGCCTGGGCACTGTCCCTCAGCTCTTTAGCTCAAGGTGAATGCTCTACCACTTGAGCCACAGTGCCACTTCAGGCTTTTTTTTCCTGCTTATGTGGTGCTGAGGAATTGAACCCAGGGCCTCATGCATGCAAGGCAAGCGCTCTACCACTGAGCCACCTTCCCAGCCCACTAAATATGTGTATGCATGTACATCTTGATACTTATAGGGCCATGGAGGCCCAGGAATTCATCTTTTACAATTGTTGATTTTGCCACCAAGTCATATTATGTACTCATGGGCTTTGCAATACTTATAGAAATGTGTTTTAAAAACTAGCTTGGATTTTTCCTTTGCATTATTGTCCTCATATGAAGTCACATAATTCATTTCTAGAGTGCCCTGGGAGATCACTTAGTCTAGTCTTTGCATTGATATTTCTTTTAGCTTTTACTGTGAAGATATTTTAGGTATTTTGGCCCAGAGGCAAGATTAGTTACTTAAGGGAGAAAGTGCTAAGAGTGCATAAACGAAGTTAAGGCAAACTTCGTACCACTTTTTCCTTCTTTCAGAAGGGCCATTTGGCAGGAGGTGGAAACAAGGAAGGGAGAAGTATGAAGTGCAGAAGAGGCTGCTGAAAGTGATCTGGATGCTCATTTTGTCTTGGGAAGAGCTTCAGATTTGAGTAGAAAAGGCAAAAAGAACTCTGGGCCCCAGATTACAGCCCTGTATCATTTTTTTAAAACTTTATTAAAAATTATCTTCACGTAAAGGTTTCACTTCACAATGTCAGCTTGAGTATATGGAATCTTGATCAATGCCATCCCTTTAATAATATACCCTCCTTCTCTCTCAATCCTACCCATTTTCATAGTTCTATTTTCACAATTATACATTGAATATTATGACTATAATCATCTACTCTTCCTGTCTTCTTTTGTTTAATCCCTCCCCATGGTCTTACCACACTGACACCACAAGTTCTAGCTTCCAGTATTCATTTTGTTAATCTGTGAGTTAACTGTTCAAAGAAATAACATATTGGAGTTCTACTCATAGACCTACAATACTTATATTTGTGTATATATTCATGACTCTATGTTCTCATATATACTTACAATTTCCATATATGAGACAAAACATGTGTCCTTTTGTCTTTCTGGGCCTGACTTACTTCCCTTTTAACTTTCTCTAGATAAAACTACATACAAAAATAAAATCTTGGGATATGAAGTCCAAGCAAGCCAGTCCCATCTGATTCCCTCAAACATTTATATTTTTATTTTATGTTCCACAGTTCCTTTAGGGAACAAAGAAAATAGTTATTTTCTCCATCTAGTTCTGGCTCACTACACCATCTTCAAGAAACATTGCTTCTATGATGGATAGTTCTCCCAAAGCCTAGGGCTCAGGAAGATCATCCATATTCACTGAATGCAACGATATTGCACTGCATAACTAGAACATAAACATTGCTAGAGGATTGTTTCTAGAAAAAAAAGAGCATGTATTTTCTAATTTGGTTCACTTATATTACATCTGCAATTTATTAAATCCTCTTCCAATGGCTTAGCCTTAATCTACCAACATCATGTAAGTGAATTTATAGTGTACCTAGAAGGAAACTGGGCATCAGAATGGTGATTTAACTAATTATATCTTTATTCTTCTTGTCTTTAATATGTTATTAAAGTCACACTTCGATTAACAGTCTCTCCCCCTTTCCCCCTACCCCTTCTTGGTCCCTGGAAGGTCCTTGCTATGAATGCTAGGCTGACCTCAAACTCAGGATCCATCTACTACAGCCTCCTTAGTACTTGGATCACACTGAATGCCCTGGGAGCCCAGTTTTACAGGAACGTAGCATGAATTATGATCGGTATAGACAGTACTAAATGACATACTTTGGTGACCTGTGAACATCGGGTTCAGTGAAAACATTATGATATCCCAAATAGGAGCATTAAGAAGAAACCACTCTCTGTCCCTTACTAATTGAAGCTGCAGATGAAGACAGCCTTCTGAGTACAGAGAAATGTTATAAGCTTTATTTCTTCCAAATCATCTCAGTCATACTAGGTATACATACAACTTTGAGAACTTGAGGACCCATCATCATAAGTCCAGAGATGCTGGCATTTGAATGGGCCACCAGGCAGTGGAACACGTGGGGAGTATATCAGTTTATCAATGTTTTCCAGTCAAAGTCGAAGGAGATGAGGCTTACATTACTTATTCACCATTTAAGAGTTCTAGCAAGACACAATACTCAAATTTCAATCAAAGAAATTTAAAGAAATCCATGGGAACCTATTATGTGAAACTGCAGAACACTAATTACAAATTAAAATATTTCAGAAGTAGCCAGATAGGTAGGTATTTTTCCCTGAAGGACTGTAATTAGATTGACCATAAATTTCTCTGTAGCATCAATAGAGGCTTGACAACAGAAGAGCAATGCTCAATATATAAAGAGGACATAATGCCACCTACAATTTGTTCAGAGAAACAATATATATTTTAATCAAAATAAAATTGAGAAATTTAACACATTCTAAAGGAAAAAAACACTAAAACATGAAAAACTTTTGAATTAGTGAGAATAAAATTATTACAGAAGGCCATTGTAACCTTTATTCTGGCACTCTACTGGATTAGTTTTTAATTGATTTTTTTCATTTATGAAAATGTATTTCAAAATTATGAGTTCCAAACATACACTATTACTTTCTGCTTAGAGATTACTTTCTTTTAGAGATTGTACTTAACTACTTATTTCTCTCTTAAAAGTTATCAACACAAGAGCTGAGTTATGCCTGTAATCTGCGTTACTTGGAAGTATGAGTGAGGATCACAAATTAAAACTAGCCTGAGTAACAAAGTCCCTGTGACTCAACTTTCAATTAACCACCAAGAAGCAAGACGTAGAGTTGTGGCTCAATTGGTACAGTGTCAGTGTTAAGCAAAAATGTTTAACAACAGTGTGTAGTCTTGAATTTAAGACCCAATACCTGCACAAGTTAAGCATAATGTTTTCAACACAGATCCAAGAAGAAACAGAATAATCAGAGTGGAAGTATTTTAATAGCAATAAAAATGGAGTAGTTAAATGTCTTCTAGCTAAATGATAGCTAATAAATTGAAGGAAATTCGTGAAATATGTATGGGTATGAACTAGAGTTACACCTATTGAGGTAGAAAAAAATAGAAATATCTGAGTAGAAGAAGCAATTTGCAAAACAATATATATTATGTGTTAGTATTTTATAACAGAAAATTGTGCTATAATTTCTAGGAGGGTACACGAAATTGTAGTAACTGTAAAATATTATAAATTCAGAATAGTTACTACTTCTGGATGGTAGGAGAAAAGGCAATGTTGTATTGGCTCTTGAATGGCATTTTTATTATATTTCAGAACAGCAGAGTCAGTGTCATTATTTTAATTTTGTCATACTATCTGCATATCTGAAACAATTTATAATCAAAAAGTAAAAATGTAATTTGTAAAGTATTTCTTAAATTGAGAAGTTCAAAATTATATCCATACAGTTTAAATCCAAGCAGTCTTTCAAATCATCCAGTCTGTTACATACTTGAGTTTTGTTCTGTACTTGTCTTGCTAATATCTCAAACTAGTTATGTATATATGTATATGTATAATATAGATTTGCCTAAAACTATATTTTTTGTTTACTCATATTCCATGTTCTGAGTCTTATGTTTGTACAAAATACTTGCCCTATAAGAGCCAATATGCTGTAAGATGGTACCCAAGCAGAAGAGATTTTACAGGTAACTCCTAACAAACACAGAATATTGCTCTGCCTTATAGTTGTAAACCAGTTAACTGCTTCCCAAGTTTTTCATTCTACATTTCAAACATTATTTACAGATATGTTCATTATAAATATATGGGCAATTGCTGTGCTCTGCTCTATATTTTCATAAATAAAATAACATTAAAAATATATAACTCAAGGGACACAATGAACAAATTAAAATTAGACAGGGTTTGCTTTGGTGGTCACAGTGAGCTGTACATTCTTTATTACGGTCTCTGAAGGCTTAAAAAATTTATTAAGGTCTCAAATGCTAAGGCAAAGACACAATCTTCCCTTGAGAATCATGTTACATTTTATGCAAAACTGTTATCTATTATTACTTTAATTATAATTATCATTTATGCAACACTCTTCATTCTTTTAGTTATTTTATTTTGCTAAGGTAGTAAAATAATGAGGTTATTAAATTCTGTTTAAATTGCTTTACTCTATTTTTTCTTTTTAAAAGATTTGATCAGCAAAAAGCTCCAGCTCTTGGAAAATGTTTATGAAAGTAATTATATAATTATGAATGCACAGGCAAAATATACAAATGGCCCATATTTTAAATACATTGGCAAGAAAGTACAAGTTTTCTCTGGGATTGCTTATGTTCGTTTTTGGGTAATTAACAAACTAATTTTTATTTCACACTCAAATAAGAAGTGACCAAATTACAGAGAGGAAAATTGCTGAGATGTTTTTCTAACCTTATGGCTTTCTAAACTGCCTTCAAATCCAAAGTGTCTCTGGAGTGGAAATTACACATATGTCTTCAAAAAATATCAAAGATTCTGATTGTACAGTATTTCATGATATAGTTTATCTTGTTGCATTTTTCCACATTAGCCAGATTTCCATTCTTCCTAAATTTGATTTTCTTAGTTTTATATGAGGACATCATTTTAAAAATCACACATGAGATTAAAAGATGAAACTTGATTTAATTCAAGTCTATGAAATGAATCCAAATTCTCTTGCTTTTTTTTTTTTGTCAGTCATGGGTCTTGAACTCTGGGCCTGCGTGCTGTGTCTCAGCAATTCAAGCTCAAGCCTCGCTTTCTACCACTTGAGCCACAGCACCACCTCTGGCTTTCTGATGGTTAATTGGAGATAAGGGTCTCATGGACTCTCTTGCCTGGGATGTCTTTGAACCACAATCCTCATATCTCAGCTTCCTGAGTAGCTAGGATTATGGGTGTGAGCCACAGGTGCCCAGATTCTTTTGCATTTTGACCTTTGAAAAGTCTGAAATTATTGTGGCTGACATAGGCCTCCTTACCTGGACATTTAACTTTGGAGAGAGAAACAAGACTTGGGAATATAAAATCATTTCACACACACACACACACACACATACAAATGTGTCATATTTTGTTGTGTAGAGTAGTTATCGAGACTGCTGAAAAACTGGGATGTTTTTGATCATTAATAGTTGTATGATTTGGTTCAAACATTATATTTAACCTCCTTGTATTTGTTTCCTTCATCTGTACAAAGATCAGGCCAGTTTATATGATCTTTAAATTCCCTTCCAGTGTTCTTACATAGATTTCTTTGGACTCTAGGTCCTTATTTAGGATGTATCTTTAACCTCATTATTATCCTATAGCATGTTGAAGCCTACATAAGAAGAGCATGCAAATTCAAAGAGCTTAGAAATACAAACTCAATGAAAGTCAATAGCGTTAAACTCTGTCTGGGGTGCTCTGTAAAATGGGTAAAACATAAAATGTAGAGAACATTTTTCCAACTAGTATTGCAAAGACAGTTTGTTTATACTTGGAAAATCACTAATTCTTTACCTGTTTAAAATGGTAAAGTGAAATTTCAGTAGTCCTACTTACGTCTGGTAGCTTGAATTTTAGTTTGTTTATCGCTGTCTCCTGTCTCTCACAAGGTCTCTCTCTCTCTTTTTGGTAAATATGTTTCTCCATCTGCAATACAGATGGACCTGAGATGGTAAAGTTTAAAGTTAGAGAGAGCTGGGTTTGAGAAACGGGTTGTCCAAAATATTGATTATTATTAGCTAGCCATGAGCAATATAGATACAAAAAAAACTTAAATGATGGATTGTCTCATGGCACTCAGCTCCCCTCTAATAATAAGAACTGAGATAATGACTCCCAGGGAACATTTGCAATGGAGACCCTTTTGACATATTCTTTTGCCAGGATCCTAATGCTACCTCTGTTTAAACGTGATGTTTATGGCTATACCCCAGAAATGGCTAAATAATGTGTTTTCTTCCCATGGCACAGCCATGCTAACAATGAATTTCCTTTATCCACCTTTCCTAATGTCTCTTGTCATATGAGGTGAATGGCCAGACCTGACAGTCCTTTCAAAACAATTTTTTTTTCATCTTGCCTGAATTCTTGTCTTGGTAAACAGAGGTAGAGAGTTGTACTGACTCACAAGTAACAAAGTGAAGTTTAGAAAGAAGCACAGCATAGACGAACTGGGTAAGTAATCAGTCAGCATTAATAATTTAGAAAAACAAAATCAATGGGCCTCGAACAGGAATGGGAATGAGTCAAACATTAACAGTAAGGAAATGAGAATACAACAGAGCAAAAAAGCAGTTCTTTCTAAATGATACAGGTGTTGATCTGACTTAGAATTCTGCAGAGCATTGATACCAGTCTCAAATGAGCTGTACAAAAATTGCTTAAAAAACTCTACCTTGCAATCAATATAAAATTTCTGATGATTTAAATTCACTTTTATTTACAAAAAAACTAACACTTTCAGAACTCTAATGTAAATCGGTTCTAAATCAGTCATTGTAAAATTAGTTCTAAATTAGTCACAGTATAATGATTACAGACTCCAAGGAGAAAAATAATATAAACCCATTAAAATGATATGCAGTTTTGAGCACTTTTTCTAATGTCTTGCTTCTCTTTAAAGCTCTTATACATATCATGGAAATAAGGTTTTAAAAACAGAAATAAAATGATAAAGATAAGAAATATGTACTTAAAAGTACTTAAACTATAAATTCTATTAAATTATATTTTATGTAAATTTTGATTAAAGAAATGAATGATAAGATGAATGATATTATTTCCAGTTAAGCTTAAGGAGATATGAATCATATCTCTTTGCTAAAGAGATATGAATTATTAATTTATCTTCACAACTGCAGAAATAAAAGAAAAAGATGGATGTGATTTTTTGAGTAAATGCTGCACAGTAATAGGCCTGATTACCAGGTCACATAGCTATAGATTATTGCAGCTAAAGGGCTTTATCTGTCTCATCTTTTCACTGTTTAGTTCCCAGCTTCTTTGTTTTGTGAGAAATGCTGGGTTGTCTTTCAGGCCTTTCAGTAAGACTAGGAAAGATAAAAACAAATGATTTTTATAATCCTTAATACTTATTCTTGTAGCACATATGGTTCAGTGACAGTAAATAAGCTAATTTATTATAAAATAAGCCTCTTTAAACATTAAACGATATACAAGTGATTGAATAGAATGTTAACTAAATGTGTGCAAGAGTCGCTACTTTAAAACACCCTTACTATGATTATATTCACATTTAAATTGGCACAATAAAATTAATTTAGCCTACATTTTAATTCTTTATAAACTGCTATATTTAACTTTCAGTTTCTATTTTTAAAGTTTAGTTTATTGTAAAGCTGATGTGCAGAGGGGCCAAAGTTATATAAGTAAGGTAATGAGTACATTTTTTTTTCAAACAGTGTTACCCCCTTCCTCATTTTCTCCAGTTTCTCTTAACTTCCATCTCCCCCAAGTTGTAAAGTTTCCAACATAGTGCTTATGAGTATCACTGTTGCAATGGTTCACCCTTTGTCCTTTGTCCCACAGTTTTTGTGTTTCCTCTTCACTGCCCTTCAGAAAAACTAACAAACAAGACAAAGGGTACCAAAATTTAAAAACAAACAAAAAACCAGTGACAACAGAAGTAAACCAAAGGAAAAATAAAGAATGAAAGAAAAAAGAAATAACTGCAAACAGTACACTGAAAAACAAACAAACAACCCCCACAAAAACTCTTGTTTGCATATCTTGGAGTTCATTTTGATTGGCATCATTTTAGATAGTGATATTACATAGCTATTGAGCTATTGGGAACCTCTGTTAGGACTATCCTAGACATATACTAATTACTGCTACTGAGGGAAATAATTGTTCCTATGTTTCTTTGCTTACTTCACTTAATATGATTTTCCCAAATCTTTCAATTTCCTTATGAATAAGGCAATGTCATTTTATTTATTTCCTATGTTACTTGTACATAGGGGATTCTTTGTTGTGTTACTATACATGTTTGTAATAGACCTGATAATTACATTCTTCCCCTTTATTACACTTACTATTTCTCATTTTTCCTTATCTGTGATTTATAGAAATGTATGGGTTTATGGTTACAGATGTAAATGGATCGATAACTTGAGTTCATTCCTCAAACTAGTTGTATCAGCTCTATAAAGTCTCATGTTCTTCTATGTGTTCATAGAATGTGTGGGAAATTATCTAAAACCACAGGCAATTTTTAAAGTATGTTTCTATATAGATTAATTAGGTAAGGATTCAAAATTGTAGATAACTTAAATTAGCAGACATTAGATCAAGTATTGCTGCAATGCTTCATTAACGTATTTCTTAATGCATACTTAATTCAGCAATTATTTGGAAATTTTCTGAGTGTAATCCTTCTATTTTAGAAAGAAAGAAATGCAAAAGGAAGTATTGTACTTGGGGAAGTTATAAACTTGAGCACCTTTTATTAACTGTTTAATTCTTCTGCCTCTTCATTCAATATTCCTTCTTTCCATTAGTCTTCATTAATTGTCATATGCTTAAATCTATACTTGCCTATTCATTCCATCTCTAACCATGTAGAGTACAATTCAATTGATTAGAACAGTTATTAATTTTTGAGGAATAATATATACTTGACTTTGGCATGCATGTAAAAGGAGTAGAAAGGTCTGAAAAGGCATTGCTAAGAAAATAAATATAACATCAAAACATTAAAATTTCATTAATTTGGTATGTCCTTTAGTTTACTTTTTCATTCTTATTTACATTTAAAATTATCTTTAAATAATTGTACAAAGGGTTTTAAGCATGGCATAGTCTACAGACAATCAAAATGAAGGACCTGAATTATATTAGCAATTTCTTTGAGGATAAATATTTAAATCTGTTCTACTTCTCTTTAAGATAGAATAACAAAAAGAATTGCCCTTTGATACAGGTTAATGAATCTTTCCAAGATCAACTCCACTTTCCTGAGCGTCCCTCTAGAAAATCCTCCAAAATCAATGCCAGAGGACAGCTGATCTGTGAATGTTTTCCTCTGTGACAGCACAACCTGAAAACAGAGCCAAAGAAAATTATCTCCTTCTCCCAAAGGGATATTATTTTATAAATAAGCCAATATATATGCCTATCACTGGTGAAATAATTCTCTGTTCTTTTAAGTATTTGCTGACAATTTAAGACATTGCTGACAATTGTAAATTAATCTCTAAATCCTGAAAGAGACTTCAGAGGTAATTAAACACATCTGTTTTTAGAAACCTAGTTCCAGAGAAGAGACTAGTAATCTAAATGGTTATTTGTTTATTATTTATTTTTTTAATTTAACACCTTAATTTTTAAGGGCTTAATATTGCATTACTATTTAGATTAAGTACAATGCTTATTAACCTTTAAGCTCTGGGAATTTTACCATAACTTGTAAGAGGTTAGTTGAATTTTAGTGAAGCGTTGACTACAAAATACTAGAATGGGGATAGAACTAATTAGTTCTCAGACCCATTGCTTTGTAGCTAGCTGATTTTGCAATGTTCTTATATAATTAATGCCTAATTTAGACATTTGATATATTTATATATGTATAATTCCACCATGAATATATGACTTCATATTCTCACAGATCTTTTCTAGAAATTTAAATATTATCTTGATCTAGAAATTTAAAAATGCCTAAGAATAACTGCTATCCTGATCATTGATTTCTGGCTTCTGTAGAGTTATATTTGTTGAGTAATATAAAAGTATAATTATATGATATATGATACAATATAATTAATATAAAACTTGATTGCTTTGACTGTTGTTTCTTTTTCTTGGTACTAGAGCCTTAGACACAAGGTTTTATCCTTACTAGGGAAGTAGTTTCCCAGTTAAGATATGTTCTTTGTTCTTTAGATGCGTTTTCTTGCTTTAGATGTGTTTTCAAGTAGAATGTTGCCTTTTTTCTAGGACAGACCTTGGACTGTAATCCTCCTATCTATGTCTACCTTCTAATTGGGATCATAGACACTCCTATTTGTTGAGAAATAGTTTGTCTAACTTTCTTCTCACTAGTATCAAACTGCAACCATCCTTTTTGAGCAGCTTGGGTAATAGAAATGCAACACTGAACCCCGATGGCCTAGTTTATTTTATTTCCTGCAAGTATGTTAAATGAAGGTTTCCTTAGCTCCTTATTTTCTTAAAACATTCTTAAACTGACAACATATATCTACTTTTAAGTTTAACCATTGTATTTTATTTTCAATTATTTTAAAAATTTTATCAGTGATTCCTTATGAAGTTTTATGTGTCATTCTCATTTCTTATCTTCAATCTTTAATTGAATATATACACATATATCATAACTGTATGTTATATATGTGTATATATGTATAAATATCATATATATGTGTATATCATATCATATATCATCTGTATATGATATGCATATGTGTGATATCCTGTATATGGATACATATGATATGCATTTATATATATATATAGGTTATTGTGTTTGTGTGTGTGTGTGTATGTGTGTTATATTAAAACTTCCTGAGAGTTTTTCTTGCTGGCTTTTTTCTCGATCATGAAGAACTCATACTACAATCTTTCTGTCACGGACTTCTTGTAATAGAATTTCTTGGCTCAGTAAGGTAGAGGAAATTTCTTTACCCAGCATAGTATGACATACACATTCACAGATTATCTAATATGAGGACTTATTTGTGACAGATGAACACATTATTATTAATATCTGAAAAAGAAACAAGCTGGCACTGATGGTAAAGGGGACACGTGGTCACTCTAAATACAAAAGACATAAGCCTCTATCCGATTTCCAGGATTCACTAACTATGCTTCTTTCATGTTCTGTTTCATTTTAGACATGTGTGTGTGTATATGTGTGTGGACACATGTGCATGTGTGTAAGCATATATATTCTTATACTTAAGCAAATAGTTTAGTTGCCTTCAAAGGATATTGCTAATTTTGAATTTTGTTGCTTATATACAGGTAATGATATGATTTTATTTTTGCAAGTTCTTGCTTTCCATAAGTTTCACACTCTGAGTAAAGCTATACTTAAAGTCAGTTTGTGTAAGGACAATCCATGGCATGGAGAATACCACAGACAGGTTCAGCAGGCAAAGACCTTCTAGCTCGATGGAGAACCAAAACATACCAACAAGTTTCGTAACTAGAATATTCCTTTTTCAGCCACCACTAGCAATTTAACATGGAAGGTTTGAATATGTGGAATGAAGAGGGCGAAAGGCTTTGTATAGGTAATGTTGACCTATCGTATGCTTCTGTGGGAGTCTGAACATAATCTGTACTTAAAACACTTTTCTTGCTGGCTGATAATATACTATTAAATATGTAGCTGGATAAACCCATACAGGGGTAGTTATATATATACTTATTTCTTAGACAAAGCAAAAAGCTCAGTAGGTACATATTTATTAATTCTTATGTCAGTGTATACATGTATTGAAAATGTGAATTAGATGGATCAAGAAAATTTGGTATATATACACAATGGAATTCTATGCCTCCATCAGAAAGAATGACATTGCCCCATTTGTTAGGAAATGGAAAGACTTGGAAAAAATTATATTAAGTGAAGAAAGTCAAGCCCAAAGAAACATAGGTCCCATGGTTTCCCTTATTTGCAATATCTAGTATATGTACGAGTCAAGCAGAAAAGGTCAGATAAGGTGATGTTAGGAAAATGAACGCTAGGATATGTATTCAAATGTTTTTTTTTCTTTCATGCATTTGTTATTAACACATTTATAAGATTATTTCTTTGTTGCTTTGTATGTCCCTCCCTCATAGTATAACCCCTGCTTTCACTGTATTTGATGTTGGTATAATTTGTGGAGGGGAAGGGGAAAAACAAGTCGTTTAAATAAGGATACAAGTGGACCCGTTGCAACAATGAGAAGTACAAGTTGTCATGTCGAAAACGAAGTTTACAACTTTGGTGGGGGGGGGGGGGCGGTAAGATTGGGTGGGGGGGGTGGGGGGAGGCTGGGAAGGAATGGGAAGGGGAAACAAAGGAGGAGGCTACAATGCTTGATAAGAAAAGTACTCATTATCTTGCCCATCTAATTGTAACCCCTCTGTACAGTATTTTCACAATGAAAAATAAATAAAAATTAAAAAAAAAAAGAAAATGTGAATTAGCCTGAAGATTCTTCCACTGGCTGAAATTTTATGTCAATTTTTCTTTTGGAAGGGAGAATATTAACCATGTGCTCTGTAACATATGCACTGACTTTTGTTCTAGCTAAGTGAAATTATTCACTTAGTTATATTTTCTAAAAAATCATTTTGTTTTCATCTCCATATCATTAGTTACAAAAGCAAATATCTCTTTTATGAGAAAAGCAACCAGAATACCAAAAGATAAAATAGCTATTAAAGGATATTTCCCTTTTGTCACTACTCATGTGTCTCCTTTTAAAGACTATTCAGTCTAATTTCTCTCTTGATATAGAGTTTGCTATTTCTGCAAAATGAGAACATTCTGTTCTATTCATTCTCCCACTTACTTTTGGAAACCACAGAAAGGCTTAAATTAAACTAAAGTATTAACTGCCGTTCTTTTATATAGGCATTAAATATACAATATTCCATGGACTACTCCTAGATGTCTTGCCTTGGTGGTAAGACTGATCAATTGTGTACACATGGGAGAGAGTCTCAAAATTGGGTCAGTATTATCCCTTCATGTGATGTCATTCAAGCTTTGCTTGTATGTGGGCTAGAGACGGATGATGAGAAGCAAGCAACGGGATGCACAGGACAGTGGGTTATTGGGTGCTTTTTTTTTTTTTAGTTCTTTTGTTCATTCCTTTATTGGAAATCAGTTTCAAATGTTGCCAAATAGACTCTTCAGAACTGGTTGATGTCAAATGAATTCCAACTAGTTTTTTTTTAATCAAAGAATATTATTAATTATCTTGTTTCAATAGAAATTTCACTGCTTTCCTAGGTTTCAGTGTCTTCGTTATTGGGGGTGGGTGAAAGAAGGGACTGATGTTTCCTTGTAGGCTTCAAATCTTCTCTCTTGAATGCCTACAATCCTATATTGGAATGGTAGAATCTTTAATTTACTTTCATTCAGGTTACACTAGGGGCCATTTGTAAATGGTCATATAGTGTATTAGTAGACATGCAAAGCAAGTCTCTCCTCCTCATCCTCTTCTTCCTCCTCCTCTTTCTCCTTCTCCTCATCCCCCCCTCCTCTCCCTCCTCCTCCCCTCCTCCTCTCCCTCTTCCTCCTCCTCTTCCTTTTCCTCCTCCTCCTTCTTCTTCAACTCAAGGCCTGGGCACTGTCCCCGAGTTTCTGTGTTCATGGATAACACTCTACTTCTTGAGCCACAACTCCACTTCCAGCCTTTTTCAGTGATTAATTGGAGATAACTGTCTCACAGACCTTTCTTGCCCAAGCTGGCTTCAAACTGGGATCCTCATATCTCAGCCTCCTGAGTAGCTTGAATTATACGCACCAGCCACCAGAACCTGGCTCAGTAGTAAGTTTCAATTGAAGATGTTCAGAGAATGAACAACTATGAGATTGTATAAGAAGAAAGTAAGCCAGGGTCATTGCTGAGGAATTTGTGCTTTGAGTCTTTAATTTCCTTCTAACACATTTTGTTTCACTGATTTTGGCTGCTCTACTTGTGAAGCAAAGAAGAGCTAGACTGGTAGTTCATATTTTTATCCTGTAATCCTTACTTTGAAGATGGAAAAGTGTAAGTAAATTTCTGCTTTAGAGAATTTTCTACATTATTTGTGGCCAAGATGAGTAGGAAACAATATGTTTATATGAATTTTTGGACTTCAAAACATTCATCACCTTATCAGCTACAAGCATTTTTACAAACTTCATAGACTGTCTAGTTTTATATTCTGTTTTCAAGAAGCAGTGATTCATACTAAGGATGGAAATTTTGCATAATATTAACCCTCAAAAGTTGATCATATGTGCCCATATCTGTAGGTTTTCTTAGAAGCAAATAGTTGTTAGTCACTTACTCTAGCATTCTGTGTTTTCTTGTTTCATTTTCCATGATGCACTTGGGTAAGAGGCAGAAAGAACTGCAGACTTGAGAATTACACTGGATACTTTATATTGTCATAAAGAATATGTTTTATAAAAGGAACGAATAAGCAAGAAAAACAGAAGAGGAGGTGAAAAACAAAGACAAATAGTTGAGTGGTGAGATGAGGGGAGTGTTTGGACACCTGGGGAAAGGCTTCTAAGGAGTCCTGCTATGGGTGCCATGGTTCAGGTTTAACAGTTGCAAATCGAATTCAATAGAATGCAATGTTACCACAATCTAGGAATTAAGAGGAAGCCTAGTTACATTATGGTTTAACTTTTGTGTGGCTTATATAAGCTTATATGAACTGCTGTAAATTTAAATTTTTATTTATATTTATAAATGCTTATTAAATATATATGTAGATAGGTAGGTAGGTAGGTAGGTAGGTAGATAGATTGATTGATTGATTGACAGACATACAGAAAGACAGACAGATAGATACAATGATATGCAGTTTTAGTTACTTTTTCAAAAACAAAATACCAACTGAACAAAAATGTTAACAAACAGAAGCCATTATTAATTAAAAAAATACTTAAAGAAATGTAATGCCTGCAGAATGTTTTAGCATTATTTGAATAAAAGTCTTATGAAAATATTACATTTTATAGTTGTTATAGCTCAGTCCCAAATTCTGATGAATGAATTATCATATTAGCACAAACCATAAAATTATTTGTTAGAAAAGATCATTTCTCCACACAGCAAACTGGAATTATAAATGTCAATAAGTAGACTGATTTTCTGTGATTGGAGATAGTTTCCTTTACGTGCAAAAATATGTGATTGCTATATTTGTTATATGTTAATATACATAAATTTATGAGAAGTAGATGATTTGAGAAAAAAATAGTTAATATCTGAATGAATTTGCCTGTATTCGAGACTAGTACAAACATCATTGAGAATAGCTAATAGTGCTGCATAGCCAAATTCAAGTATATCAATTGCTTGAATAGTACAGAAAATTTATGGAATGCATGATTTTAAAAATTGAGAGTAAAATAGTTTGTAAGAAAACTAGATAGATACAGTAAAGATAATTTGTTGAAAGAATAATATGAAAGAAGAAATAAAATCTTAGAGAATTTTTCTTTTTATATATTGAGTCATTTCTCCAAACTACCATGAGTGAGCGAGTTGTCTTTCTTCCTTTATGTAAAGACTATGCCATCAAAGGGCAGAGTGTTAAGGATATTTTGTCATTGAATTCCTACACTATGTCAACTGGAAAGATGATGATTATAGAAGTAAATATAGTTAACATATTTAGCCATTAGTGTATTAATTATTGATATTTGGGGGAGAGGCTTTTAAGCCACCTGAATTATATTACAGGGAAACTGAAATGGATACTCTCACATTTGTCAAAAGCAGAAGATTTAATTTTTCTAACATCTTTGAACATTGAGAGTACATTGAATGCTGAATTTACTCATGGTTACATTTAGTCATTTTAGTGGTCTATAATTGGTTGGTGATTCACCACATGGTCTATATTATAATTGATATAAAAATGAGAGTTAGATCCTGAGAAAGAGTGTCCAACCCAGGTAAATAGCAATGTCTTGGTTAAACATATGAGAAAAATGGAATCCTTCAACTTTGAAGTCAAATTTATATGCTTTTTGTTAACTATGTTTCTAAAGATGTATGAAGGCAAAACATTTGAACCTGGAAATTTTTAATTTTCTGGATCATATATAATCCTTCATTTATAAGGATAATTTAAAGGTCATAGTTAAATGTTTTTGAGTGAAATAAACACTTAAGGATATGAGACTACACATGATATTCATAGTTTGTAATTTACATCATGAAATTTTAGTTTATTTGAGTTGGAACTAGTAAAGGACTCATGGTGACTCTGCAATTGGTCTGGACTCTCGAGTAATCTGGCCATGACATCTGTCACAGTTTTTCAGCTGTGGGTAACTCAATGATTGACAAGGGCAATAAAATTTATCTAGTGAATAAGATCCATAAGAAACTACCATAATTCCTCTCTCTTACTTTGGACTATGACTAGAACTGAATGGGAGATAAGAATTATTAATCCAAAGAATGAAAGCCAGGTGTGGTGGTACATGTTTATAAACCCAAGTCATAGACTGAGTTAAAAGCCAGGCTGCCAATAAAATTGGATACTGTCTGGAAACAGAAAAACATAAAACAAACAATAACAACAATAAAAGAGAATGATTTTTGGCTACATATTTTAATAAAATCACACATATGTATACTTGTCTTCAGTGATTATATTGAAAGGTCCGAATTTATAAAAAAATAACAAACATGAGTTGAAGTAGTTATAAAATAAAAGAATAACAATTCTAGTAAGTAATATCTGTATGTCTATCTGATTATATAAATAGATGAGAAACTTTTCAGAATTGTATTGAAATTAAGAAAAATAAATTTTCTTTTGTCATTCATTTTACTATAAAATAAAAGTTTGTGAAAAGCATAGAACAAGAGAAAGACATTTTTTTCCTTCCTTGTTATAAGTAAGGAACATTCCTTTATCTGTACCAGGAAAGTTTATTCCTCATTTTATCAAGATAGAGTATTCCATACTTTGTTTCATAAATGGGAGATCACAGAGGATTAAGAACATTCTTTTTTTTTTGGTCGGTTGTGGAGCTTGAACGCTGGGCCTGGGCACTGTCCCTGTGCTCTTCAGCTCAAGGCGAACACTCTACCGCTTAAGCCATAGTGCCACTTCCAGTTTTCTAGTTGTTTATTGGAGATAAGAGTCTCATGGACTTTCCTGCCCAGGCTGGCTTTGAACTGTGATACTCAGATCTCAGCCTCCTGAGTAGCTAGGATTACAGGTGTGAGGCACTGGTGCCTGGCCTAAGAACATTCTTACAGTGAGAAGTGAGGGCAGTAGAAATTTAGTAATATAGCATGGAGAGTTAGAACAAGGCAAACATCAATTATGCTTCCCACTAATGACTATACAAACTGTTTGTAAATCCAAGAACTGCACAAAGATGGGGTGATGATGTAAATCATATAATATGAATTTCCCCCATAGGCCTAGAAATGTTAGCTGGGCCAAGACTGACTTGCCCATTCACCCTGGGCTGATGAATAAGAAAAATGCCTTCATATAAGAGATCTGATGAGTGTTTCGAAGTGATGATGCAAGCACTGGATATTGACAGACATGACTACAATTGAGATATGTTAGTTAAAATTCAGAAACTCCTAACAAAGTCAGTGAGTGGAAGTGGGCAAAGACACCAGTAGCAAGTAGTTTACACATGGTTTCTGGTCTCTCACTTGTCAGTTGAATCATGATGTGGTTTAGAATCTATTAGGAGCTAGGAGGAAGGGGAAAGGGTAATAAATAAGAAAAGTACATGGGTCATGTAAAGAAAAAACCTTGCCACATACAAGATCTCTGGACATGAATGTGGGATTTCCCCAGCCCACATGCAGTACCATACGGTAACTTGAGATTAGCTGTGGTGGAAAGATTTACAGCACAGAAACATGACAATTCTACATACCAAGAATTTCCTTTTTCATGTTGCCAGTTATTAAATATTGACCAGTTTATGGCAATTTTGACAAAATGCATAGACAATTATAAATATTGATACAGCTAGCAATAATGATTCTGGATATTTCCATGAAATCCTAGTTAAATAATAACTTGGAAGTCTAGGAGGAAGTTTGGATTTTAATGATTTTCTTAACTGAAATAAAATGTTGTTATTTTAGCAGTAGAAAGTGTGCAAGTGATGTAGTGGTAAAATGATTAACAAAAGGAGAATAAATGTGAAGATCAAAGAAACTGAGGCAGCCAAGACACAACAAAGCTTAGGGTCTGGAAAGTTGACTTATAGACAAAAAATAACTAAAGATGATGGTAAAAACCTTAGGTATCAGTAAAATGGAGCTAAGTTTTGTAGTCATCATATTCAAGTCTGAATGAATTAATGTAATAGATAAGCAATAATTATATGTTTAGACTTTAGGGATTGAACGTTTTCAAAAGGTGAAGAGGGTGAAGAAAGGTGAGTACATTTTATGTACGTGTGTGAAAATGGATAACGAAGACTGTTGATAATGGTTGGGAAGATGGGGAGGCAATGGGGGAGAGTGACAAAGTGTTTCAGTGTATGTTATACATGTAAGAATATGTATAAAAGAAAATCACCTTGTACAACTAATTCATCCCATCAAAAGTGTAGAAAAGATACAAAATTACTCTCTTAAAATATTAATAAACTAGGGGCTGGGAAGGTGGCTCAGTGGTAGAGTGCTTGCCTCCCATGCATGAGGCCTTGGGTTCGATTCCTCAGCACCACATAAACAAAACAGAAAAAGCCAGAAGTGGTGCTGTGGCTCAAGTAGTAGAGTGCTAGCCTTGAGCTAAAGAGCTGAGGTAAGTGCCTAGGCCCAGAGTTCAACCCCCTGGACTATATATACATATATATATATATATTCATATATTAATAGACTATTTTCAGGTTTCGTATTAGAAAGAACAAGATACTAATTTTGTTGTTAATTATATACATTATTTATAAAATTAAAGAATAAAGGTTTTAACCCTTTTTACTTGCAGGCTATCGCTTATTGAACACTTTATTGTAGGTAATAAACCAATACATCATCAAATTTAAAATTATCATGTTAGATATACATCTTTTTCATCCCTTCCTCTATCCTCTCTTCACCGCTTCTCTTCTCATTGTATGTGGGAAGGGAGTAGTGCTAGTGATTACACCAAGGGACTCAAGCAAGCTAAGAAAGAATCTAAGAGCAGAGCTTCCCTTTCACTCAGTCCTCTTATTTCTATTTTAAATGTAAAAATATATTTGCAGCTAAAAGAATCTCCCTAAAGTTGTTTAGTTGCTTCTGTCCTGGGTATTATTTAATCAGTCTCTAGTCTTGAAGTAAAGTTCCCTAATTCCCATATACTATGTGACATTTCTTTTGAAAATGAACTTTTGTTTACTGGCCATCAATTAATTTTGTTTATATGGCTATGATGGAAAAGGTTCGAATATTCTATCAATATGTAACTTCCATGAATGTGATTTAATTCAGTTAACATTTCATATGCATTGTGTATAACAAGTAAACAATATTGGCATCTTGATTTTTGGTGTCATTTCACTCCACTCACTAAGCCATTTACAATTCTTTTTTGGGATACTGTGAGTTAAAATGGTAACCTTATATTTCTCTATGCAGGTGAATGTTTTCCTGTTTCAATGTTTCTGAATGTGTCCATTTTCTTCCACTTATTATGTATCTAATCTTGTGCCTGTATAAATTTGACTGACTTGCTAAAGCTGTGCAATTTGTTTTAATACTTGCTAGGATAAGCTTATTATTTTTCAGAAATTTCCTGGAAATTCTCCACACCATTGATTTAGAAAAAGATTATGTTTCTGTACAACAGTGTTTAATCTTTCATCTAGAAACAAGATTTGGTTGGATACAAATCTTTACTTAGTTAATAGCATATAGTCATTTCTTACTTGAGATTGATCTGACTTACTTATTGTATGAAGAATTTATTAATCTAAACTGGAAATTTTACTTTAGAGTTGTGTAAATCTCAGTGTACTGATTTTTACACCACTCACTCAGGCCAGAACTATTGGCTTTGCATCTGAATCACAGTTTCTACAAGTTCTTTTTGCAAAGAAACCAAGTCTAAGGCAATCAATCCATGCTTCTTTGTCTTTGTTGCTATAGAATGAGGAAACTTTGACCTAGAATTCTTCACATTTATCTTGCACTGAATTATCAGCAAAACAGTCCAGTTCCTAATAACAACAGATGCTGGAGGGGATGTGGACAGAAGGGAACCTTACTTCATTGTTGGTAGGAGTGTAAACTTGTTCAACCACTTTGGAAAGTAGTAGGGAGGTTCCTCAAAAGACTCCACATAGAGCTCCCCTATGACAGAGCAATCCCACTTTTGGGCATTTATCCAAATGTTTACAAATAAGACCACACTAAAGCTACCAGCACAACTATGTTTATTGCAGCATTATTTATCATAGCTAAGATATGGAACCAACCCAGATGCCCCTCAGTAGATGAATGGATCAAGAAAATGTGGTATATATACAAATGGAATTCTATGCCTCCATCAGAAAGAATGGCATTGCCCCATTTGTTAGGAAATGGAAAGACTTGGAAAAAATTATATGAAGTGAAGTAAGTCAAACCCAAAGAAACCTAGGTCCCATGGTTTCCCTTATTTGCAATATCTAGTATATGTATGAGTCAAGCAGAAAAGGTCAGATAAGGTGATGTTAGGAAAATGAACCCTAAGATATGTATTTAAATCTTTTTTTTCTTTCATGCATTTGTTTCTAATGCATTTATAAGATTATTTCTTTGTAGTATAACCCCTGCTTTCACTGTATTTGATGTTGGTATAATTTGTGGAAGGGAAGGGGAGAAACAAGTCGTTTAAATAAGGATACAGGTGGACCCGTTGCAACAATGAGAAGTACAAGTTGTCACGTGGAAAACGAACTTTACAACTTTGGTGGGGGGGGGAGGGCGGGGGGGGGGGGGGGGGGGGGTAAGGGGAGGAGACTGGGAAGGAATGGGAAGGGGAAACAAAGGAGGAGGCTACAATGCTTGATAAGAAATGTACTCACTATCTTGCCCATGTAATTGTAACCCCTCTGTACAGTATTTTCACAATAAAAAAAAAACAAAAAAACAAAAAAAATCCAGTCCAGTTACACACTGTTAAATGTTTGAAATTGGTCACTTACGAGAAACGGCTGGAAATCCCTCTTGTTTATATAGGAAAAAAAATTTAAACTTCTTAATGAATTTTTCAAACACATGCCAGAGGGGTTTATAGTAATACTTTCTGTCAGGATAAGCTATCAAACATTTCCCTTATGAGGCTTTTCTCCTTATCTGCTCTTAATAAGAATGATTTTGTTTCTTACCTTACAAAGTACAGCAGTTTACTACCTCTTTCCTTTGAGACCATGACATCTCATTAGAGCTTCCTTCGTGTTTCTCTTGTGATTTCAGGATTTCTTGAATCTATTCACAATAAGCCTGCACTCTACATATCTAAACTACTATTTAGAAGTATTAATTTAACATATTTTTGCTAGTTTGCAGCGTGATTTTATAGAATGGTGTTATTTTACAAAATTAGCTTCAAATTACCTATCAAACAGAAAGTAAAAGAGTATGTCTGCCAAGGATAGAAATTATCAAATGTATCTAAGATATCTATCTTCAGAATGAAGAATTTTGTCACTGATATGGAACTTTTACCTGGATCATTCTGTCTGTTTATAGAATGTCATTATCATAGCTAGTGCTGTCACCCAGAGAATCAATGGTGTGTTGATTACTGCTTCTCCATGTTCCTTGTCAGGATCCACATTGTGTTCCCTCATGTATGAAAAATTAGCCTTAGGTAGCTTCTCTTGCTCTATTTTCTTCCTTGTTTGACTATCATTTTTCTCTTTTATTTGTGAGTCTGGATGATTCAAAGCTCCATCATCCTAATGCCGCACAATGATTGAGTGTGAACCTTCAAGTAATAAAATGCAGACTTCATGTATTACATATTACAGATACATTTTTCAAACAGACTGGTCATAGTCAGTTGCTTTTGGGGTTATTATTTTTATCCATATACTTTGAAGTAACACAGTTTGCTGGTATTCATGGAAGAACATAATCTCACTGGATTAAATTGAAAAATTTGTTTTAAATATTTTATTGTGAGGGTGATGTCAAAGGGATTAGTGATGTCAAAAGTAAGGTAATGAGTACATTTCTTGTCGAGCATTGTTACTCCTACAATTTCTTGAGAATAGAAAACGAAGTTACTTCTTCTATTTCTTCTAAAAGCCCAGGTTTTGCAAAATGTGCTGCAAATTCAGCCTGATTCTCACTAGTGAATATCGATCTTGTCTTGAATATTGAAAGTTCACCCTCTCCACATTTTCTTTAGACTGTTCAGTATTTTTTAACTTAATTCCACCTGGAAACAAAGTATTCCAAGCAAGTTCTTACACTCTAAGAGAATTTATTAGGGTCTTAATCAAGAAGATCCAATGCCAATTTTTCTTGTTTCTTTATGCTTCACAGCATCTACGAACTTTGCCAACGTTAAATGCACATTTCCTGTTCCTCTTCTAGATATCCCTAAAAGCTGATAGTGCCTTTTCCCATGTTAGTTGTCAGGGAGATCTCATCTTTTGTTTTCATTTGGAGACTTCTCACATGTCTAGCTTGTCTCTAATAATTAATCCTATGCAACCTTAACCTTTTGTCTCCTTGGTCAGGACCTGTGTTGTAAGACGGTGATTCTCCTCATACATTAAAATGTAGATGTGAAGAGAGGACTAGCCTTTAGAATATCTTCCATTAGTGAATAAATCATAGCCAATAGTTCAGAGCAGACACATTTCTAGCCTTTTGAACCATTGAAAAACTTGTGAGGTATGCTGTAGTGTAATCCTTTGATTGGTTATGTTAATAGAAGGATAAAAATTTCAGTTAGAAAAGAGAAATCTAAGAAGAGTATTTATACCATGATGGCTATGGCTAATAATACTGTATTGTACACTTGAAAGTTGCAAGTTGATGTTAAATGTTCTTACCACAAAATATTAAGTAGGTGAAATAATATAGGTTCATTAATATGATGTGGCATTTTTACAATATATAATATGTAAAACATCATGTTATACTCTATAAATAAAAATATTTTTATTTAAAGAAAAGAAAATGATACCAGAGACATGGCTTTCATTATAGAGTACCAGTCAAGCATGAGGTTCTGGTTTCAACCCTGCTACTGCTAAGAGAGAGAGAGAGAGAGAGAGAGAGAGAGAGAGAGAGAGAGAGAGAGAGAGAGAGAGAGAGAGAGGAGAGAGAGAGAGAGAAAGAAAGAGAGAGAGACAGACAGACAGAGACAGACAGAGACAGAGAGACAGAGACAAGAGGGACAGAGAGACAGACAGAGACAGAGAAAGACAGAGAGAGACAGAGACACAGACACAGACAGAAACACACACAGACACAGACACAGAGACAGACAGAGACAGAGAGACCGACAGAGAGACAGACAGAGAGAGAGATAGATAGATCAGACAGACAGAGACACAGACAGACAGTGAGAGACAGAGACAAAGGCAGAGACAGAGAAAAAAGAAAGCTAAATTTGAGAGTGTTTCTTCACGCAGTGTTCATATTTGAATTATCCTTTGATAGCTTAGAAGATATACTCAAGTGGTTTGCTATTATAGAGAGAATTTAGGCTTAATAAGTCCTTGAAGGAATATTTTTAAAACAGGATATATCCCTCAAAGATTTTTAATATTTTTGTTAGCATACGCTAATTGTTTAAAATAATGGGTCTTATTACATACATATCATATATTATGATCATATTCAACCCCTCATTTTCCTTCTTATCCATCACCCTTCTCTCTGACCCTCTTTTTATTCCCTAATAGTCTCACATCTATTTTAATATTTTTTCTCCCCTACTGTACACATACAAGAGAAAACCATATAATACTTCATTTCCTGATGCAAATTTTGTAATTCAAAGATGAACACTATAACAATAAATCTGATAGTTGTAGATAAAGTTCTTGGCTGATTTAGCTCTTGATATCAACGTGCTAGTTCCAATATGATGTAGACATAGCACCTGAAGCTCGATGGCCTTTCCTTCCAAGAAGAGGAGTTATGCTGACAAAGTGCATATGGTTAGAAACAAAATTTCACAGGAGACCTCATAGTATTTACAGGTACATTAATTCAGTTTATGCAATAGACTGTTATTACTTGGAAAGGATTTATACTCAGTAGTTTAATTGAATGATCTACCACTTTTTAATCTTAATATCAAAATGAGATTATTTTATTTCCATTTCTTCTTAAACAAGTTCTAATAGTAAATCATGGATTAAGCTTATAAAAAATAGTTGGAAATTTAAAGTACAAGCAAGCAGTCTGCCTGATTATAAAACCTTACATAACCATGTTAATCAAGACTGTGTGGTATTACTGAAACCAAAGGTACATAGGTCAAAGGAACAGAAGAGAGAACTCAAAAATAGATGCACAAACATATGTCAAAAGGATTTTTCACAAAAGTACAGAACCAACTCCGCATACAGATGCAATATTTTCAACGAATGGAGCTAGAGCAATTGGACATCCCATTCTCAGTTCAAAAAGAATATATCACTGACTTAAATGTAAAATGCAATTCTACAAAAATTTTAGATAAAACACATAGAAATGTCCTGAGCCTCTAGATTAGGCAAGAAGTTTTTAGACTTACTACCAAATGCTACTTCATAGGATATAATGACAAATTTGAAAAGACCCCAAGAGCAATGGAAACAAAGATAAACAGGCAAATGGAGTTTCATCAAACTCAAAAGGTTTTGTTCACTAAAGGAAACAGTCTTTATAGGGATGAAATAACAGAGTAAGTAAACTATTTCTGATCTACACATCTGATTGGGAGTAGACACAGAGAATATATTCAGAACTCTGAGCAAGAGTAACACTAAATAAAAATCTAGTTAAAATAATTAATAGCTTTAAACATGTGTTTCTCAAAAGCATATATACTTACAGCCGACAGGTATATGAGTAGAAGCTTGACATCACTAATAATTAGAAAAATGCAAACAAAATCCACAGTGAGTTATCATTTCACTCCAAAAGAATAGCTACTGCCCAAGACAAAAATAACAAACATGGTCAAAGCTGAAAAGAAAGGGAACCCTTTCATACTGTGGAAAGAAGGTAAATTAATGCAGCTATTACCAAAAATCCAACTGGATTTTCTCGCCAAATAAAAATAGATTTTTTTATTGATCCAGCATATGATCCAGCAATCCCATATTAATAAAAAGAAATGAAATGAGTCTTATAAAGAGAAATCAAAATCCCATATTTATTGAGCAGTATTCATAGTAAAGAAAAAAATGGAAACAACCTAAATGTCTATCCATTGAGGAGTGGATATATGAGGAGGTAACAATGCTCAATAGGAAACATACTCATTACCTTGCTCATGTAACTGTAGCCCCTTTGTACAGCATTTTATAATAAAAAAACGCACAAAAATATTATGAAGCCATAATTGAGAATGAAATCCGGGCATCTATTATAACAATGGATTGAACTAGTGACCATTATGTTAAATGAAATGAGACAGTTACAGAAAGACAAGTTCCATGAGATCTCACTTATATACAGGGCATAAAAAATGAGAGTGGAATGTTGGTTTCCTGCCTGAGGAGTGTAGATGGCAAGGAGCTGGGGAAAGGTTGGTCATGGTTCCTAACTTGCAGATGGATAGAAATAAGAAAGTCTAGTGCTCTAGTCTACAGCAAAGTTGACTATAGAAATCAGTTATGTACTATTCATCCAAAAAAGCTTTATGGTTTCACTATAAAGGTATTATAAACATGTGAGAAGGCAGGTATATATAAAATGATTAAATATTTGCAGAAGGTGGGTATGTATAACATGATTAAATATATGCAGGCATATCAAAGCACAACACAGTATCCCATTAAAATGTATATTTTTGTGTTTTGTGTGCTACTTAAAAGAAATGTTAAAAAAAGATATGCTAAAATGTGAGAGAAAATATTTACAAACAACCTGCCTGAAAAAAGCACATTATCTTGAATAAAGAACTGTTAAAACTTAGCAGCAAAACAAACAAAAACTAAATTAGGCAGTAGATGCAAGGCTTGGGGAGTATCTCAGAAAGGAAAGGTACAGGTGGCAAACAATCACGGAAAAGATACTTGACCTCATTACTTACTAGGGAAATACAAGCTAAAACCACAATGAGATGTCATTGCATATCATCCATCAGCCTTCCCTTCCCTGCCTTCCCTTCCCTTTCTTCCTTTTACTGAGGCTTGAACACAGGCTTCATGCTTGCTAGGTAAGCTAGGTGAGCCACACTTCTAGCCCAAGAAATCACTACATATCATTTAAAAAAATCCTAATATAAAACAAAAAATGCTTGTATTTAGGGTAACTGGTCACTTAGATATTGTTGTGCATATAAAATATTATACTCATCTAGAAATTATTTTTATAGTTTCTCAAAAACTACATATGCAACTACATATGATTTAGAAATTATACTGCTTTGGAATTTGTTATTTATATACCAACTATACATGGATGTTCACAACAACTCAAATCATAGTAGTACAAATCCAAAAATGATGGTGATGCCTTACAATAAATGATAGAGTGTTGCAAGTTCTTCTTAAGCTCCTCTTTGATTTGAGCAGGTCATAGAGAGATGCCAGGCAAGATGGGGATATAGATCTTTATCCATAGACTCATTACTAGTGACAACAATGATAGCAGCAAAGCAGAAATACAAAGCATAACAGCACACTTACCCCAGCATGGACTTATAGACTCTGCCCAGAAGCATTAGATTCATTCTGTTCACCAGCAGAACACACATTGCACCTCTTCTTCCAGTAGAAGTTCACTATCCTATAGTGGTACCACGTCATTGTTGTTTCCCTGTCCTTCAGGACAGTGCCAGCTTATGCTAAACCCAGGCAAAAGTGACATCTAGTCAAGGATGACCACAAGTATAAAGGTGTGTAACTAGCCTTAAGGCTACATGCAGGGTTACCTGCCAGTACTGAAGGTCAAGCACACATGGCTCAAGGTTTTATCAAAATGCTGAGCCAGCTGCTTGTCTTTGGGAAGTTCAGGATCAAAACTCATTGGAAACTATGGTTTAAAAAGCTTGCCTTTTTCATTTGCCCTGCAGTTTCACAATAAAATGAAATATAGATGCACATATGCAAACATTTCAATGACTACCATGGGAATTATGCTGGCTGAAAAGAGCCAATACCAAAAGGATACATACAGTATGAGTCATTGTGTAATGTTCTTGAAGTGACAATTTATAGCAGTGCCTAAGACCTTAGAGGGATAAGGTAGTGTTAACAGAGGAGGGGTCAGAGCCATGATTATAAGGGAAATCTAGTCCCAGTGGAAATGTTTTGTATCTTGATTGCATCAATAATTAAATCCTGCTACAGCTTTACAGTTCAGCTTTGAAAAATAATCACTACAAAAAACTATGTAAAAGATACACAGAATCTTTATGCATTATTTCTTATAATTACAAATTTATTTGGGGTCATAGTGGTAATAGAACTCAAGGCTTTTGTGCTTTCCCTTAGCTTTTTTTTCCCAAGGCTGGCATTTTACCACTTGAGCCATACCTTTACTTATGCTTTTAGGTAGTTAGAGATGAGTATTACAAGTTTTTCTGCCTGGGCTGGCTTTGAACCTCCATCCTCAGATTCCAACCTCTCGAGTAGCTACAATTATAGGCATGAGTCACTGGATCCCTGGCTAATAATTATGTTTGTGTAATAATCTACAATACAGAATATATAAAATAAGAAACAGATTAGAAGCTTGGATATTTAGCTTAGTTTAGTTTGATAACTGAAAGGCCTAAAACCAAATTTTAATTATTTCTTTTCCAATGAAACCCAAATGGGCATTTCTTTTATTTATTTTATTATGTGTTTAAGGAAGGACAAAGGTTCGGTCACTTTGAGGACATCTTTCCAGTGAAAATAAAGTTTCCTCCACCAGTAAATTTCAATAGATATTAATAAGATATGAGGGTCATTATTTTAGTTAAATTCACTTTTTAAAGAATTATGTCCCCCCTTTTGGACAATGTCACCCTTTCTTTGGACTCTTTATCTGACCATTTAACTGTGACCCATGTGTATATCACCTTTATTATAACAGTAAATAAGTTAAATTGAAAAAAAGAATTACCCCTCTTCATTACTAACATTACACTTTACAGTGGTAGTTTTTGTTTGTATGGACCCTTCAGGGACTTACTTGTATGCACCAAGTAGACTATTAATCATAGAAATAAATATAGTCAATATCACTGATTGAAAGGCACTGAGCTAGAATATAGGAACTACAGAATATAGAGTAAAGAAGGCACTGAGCAAGAATGCATAAGCTAGAATATACAACACATGACTATCCTGTCATTCGTCCTTTGTTTAATTTTAATTTCAGATATCTTTTACATAATTTAACAAGTAGGTTGTATAGTCCTTCACTTTGATTCTGCTGTCTGAATGTTGCCTATGTATTCAGCATGATGCTATCCAAATGTCTTAGGCACCAGACAAATGGGACATATTGCTGACTTACTTGATACACTAAGAGGTTCTCAACTTAGCTGAAAGAATAACATGTGTTGTGGACTCTAATAACATTGCCAGTGTTAAATGTCTTGGTAGGATCCTAATCTAATTACAATGCTTCTTTCATTTGTAACACACTGTGGTGATTCCTAGGAACAGTAGAGCACCTGCCAGTAGAAACCCCTGTATGCCTACATTGGAAACCACAGATGCTTTTTAGAGTTGCAGTGCTACTTGCTGAGCTTAATATCCACATAGCATGCAGTTACACTCTTGTTATTCTTAGAGAATGAAGGGCAGAAATCTGGAGGTTAAGGGTACTGATAAGTAACGAGAAAAGTAATCAATAATGTCCCAGACATTTCAGTATATGTTTACTATTAGACTGAAACATTTGAACAGAGTAAAATATACTGGTCAAATGATGAGCGTATGGGAAATTATAAAGTGAAAGAATGCATATGGTGTGAGAGGGGTTTGAACTCTGGGCCTGGACATTGTCCCTCATCTCTTCAGCTTAAGGTGAGCACTTTATCACGTGAGCCACAGCAAATGAGTCTCACTGACTTTCCTGCTTGGGCTGGCTTTGAGCCATGATCCTCCTCAGATCTTGGCCTCCTGGGTAGCTAGAATTACAGGTGTGAGCCACCAGGGCCTGGCTTAGTGTAAGAAATTTTAAAGTATCTTATGGAGTGCATTGGAGAGAGCATAGAAATATTTATACAAGAAAAACTTGAAACTGCTTACTGCCTAAGTTGTTACTGAAGGAAAATCCTTATTTCACAGAATTTCTTCTTTTAAAGCATTTTACTGACTCTAAGAACTCCCTCCCAGTGTTTCTGGATAATTTTTATCAAATAGTGCTAAGCCTACTTTCCAAATGTGTATCCATCGGGACAGCAGGCCATATCATAGCACACCTAAGTGGTCTCATTTAGACTATTTATTTTGTTTTAAATATAATGCTGTGCAATATATCACAGCCTTCTTACAAAAGACCTCTTTGAATATGTTACATCACTCTAATTACACAGCAAATTAAGGCATGTGTCTAGGAAAAAGCATATGCAAAATTTTGTGGTTGAAAAGAGAAATTTCATTTGCATTATGAAAAACAGTGAAATACATTTGATTGTTTAAATAAAAATGCTCAAAGAAACATGTCACTATATTGTAGGTTAGATTTATCTGACCTGTGAAAGTAAATCTGCATCTCAGTGGGGAGGATATAAAGAAAAATTCTAAATAACTCTTCAGAGAGTAGATAATGTGGTTCCTTAGTTGATAGGCTTAGGGTTCACAGAATATTGTGGGTTTTTCTGCCTTACTTATTATATACTATTCTACTTTTTTTTTTATCTTACTTGTTTGTATTTCTTCTCTATTTTCTGTCTAAAATTCAAGGAAATCCTTTGGGGGTAAATGTAGGCTTGATGGAAAAATCTCTAAGCTTTTTACAATGATGAACTTTGAAAGAAAACAAAATATCATTTAAATATTATTTAAATGAAAGTAAGTTGGTAGTAGTATTACAAAACAATATTCAATAACTTTATAGGTGAAATACATTCATTTTTATCAGCTAGAATGTTCTTTTCATATAAAGTATATACATACATATATATCCTTTAAGATACATCACAATATACTTTATTATATGAAGAATTCTTTCTTTTTTTCTTTTTTCTACTTCTTTTTTTTGTATGTTTTTTATTGTAAAAAATACTGTACAAAGAGGTTATAGTTACATGAGCAGCGTAACAAGTACATTTCTTATTGAGTTTTGTTGCCTCCTTCTTTGTTTTTCCCCTACCATCCCTTCCTTCCCACCTCCACAACTACCCACCTCTGAAGTTGTAAAGTTCATTTTCACCATAGTGTTTTGTACATCTCATTTCTGATCAAAATGATTACCTAAATCAAAACATCTTGCTATGACAGAAAAGACAGTGGTTTTAAATCTGACCAATACTACAGTTTACCCAAAGCATACATATAGGATTTCATTTTTTAATATCACTATAATTGCTCACTTTAATAATTATTTAGTTACAGATAAGAAGTCACAAATTCTGAATAAGCTTTATTCACCCTAATGTGTCACATACCAAGAAAGCAATAATCACTTGCTTTTCCAAACTAAATGGAACTAGTTGCTTTCCTCAAAGATTCAAGATACAATTTCTTCTTTAATTATTTGAATTTATTTTATTTGAAAATCTTTGAATAGCCTTGCAGTAAATGAGGAGTGTATTGCTTTATTAAATCTTAAATACTTATACATAATGAAAATGCTTATTTGATAGAATCATTTTGCTTTAAAAATAAATCTGTAAGTACAATTCTGTATGTGTATGTATGTATGTATGTACATGTTTAAAATGGACCAAATGGAGGCAAAACAAAAACTGCTATGAGTATTTTTTAACTTATAAATCTTCATAAGCATATGCCTGCAGTCCTAGCTACTCAGGAGGCTGAGATAGCAGAATCATTGGAGTCCAGAAATTGGAGTCAATACACTTGTGTGGTTTCTTTCTAAAAGTCATAAACATTTTGCTTACTTGTATTTATCTTGTGACCCTGAACATTACTAAATTTTTTCTGCTCTGGATTAGCAAACTAGTTAAACTGAAACTTTTGTTTTGAGTCAGGATTGCTCTGTGTTCCTTCCAACTAATGGGCTCAAGCTATCTCCCACTTCAGATTTCTGAGTTCCATATGCCTAGAAAATATGACATAAAGTCATTATTTTATTTTTCTTCTTTCTCTCTGACTGATTTTATGTTTAGTGAATCTTTTTTCAAACAAAGGAATTCGTTATTAATGTAAACACACAAATCATAATGCAGTAAGACCTTTAGGTCATAACATACAGGAAGCATTTTTATAATATATACCTTTTAAGGAAAATAAACCGTATGAAATATAAAATAAGTCTCTCTGTATAAGATCATTTGAGGGTTTCATTTATGTTCATCTCTAACATCACAAGGATTGTAAATAAGACATTGATTTTCTTTGTGAAATCTTAGAAATCTATAACTGAATTCTCTTCAGGAGACTGTATTCTGCTTAGAACCTTAACAAGGTCAGAATAGATTTCTTTCACAAACCCAAAGACAATAACCCATCTATATTGGGTGACGTCTTTATTTCAGCCTTGTGAGATCTTGAGCAGACACCCTTAGTTGAGTCCATCCTGCACACTTATCCACAGAACCTATTAGCAATCTGAAACAAGTTCATATGAATTTTGTCTTCAGCCTATCAGTGACACCAATAAGCACTAAGAAGCTTTGGTGGTTGATTACTAGGGTTAAGTGGCTGCTGGCTTTAAAAAATATAATTAAGCAATCATGGTCTACGAGTCTTCCTGGTGGCATATGTGGACCTGCTACTTGTTAAATAGCCTTTCACTAAAGCTTCTGAGGGATTTATAGCTTCCTGACATCCCCGCAGTCTCTAATTAATGTTTCTTTCCCAATCAAGGCAACGATGTCAGTGTATTCAAATGTGTGTGTGTGTGTGTGTGTGTGTGTGTGTGTGTGTGTGTGTGTGTGTGTGCTGATCTTAGGGCTTGAATTCAAGGTCTTGGTACTGTCCCTGAGCTACCTTTTGCTCAAGGCTTATATTCTACCACTTGAACTACAGCTTCACTACAAGCGTCTTAGTGGTTAAATGGAGGTAAGAGTTTCATGGCCTTTCCTGTCTGGACTGGCTTTGAACCATGATCGTCAGGTCTCAGTCTTCTGAACAGCTAGGATTACCAGCATGAACTATCAGCTACCAGCTTTATTCAAATGTTTTGAAGGGATGGTTGTTCTTAGGACACACAGTAAAACATAACTAATTGCTACTACATGTGAAACTTCTGTAACATGTCTGGCATAAAAAGAAAACATAAAAATTGTGTTATTTCTAAATTCATATGGTCACATTTACAAGTTTTCCATAGTTATATCTTTTTGTATTCTATGATTCCTTCATTAGACCATAGAACCTGAGACAAAGAACTGCATTATATATGTATATATATTGCCATATCACTAATTAGTTGTAGTAGTCAATAAATAAAGAATTGCTTATTAAATCATCTTCATAAGAAGCAGTAAATCAAAGAAGTTAGAGAATCTGGAGTATTGCTTCAGACAGCATAATAAGTGGTCAATCAGAGACACTAATAACTCATCTATCATAGATCTGAGCTTTGTAATGAACTTTAGGATATAATGAATGTTAAGTCCTCATGAGTCAGTGTGTAGTTCATTCCCAGTTTGTTCTGTGCCTCCTTCCACCAAGTCCTGTCACTTTCTGTGGGCACACCTGTCTATGATTTGCTTATGCTTCTTCTCAATTGAAACTGTATTACTTCAATCCATGCTTCACTATAAATCAGGAGTTAAGAAATTATGTCTCATACCCAAATCTAGCATCCCACCTATTTTTGGTCCAGTTTACAAACTAAGCATGGAGTCCCTGCACACCAGATGTTCTGCTATTCTCCAGTTCTCTAGAAAGGTTCTTTTTGAATATAGTTTTAATAGTTACATCTTAAATATTTTCACAGTATCAATGCATCCATATAATTCTGTTTTGCCTCTATTCCTAGAACCTTAAATATTTACTGTGTTTTATAGAAACTTTGTTCATCCCTGTCACAAGTCCAATTCAAATATCATCTTCACCAATACATTTTTTCCAGGCAAAAAGTCTTTGTATGTGTATTTTTAATTAATTGCTTGGAGTCTTATTAAGCATTTATTTCACACTGCTTTGCCTATCTCAAGCAGAGTTTTCTTGGTTTAGCAGTACATTGTTTTCACATGTAATCCTTGACAATGAATATTTAGACAGGCAGGAAACACATACCTATCATGAGTGTTCATTTATAGTAGGTAATATGTAGGTAGATTGGTAGGCATGGGATGATTTTTAAATTGCTAAGGATATCTAACTTTTATTTATTAATTATGGCTGAATAGGAAGGAATTAAACACTTTAATATAGACAAACAACACTACTGGATACCAATACTCAATAAAATGGAAATTGTGATATCAAAAATAATGCTATGCTTGATAGAGTCATGGCTCAAATGGTGGAGCACCAGCTGTGAGCAAGCAAGTGATATGAGAGTGTGATGTACTGCGTTCAAACCCTGACATCAGCATATAATTAACAACCATAAAGAAGCAAAACAGAACTATGCCATAAGTATGTGATGTTGGAGCTCAGATTTGGACAGACATATCAGATAAGTGCACATAATGACAGAATGTTTCAATCACCTGCTGTCTATGACATGAATTTTCTGTTTATAGGAGTTGTAGTCAAAGCAAGAACCCAGAAGATAATCTAATTAGAAAGAAGCTGAGGATTTGAGAAACAGACATTTACACCAGAGCCACCAATATTCCTTCACTTCCTGGAGTTAGGTCACATGGGAGTCAATCACAAAGCTACAGAGGACAATGTACCATTGATTTATGAACAACGATTAAGACATTACAAGTGTAGTTTTTTTCTAAGAGCTTAGTAATAATAATTGCTCACAATACTTATTCTCCTTCTGTGATTATAAGTTGTTACAGACAGACACTATGGTTTATTTATCTATGTATTACTTCTCTAACATATTTGGGCAAACATAAAATATGTTTTAAGTGAGTAAAATGATAAAAATATGAATTAAAAACTCAATGAACATTTTACCACCCCATTCTCAAAATGAGGTATGAACTTCCTACTGCTCCATGATGTTAACTAGGACATTAAAATCAGTCCCCTAGTATTTCTTTCCCAAGTCCAGTTTTGCTTAAAATATATGTATTTTTTTTGTCGGTCGTGGGGCCTGAACTCTGAGCTGGGTGTTGTCCCTGAGCTCTTCAGCTCAAGGCTAGTACTCTAACACTTGAGCCATAGTGCCACTTCCAGCTTTTTCTGCATATGTGGTGCTGAGGAATTAAACTCAGGGCCTCATGCACGCGAGGCAAGCACTCTACCTCTGAGCCACATTCCCAGCCCCTGCTTAAAATATTTTGAGCTGGGCACAGGTGGCTCATATCTGTAATCTTAGCAACTCTGGAGGCTTCAGCAGGAAAGTCGATGAGACTCATATCTTCAATAAACTCAGAAAATACCAGAAGTGGTTCTGTGGCTTAAGTGGTAGAGTACCAGCCTTAAGAAAAATAATCTTAGGGACAGTGCCTTGGCCCTGAGTTCAAGCCTCAGGACAGGCACACACACAACACACACACACACACACACACACACACACACACACACACACACACACACAATAACATATATGTATATGTGAACATTTTTAATAGTCTGATTTAGTAGGTCCAGAATGTGAAGCCATTGAAGGCCATTTCCTTTGGGACCTGAGTGTCTTCCTATCTCCCAAATCAAATGATTTGATGGAGGACTGTCCTATTATTTGAAGACCTTCTTCAAATGTTATTATGATATTGTTAATGATTGTTTTGTGCATTTTGTATGATGAAATAAATTTAACCTATTTTAAGATGAAAGGTGGCTTTGAGGTGGCTTAGAAAAAGGAAATACAGAAAAGCAACTATCATTTTTGACCAAATACTATTAACATCAAGAATTCCCTGTCTCTGAAGCTGGAAAACACACAAGGACTTAAATTACAATGTGTGAGGAAGCACGGGTGCTTCCGTCACAAGAATTTTCTCATTACTATTTATATCATTCTGTTTGAAACTAATAGGAAAGATTAGTTGTTTTTTCCAAAACAAGTGTTTTATATTGCTATTAGGAGTTCTAGTTTGATTTTATCAGGTAACTGTACAAGTCAGTATTAGGTAATAATAAAAGTAATAAATTCAGAGTTCATGTTTCAAGAAGCTGGAAATTTCATTAAGACTCTATTTCCACCATCAATAATTAAATAAATTCACCAGAGTATTTTTTCCTGCCTGCTCAATGAAAAAAAACTCTCAAAGGAAGAGTATGTTCCTAGATGAATGTGTGGATTTTAAGATAAAAGCCACCCAAGCCTTCTTTGTGTGCTTAAAGATTTCCTGAAGATTATATCTGAAGAATTATGTCACAGTCTTTTGTTTTCACAAAAGCTCAAATCTATACAAATGACAGATTTTTAGAGAATAAAATCATGCCAGAAAATTTTGAAAATGAATGTTAACTTCGGTTTTGTAATAATAGCCATGTAGTACTATTTTGCATTTAATGGAATTTTTATATTCACTTTTTACTTTGAAGCCACTTAAATATTAATTATCTTCTAACAAGTCATATCCCTGAGCATAATAATAGTATGTGCCTTTTCATTTTGCCATTAACTCAGAGAGATGATTCTTGTGAGAATTCAGAGAAAACCGAGACAAGTTCTGAGTCTTGACCTCTCATTTCTGTATTGAAAGGTGACCTATTGCCATAGAATTCTTTTATGAGGGAAGGAAGGAGAGGGAGAGAGAGAAAACAGAGGGAGAGAATGAGGGAGAAAGGAGGGTGTGTGTGTGTGTGTGTGTGTGTGTGTGAGAGAGAGAGAGAGAGAGAGAGAGAGAGATCACAGAAACAGAGACACAGAGACACTAATGGAGACACTGGGTTATTTTATTCTTCTCTGTTAGAGAGCATAAATAGCCATAATATATTTACATTCATATACAAATAAAGAGCAAAAAACCCTGCATTTTTATTGTAACAAACCCATGTTCTTGGTAGCATGCTTACTTATATGTTAATTAATATATGTATTTCTAACATGTTAGCATTAGTTAAAACCAGACAATGACAAAGTATGTTATAAAATGATAGCTGTTCAAATAATTGTGTTCCTATGGAACTTACCTAAGTTAAAGCATGTGACCCTTTACATATTAGATGATACATCTCACTAATCGTACAGCCCTTGGTTTAATTGTGAACTTTCAGATAGTAGGGCATTGCTTTATATTTATTTAAATCTTGAAAGGATAGCACAATTCTTAGGACATGGAAGAAATTTGTGAGGTCTTTGGAGAATTCCACAAGATGAAAGCTTATTACATTTATCCAAAATCATAAATCATATGGTACAGTGGTCTTATATGTAACAGAAACATGCAATCATTTCCAACACAGTATTTTAAAAAAATATGTATGTGAAGAAATATGACTGTAGCAGTTTATTTTTAACTCTATGGTAAAACTTTTCCTTGTAATTCTGAACCGAGATGTTCAGCAATATTTATGAAGAGCAGCCAAACAATACTGAAGGAAAAGAACAAAGTCAGAAAATGAACACTGATTTGAATATTTACTACAAAGTTCTAGTAATTGAGAGAGTAGAGTATTGGAAAAAGAATAAACACAATGAAATAGACCTGCTCTGTTTCAATGCATGGTACTTTTCTACCACAAAAGAAGGTAAAAGAAAGGCTTGGGAGTGCTGCTGCTACAAGAACTCTTTCTTCTCTTATCACTTGACCTGCTCTTTTTTGTCCCTCTGGCCTACATTTGAATGTTATCTCTTCAGCAAAGCCATCTCTAACATTCCTGACAAGGGTGCATTCTTCTGTCAGGTGCTCTCACCACTGGGTAGTGATTCCACTTGGAACTTATCTCAGATGTCCATTTTCATCCCATTAGGATTAGTGCTATTATTTATGCAATGCCTGTGTCTCCCACTAGGCTTTCAGCTCCACCAAAGCACTGACTAAGTATTGTGTTGCATCTCCTAGCATAATATCTATTATGTAGTAGGCACTTCATCAGTATTTAGTAAGTAATTATTAAAAAGAGGAGCCTGGGAAGGCTTATGGAGACTCTGCCAAATATCAAGAAGCCAAACCACTAAGTTATTCAAGCCTTTCTTTTCCTTGGAATAAGAGCATTACCAAAGGCATATCAAACAGTTTTTAATTACTAAAATTATACTTTGCCAGTTTATTCTGCTTTCTTGAGCTCAATTCCAAATTATGAATATCTATAATTCCAAAATATAAATATCTATAAGTTGTGGGAGTAAAATATCTTAATGGATGACTTTGAAAAAAAAATGACCTAAAGCAAAAAAACATATTCTTAAATGAGTACTTCTTGATATTAATAGTTTTAGTTCAGAACAATTACTCTATTGAGTTAAATTTTATAAAGGGAGAAAAATATGACTTTATACTCAGTGGAGGATTTACAAGTCCAGTTATTCCAGAACTGTTGGTTAAAAATATTCACTCCTTTATTTCTTTTTGTTCTTTGTCAAAAACAGTTGAATGTATTGTCTGTTCTGATTCTAGAATTTCGGGTCTATTTAATTGTGTGTGTGTGTGTGTGTGTGTGTGTGTGTGTTACCAATATTCTACTCCCTCAATTACTAGAACTTTGTAGTAAATATTCAAATCAGTGTTCATTTTCTGGCTTTATTCTTTTCCTTCAGTATTGTTTGGCTGCTCTGTCTTTTGTACTTCATACAAACTTTAAGTTTGTTGATACCTTCAAAATAACTTCAAATATCTTGACTTACTAGAATTATTATCATTTAAAAATTGATTGGAATAGTTCCTTTTATGTTGTTCAAGTTGGAAAGGCTTCCTAATTATGAACATAAGAAAATTTTCTATTTAGTTACTTGGTCTATTTCATCTCAATTTACTAGCTTTTTTCATACAGATCTTTTGAAAAAATATTTTGCTAGCTTTATATCAAAAATTTTGTTTTGGGAGTGTTAATGTAGATGTCATTCTGCTCTGAACTTTAATTACAATTGTTTATTCCTGTCATATAGAAAGGCAATACACATTTTTACATTTTACAATCAAGATATGATCAGATATTGATTAATTTTTAGTCAGTTTTTTAGATGCATTATCCAATCATGTGACTTTAAAATGGTATTTCCTCTTTCTCAATTTCTATAGAATTTATTTCCTTCCCTTATTTTACAATATTCATGAAGACTTGGAGTGAAACTGAAAAGGAATGACAAGAGAAGAAGTAACTTAGGAAGTAACTTACTAATTTCTCACAATTAAGTATGATATTATCTTTAGCCTTTCTGTAGGTGTATGTATCAAGTAGATTATTCTCTATATCTATTGTGATGGGAGCTTTGATCATAAATAGATGTATTATTAAAAAGATTTCCCTTCACTACTGATACAATCACAGCATTTTTAAAATTTAGCTTGTTAATATGAGAGATTGCATTAACTGATATATTGTAATGCTAAGCTTGCTTTTCATAACTGTGCTCAATTTGTAGTGGTGTATAATCCTTTCAGATATTATTGTTTTTCATTTGATAATACTTCATTGAGAATTTTTGCATCTAAGTTTATGGAAGTTATTTGAAATTTTCTTATGTTCAAAATATCTTCATATGCTTTTAGCATTATTTCTACACTAAATTCATATTGTAATTTAGGAACTTTTCTTTCTGCTTCTATGTTGTAGAAGAGATTTTGAAGAATTTGTGTCATTTCCTTTTTGGACCTTTTAGTATCTATCAATAAAATCATATGATATGAATATTTCCTGTTTTGAGAAATTTTAAACAAAGAATATGCATTAATTTATAATCCTTGCACAAATTTCAAAACACACATTTTTTTGTGTTTAAAATGATTTCCCATATATTTAGAAACTTATGAACATAGAGATGTTCACAAAATTCCTTTCTCTTACAAATACGTATGTGATTTAGAGTAGTGTGTCATCTTTCATTTTAGTTGTTTGCAATTTATGTCTTCTACTATAAGTCTAGGGGCTTATAAATTTCCTTGACCTTTACAATAAAATCAGCTTTCAAATTTATTGATTTGTTCTTAATTTCATATTTTACTATATAGTGGAGCTTAGAATTCTAATTAAGTTTTTATTTATTTATTTGATTAGTATATGTTATTGTACAAAATAATTTTATTGTGATATTGTACATTGATTATATTCATCCCTCTAAAGATTATTAAATTAGAAATTTCTTTTAATTACTGTAAATTAGAAAATTCTTCTAATTACTGAATTTCTTTAATGTATGTATTCATTGCTATTTAGTACCTAGAAACAGTACTTTGCAACCATCCTACACATTTTGACAAATTAGTTTCATTTCTTCTCATTTAAAAGTACTTTATTTCTCTTGGAATATTTCTCTTGGAATCTCTTCCTCAATCCATAATTTTGGAGAATAAGTGAATAAATTCAATGATTCTTATGATAAAGAGTATTTTATGGTTTCTAATGTTATCTGTCTTAGTGAATGATGTGTATCTACTTAAGGAAACAATTCAACTGTTGCTAAACTATTCTAAAGACATCAGTTATATTGATGATCAGGCATGTCAGTTAAACTACATCCTTACTGATTACTACCTACTAGAAAAAAAACTATTTTTCTGCTTCTAATTTAGTTATTTTTATACATTAGCAAACCAGGAAAACAGAGATGCTGCTATGAAACCTTAAAGTGTATCACAAAGCCACACATGGTTCAGATTGTGTATTTAGGAAATAAGACCAACTGATGGTAAATTATTTGCCCATTCATTTCAGAATGGATAGAGACAATGACTTTATTCATTGTATGCTCTGCTCTTGGACTTCAGTTTTGTTTCTTCTATATCAATATTTTGATGACTACTTAGTTTTTTTTGACAAATCTTTACTATAAACTTTTCATGGATTTAGCAATATTTTGCAAAAAAACTATCACCAACTAAAATAATATCCATTGAAGAATGAAATTTTCAAAGACAAGAATGAATGGCAATATTATATTTCTAATTCTATATAATATACATCATTATGTACATGCACTCCTTCCTTCCTGCTTTTTGCACAAGGGACATGTTCCATCAGTAGAAACAACTTATCTGTCAACAAATCAAAATCTCTTTCTATTTTTCACTTTCTTAGAGAGTTATTAAAATGTTAACAGCTACTCTTAAGACAGTAACTAGAAAATTTAATCTGGAGGAAAATAAAAAAGAACAAGCAAGAATGTTTATAAAAGATAATTTGGATGCTAAATAGAAAATGGGGATGGTATTTTTTATATTTTTTTAGCAAATATAGTTGGAAATACTTTTTCTCAGAGAACTGTGTATTTTTATGAACATAAATGGTTATTATTTATTATACAAGATTCTGCATCTAGGTGTCTAAAACCTACACTCTTCTGAATCACCAATTTTCAGGTCGGTGAAGAGTAGCGACTGTGAATATCATGGCCATCTCTGTGGTTTGGATAAACTGTTGTGAATTGTAATAGATCAAAAATGACTGTAAGGAGCTATTCGCAGTCATGAAAATCTCATACATTTTATGAAATAAAGATCATGTAAAACCTAGGAGAGTCCAGATTTAGAATGGAAATGAGAGGCAAGAACCGTTCAATGACACTAACAGATGGTTCCAAGAAGCTGTGGCATCATTTGTGCTTTGGTACATGCAGATGTTTTGATAACAGGTTCTAGAGATAAGTAGTTTTGGTTTTAGGAAAATAAAAATATCAAACTTTGTATGATTAGTTGTATGATTTTAAAGGAAATTAGATTGCCATTTTGAATTAAGCTTGTTTTTAGGCAAAACAAATTTATGGCAGATATGTAATGTATTAGTTAATCAGTTTACTTGAGCTCTCTCTGTAAAAGTCTATTTTTATCCTATGTGAACAAGTTTTCTAATTATTGTGTTTATTGAAGCTAATCTAACAACTCCTGCTTCTTCTTTCTTTTTCTTTTTGCTATTTTTATTAATGGATACTAATCACACAAATTCTATTTTGTTATTTTATCCACATTATTGCTTAATCTTTTTATTTCCTCCTCTTGTAGTAGTAGCAATTGAACTCATAGACTCTTGTTTGATAGTTAAGTGCTCTTACCATTTGAGGCAAATCTATGGACTTCCTCTTATTTTATTTTTCAATACTTTTCAATGTATTTCTTTACGTCATCTTTATACATAAATTCAATGTATAACCCAGTCTCCATCATTCTCTTTCCTTTTGCCTGCCTCATTCTTCAAGATAGTCCAACAATTAAGTTCATGCTATATATAATTTTAGGTCTAGGTTCTGTTTACAAACAAGTAACCATTGTCCTTCTAAACTTAGTTTATTTTGCTTAAATTATTGATCTCCAATAATTTTATGCATCATAACTTTACCTTCAAAAGTTTTTTTTTCTGATCACCGCATTTATTGCTCTCAATAATCTATTTTTATTTGTTGCCTTTCTTTGCTTGATTATTTAAAATTTCTTCACCTAACAGTGTAAAACTCATTGGAATAAGGACCATGATAATATTGCTCATCACGATGATATGCATAGCTTTTATCTAAATGCCTGGCAAATATTTGGTAGATAATCAATATTTGTGGGTTTTTTTTTGTTTTTTTGTTTTTTTTTTGGTCAGTCGTGGTGCCTGGGCGCTGGGCCTGGGTGCTGTCCCTGAACTCTTCAGCTCAAGGCTAGCGCTCTAGCACTTACGCCACAGCACTACTTCTAGCCTTTTCTGCTTATATGTTGCTGAGGAATCGAACCCAGGGCCTCCTGCATGCAAGGCAGTCACTCTACCACTGAGCCATCTTCCCATCAATATTTGTTTTGAGAATAAGTAAATGAGTAACTATGGTATGGTATATAGAGCTTTGAATTTGAACTCAAGGGGCATGTACTTTTACTCCAGTTTCTCTCTTCATAGTCAACTTACATAACTTGTCTTGTAAATAGTTCCATTTGTAAGTAAGAACATATAGCTTCTTTGAGATGGTGGATAGAAGCTCTAACATGTGAGTCAATGTCTTACATGTTAGTAAGTGGTAGTTAATGTTTCTGTGGGGCTTTAGGTACATCATAACCCTACCTCTGTCATTTGTTCATCTGTAATACCAGTGATGAATAATTGTGACAGTAAAATATGTTTCCTTAAGTTCTGTGCTTAGTGCAGAGATAATACACCCCAAATGTCCTTTGAATATGTATATTCAGGAAATACGTTCTCTATTATTAATTCTATAATTTTATGTCTTTATTTTCCAAGTTTGGATAATTATATTTTCATATGTTTTGCTTTTATCATTCCATCAACATGTTTTTCTTAGTTTTAGATAACTTCTAATCCTTAATAATAATGATCTTTTATTACACTTTTCTCTTTAATGTCTACTATATTCTGAGTTTATATTTGAGCTCCTTAACTTCGCACTTACCCATTTACTTCCCACACCTCTGTCATACTACCTTTTTGGCTGAGATCCTGTCATCACACTTAGAGCCATGTTTCCTTCAAGATGAACTTTAATATTCTACTCACTGGAAATTACATCCTTTGCTTCTAGATCTTTTGCTCAAGCTATTGCTTTACCAGAGCTCCACTTCTGACTTTTTAGTGGTTAATTAGAGGTAAGAGTCTTAGGGATTTCCTCCTTGTCTGGCTTTGAACAGTGATCCTCAGATCCCGGTAGCTAGGAGAACTGGCATGCACCACTGGTATGTAGCTCTAGATTTATTTTATTCTAACACATTTAACTAGGAATTCCTTTATATAGTAAGTCTCCCAGTTCATAACCCCTTACCTTCAATTGCCTTAATTTCATCATCAAATAGTATGGGTCATGACCCAAACACAACAACTACCTAGCCAATACTCACCACTATCAGACCTAATAAACCGCAACTCTGATTAATCAAGCAATGACCTTATTCTTCAACTACATCATTGTCAGTGGAAATTGCTAGAAATATTAGGTCACAGAGTTTATTTGAATCACTTTAAATCATATTAAAAGTTGTGCTTTTAAGCTGGGCGCTGGTGGCTTAAGCCTGTAATCTTAGCTACTCCAGAAGCTGAGGTCTGAGGATTGCAGCAGTTCAAAGCCAGCCCAGACAGGAAAGGCTGTAAGACTCTAATTTCCAATAAACCATCAGAAAAAGACAGAAGTGGCACTGTGGCTTAAGTGGCAGAGTGCTAGCCTTAAGTAAAAAGGAGCTCAGGGACAGGGCCCAGGCCCAGAGTTCAAGCCTCAGGACTAACTTAAACATTGTCTCTGAGCTTCTTTGCTCAAGGCTAGCATGTTACATGTAAAGCCTCAGCTTCATTTCTGGCTTTTTTGGTGCTTAACTGAAGATAAGATTCTCACATACTTTCTTGTTTGGCTGGTTCAAACCATGATCCCAAGATTTCAGACTCTCAAGCAGCTAGGATTACAGGCATGAGACACTGGCACTTGACTAATAACAATTCAATATGTTAACTTCATCTTAAATTTCCCCATAGTTTCAGAATGTGTGACTATTTCTTTTTTTTTTCTTTTCTTTTTTTTTTTTTTTTGGTCGGTCATGGGGATTGAACTCTAGGCATAGGCTCTGTCCCTGCACTCTTCAGCTCAAGGCGAGAGCTCTACCGCTTGAGTCATAGTGCCATTTCCGGTTTTCTAGTGGTTTTTATTGGAGATAAGCGTCTCATGGACTTTCCTGCCAGGGCTGGCTTTGAACCACAACCCTCAGACCTCAGCCTCCTGAGTAGCTAGGATTACAGGCGTGAGCCACAGGCGCCCGGCTCTAGTTCCTTAATGTAACAAATTGCATAGTGAATAACCATTTTAAACTTAAAACCTCAATGAAATAGCATGTGTCTAAATAGAATCAGCCTTCATTGCTGCTTTTCCATATATTTAATCTATCAGATATCTTTCCATATGTATCTCAAACCAACCCTGCTCAATATTCTTTCCAACCATAATGCAAGTTTTTCTATGACTTTGTGTGAATTGAAATCAATATTTTTTTGCTAGTTTACTTTTGCCCTTGAATCCTCTAGCTTATTTTATATACATAGTGAGAAACACCTTTCAGACGTGGGCTGGTTTCAAACCACAATCCTCTGATCTCAGCTTCCCCAGTAGCTAGGATTACATATGTGAGCCATTGGAGCCTGACATTACCATATATTTTTAAAAACTTAAGGGACTTAAAGAATGATAAACATTTGAGGGCATAAAAGTTAAAACTGATCTAGATATTACACATACATGCATATATTTACATTATATGGTACTCCATTAACATGAACCTGTAGTAACTTTATGTATCGGTTAAAAGAAATTTTAAATATATATGAAATAAAAATGTTGTAAGCACATACAAAGATTCATACACTTTTAAAGTGACTGGATAATATTTTTTGGAAAGCCTGCCAAATGCAATTAATGATATTAAAGTTAAAAACTAAAAAAATTCTTAAGTAGTGTAGTAAGGCAAAAAAAACCACTTTCTGAAAGTTAGAAGACAAATAATAAAAAAATAACCTAAAAAGAAGCCTTGGTAGGCACAGTTCTTCGGGTTTTGTATTTCTATACTATGACCATTTGAATTCAGAGCCCTAGGCTTTGTAGGCGAGCACTTTATCATTTGACCTATGTCCACTGCCCATTTTGCTTTAGTTAATTTTCAGATAAGAGCTCACATTTTCTTTGGACTGGCATCAGATTCTTTTGTGTTCCTCCTATAAATGATCTGTCATGTTGCTGGGATCTATGTTTGCCATCTACCTAGCTTATTGAATCTGATGCTGTCTTGCTGAAAATTTTGCTGGGCTGATCTCAAGCCCTGATTCTCCTGATCTCTGGAGTAGTTAGGATGGTAGAAGTCAATCATTGTGTTCAGCTTCTAATGACAGGGATTTAAAGTTCATAAGTCAGTGTAACGATTACAGAGGACAGAATGAGAAGCAATGCCATATATTCAGTTGTATGTTGAGTAAGACAATAGAGAAAAATAGGTTGGAAATAAAAAAATGACTACCAATCTTCTAGAAGCATTAGAAAATGTAAATATTTGGACAGAGAGCAACCTCTCTCAAACTGCAAGGTGGTAAAGCCAACACTTATTTTCAAAGAAATTCCAGCTGTTCAACAGCAGCAATAGAAACCTAAAATTAGTGGAAATAAGCTTTAAATTTCAGATAACAATGACTCTCAACCTAACATTTTATGTTTAGTCTTTAAGTTTTTTTTCCTTAACAATCCAAGGGCAAGATAAGGATATTTCAGAAAAAGAAATCATAGAACTTATTAAATTGACAAAAAAAAAAAAACTTCTAATGCAATGATTCCCAGGGAATTTTAATTTCTTGTAAAAAATGTATAACTACTTGATGCAGCTAATGTATACTTCTACAAACATACAAAAGAAACAGCAAAAAAAATGAAGTAAATATTTATAAATCCACTGCCTTTATGAAAGATTTTAGCATATTAGATAAGTAAATCAAACAGCAAAACATGCTAATCATATATGAGCAATGAAATGATATTGAACAACACAAAAAACAATCTTGATTTAATAAACGGTGTCAAACCTGGCACATATACCTCTTCCATGCATATATAAAATGTGACTAAACTGTAGGTATAAAATGAGTCTCAAAAAATTTTTAAGAGGTTGAAGTGATTCACACCACCTTTCATAATCACTATGTGATTCTCTTAAAATCATTGGAAAAAATAATGTTTTTATACTTGAGGATCTAGAATCACAGTTGTCAATGTAATTTATGGCTCAAACACAAAAAGCAATGTAACTTAGAATATATTTGTAAATGGTCAATAACAAAAATTAAAATAAAATGTGTGCATATAGCTAGAGTGATATAACCCTAAATACATTGGTTTTTCAATGATTAATAAACTCAGCATTAAACTTTAAAGCCTTATGAAAATAAAACAAGTATGAATGAATAGAAATTTAGAAATGGTATAAATACTTAGCACTCATGTAGACATAATTGTATGTCAGGTATTATAAGTCACCTACTTTTGTTAACTTTAAATTCTTCATATTAGTAATGTGATAAATTATTAAGCAGAATATAAAGTTATAATGTTTCTTGATCATAAATTCAGAAGTGACTTGTGAAGAAACACTGGGCACTTTTAAAAACGTTAAATTATAACCCCTCGAAAAACCTTTTAAAGTTCAGGAAAAGATATATTGACTAAAAATATAACTAAATTCAGGCATTCTTGAAAATTATATGACAAAATACACAAAATCTGATGATATGTCCTAAGAATAAAAGAAAACTATAATAAATAATAAGAAGAATGGAAATGGGCTGGGAAGATGGTTTAGTGGTGGAGTGCTTGCCTAACATGCATGATGCCCTGGGTTCAATTCCTCACTACCACATACAAAGAAAAAGCCAGAAGTGGTTCGGTGGCTCAAGTAGCAAAGTGCTATAGTCTGGAGCAAAAGAAGCTCAGGAACAATGCCTAGGTCCTGAGTTCAAGCCCCAGGACTGGCAAAAGAAAGAAAGAAGAAAGAAAGAAAAGGCAGAAAGAAAGAAAGAAAGAAAGAGAGAGAGAGAGAGAGGGAGGGAGGGAGGGAGGGAGGAAGGGAGGGAGGAAAGAAGGAAGGGAGGAAGGGAGGAAAGAAAGAAAAGAACAGAATGGAAACAGACCAAACTATTAATGTGAAAAAAATCTAAAAATTAAGATGGTATACCAAACAGTATTTTGAAAATAAAATAAAACTTAAGGAGATTGAACTAATTTCTTATAAAAATATATTTGCCCTAATTGATTTAAATAGAGATAACAGACTAAATGAGAAAATAGAATGGGCAATAATAATTAATAACATGTACAAATATTTTATTACATTTCCACATGCAATCAAGTGTGCTTATCAGACAATTTCATCAAAGAGTGGAAAAATAGCTAATTGCACTCTTAAAATTTTGTGGGATCTTTCCTCCTTTGGTTTATCCCCTGTTGTAACAATATTTGGTTTTGGTACCCTGTGCCTTGTATATATTTTATCTGAATGTTTTATCTCACAATAAAATGGTGAGACAAAGGACAAAGGGTGAACCAATGCAACAGAGATACTCACAAGACAATATGTTGTAAATGAACTTTACAACTTGGAGGGGAATGGGGGGGGAGAGGAATTGTGGGAGAAAAAAGAAAGGTACTCATTCCCTTACTTATGTAATTGTAACCCCTCTGTACATCACTTTGACAATAAAATAAATTTAAAACGAAATTATATTAAAGAATTCTAAAAGAAAGGGTTAGAAAACCACCTTTTGCCTCCTGGATACATTAATGGTGATAAAATGAGATAAAAACAAGAGTATACAGGAAAAGTACTGACCAGTGGCACTTAAAGGTGTGTGTGTGTACACACACACACACACACACACACATATATGTTACAATTATCTATAAAATACAGCAAATCATATGCAGCAATGTTTGAAAAAGTTGAAAAACCATTAACATGTAGAGTAGGCCTAACAATTCAATATTGGATCAAAACTATAAAGTCAGTTAATATAATCCACCACGTAACGGATTATGTGTTCAAGGTAATTCATTTGTTTTTGGAACTGCCATGCTTCCTTGTTTTATCATCTAGGATTTGGTAATATGATTTATTTCAACAAGAAGAATGAGATATTTAATACACTATTTCCACTTGTATGACCTGGATTTCTCCCTTGTGCCTTCAGACTCTATATAGTAATAACAGGATGTCTCAGAGGTTGATCATTTAGTACAGCCCTTGCACACTGGAGAAATTTGAACTCCATTTATTGTACACTATACACACATAAGCCATGTAATACTTGAAACAAGTAAGTTTTTGTTGTTCTAAGCCACAGAGACACTCAGACTCTTGGCTAATATAGCAAAATAGATTAAACCTTAAAAGTTAATTTCTAATAATAGTATAAAAATTCAACATGGGTTATGAATTTAATGAAATATCTTAGAAAATTAAAAAGTTAAGCAAGTTTCTAAACACTGATATGTAAACTCCTGAAATAAGGAGAACAGTCACTCTTTAAAATATTTCATGCTTAGTTTAGTAATGAAAAGTTGAAACTTTTATCTTTACAATTGGAATAAGAGATGGGTCCATTAATAGTAAACATCAAGGTGGGTTATATAGTTCAGTAAGACAAAAATTTAAAACAACAACAACAAAAAACATCAAAAGCCTGAATGTAAAAAGAACCCTGGCTCATGCTTGTAATCCTTGCGACTCAGGAGGCTGAAATCTGAAGATCACTGTTCAAATTCAGCCTGGGCAGGAAAGTTTGTGAGACTCTTATATCCAATTAACCACCAGAAACCTGATAGTGGCGCTTGGCTCAAGTGGTAGAGTGCTGGCCTTGAACTGAAGGGCTCAAGGACATCGCCCAAACCCAGAGTTCAAGCCCCAGGCCCGACCAAAAAACAAACAAAACAAAACCCCGGAAAAACAAAGAGTAAAAAGATTTGCATATGATACACATTGCAAAAATGTTCTGATAATTTTCTTAGAATTAAAAAAGAGATTAGAGGTTATGCTGACAAGTATTCAAATGTTTTTGCTTTCATGAAATTGTTTCTAACATATTTATAAGATGATTTCTATATTGCTTTGTATGTCCCTCCCCCACGGTATAACCCCTGCTTTCACTGTATTTGATGTTAGTATAATTTGTGGAGGGGAAGGGGAACAACAAATTGTTTAAATAGGGATACAGGTGGACCCATTAAACAATGAGATGTACAAGTAGTTATGTCAAAAAACGAACTTTACAACTTTGGTGGGGAGGAGGTAGAAGGGGAGACGGGGGAGGGGGGAAGGGGGAGGGAGGTGATGGGAAGGTACGGGAAGGGGAAACAAAGGAGGAGGCAACAATGCTTGATAAGAAATGTACTCATTATCTTGCCCATGTAATTGTAACCCCTCTGTACAGTATTTTCACAATAAAAAAAAGTTACGTTGAGTACAGACTAATATAAAACCAATTGGATTTAAGTATACTATAAAAATAGTGTTACATAAAGTAGCAAAATTATAACAACAGCAGTATTAAGTATTTAGATTCAATGTAATAGTGTAATAATGTAATAATCTTTTACAGATAATTTTAAATTTTCATGAAAATTATTGATGTATACCTGAGTGATGAAGTAATACTCATGGTCTTAACTTGGAAAAAACAATTTTTCTCACAATTTTTTCTTCTTGAATTCAACAACATAATTCATATATGCACAAAGAAAAATGTATGAGAATTAAAAGTTGATAATGATGAAGATGGATAAATTGTTTTGGCAATTATCAATATTTGTTGCAAACAAGAACTAAAAGTTTTGATGTAGTCAGGGTGCTAACCAATGAGTGATGATTTAAACAGAATATACATGAACAAGGCCAGGAACTGGTGGCTCATGCCTGTAATCCTAGCTACTCAGGAGGCTGATATCTGAAGATTACAGTTCAAAGCCAGCCTGAGCAGGAAACTCAGTGAGACTCTTATCTCCAATAAACCACTAGGAAATAGGAAGTGGTGCTGTGGCTTAAGCTGTAGAGTGCTTGCCTTGAGCTGAAGAGCCCTGGGGACAGCGCCCAAGCCCAGAGTTCAAGTCCCATGACTGACCAAAAAAAAAAAAAAAAAAAATATATATATATATATATATGAACATTTCCACATATAAGGAAATTTGTATGAATCACAGAACACTCAGCAGTAAATAAAATGCTGATCATTTTTTTGAAAAATATGGATATCTAAACCGAATAACTCTTGAAAATCAACCTAAGGCACTTAAAGATCAAATATAATAGGCAAACTAAAACTTTTGGAAGATAATTTGAAAAAACATCTTTATGATTTGAAATAAGGAAAGATTTATTAACCATAGCTCCAAAATCATTAACCATAGAAGAGACCATTGACCCATTTATTACATTCCAATATAAGAAAAAAGAAAATGAAAGGGTAAGATACACATTGGGCAAATATATTTGCAAGAAATAACTAAGAAAATATTGAAAGATAGAGGGAATACATAATCTTACAAGTAAGACTAAAATAAAAGTATAATTAAGATAAAGGAAAGGAATAGGTATGTTGTATAACAGAATACTCAACATATTAAAATATACTGCATATATTTTCAAATTTTAAGGTATAATGAGGACAATTAGAAACAAATGAAAATGATTGCCTATATGACACATATAGCAATCATTTGTGAAAATATGAATTATTTTTTGAGACACACAAAAGGAAAGCACTAAACTCAATTAGGCAAGAAGAGCAGGTAAAATTATAACAATCCTTTGTTAACCCAGGCAACAGTTGGAAGAGCCTATTTGGAAAATCATTGAAAACAAAAGGACTGGAGGCATGGCTGAACTAATAGATCAGTGGACTAGCAATCACAAATCACTGAATTGAAACATCAGAATCACTAACAAATATTAAACTCTATAGAATAAATAACCAATAAATGGGCAAATGAATTTAACAAGCACTTTATAAAAGTACAAATGCCCAAGAAGTATGACACATTCACTTGAGTTTTCAACATTAAGAACAGGACTTAATAATAATGCTTTAGAGACAGATGATATGACATGGAGTTCAATATCCAACAGACTGGATGAACAGCTGATAAATGATCAAAGACAAAAAAATCTTTGATACCAATAAAATTCATGTCTACTAAAACTTTCCTTGAAACATTGCATGCATCTGAGAGGGGTGTTAAAGTATAAAATTTAACAATAACCTCACAGGTTATGGGAATGCCAGCACCTTGAATATTATGGCTTCCTCTGCAATATTGCAGAACTTGTCAAATTCAAAAGAGTATGTTAGGGAACTTTGGATAGATTTTTGCTTTAGATATGTAAACTCTTGGGGCTATAGGTATGTTTCAAGTGTTAAAACATTTGTCTAACAAGCATGAAGTCCTGAGATCAAATACCAGATCTGACAAAAAGAAAGAAAACAGAAATTCTTTTACCTGTAATGTTAACCAATTTTGTAAATATATTCATAGGCTAGATGACCTAATTCCTTGAAGACTGTAGCCCCAGGATTTTCATGATTTGGGGCATGGAGTATTTTCATAGAAGATAACAGGCATAATTAGGGAATTGGGTAACGTTTGCATATGGGTATTTGCCCAAATAGTACAGTGATCAATGTTAAATTACATTGAACATGAGAAATACAATTGATTTTAACAAATCAATTGAATACAACTGTATGCCTTTATAGAAAATTTGAATCCAAGAGTTTTATATTTCAACCCAGATTTTTAAGAAATGTAAATATATACGGAGCCAAATTGGAAATAACAGGACATGGGTATGAAAATAGAAATACCAGCAGCATATATATTATTGTGATGAAAGCAGCATGACCATTTATAGCCTAGTGGAGAAACACTCCTTAAGATGTACAAGGAAGAGCTTCATATGGTAGAAGCAGGCAGATGGCAGTTTCCCAAAACAGCTGTCTTGCTTGTGTTAGGTGCAGTAAGACTTGTCAACATGTTGCCATATATTTAGCTATCCTGGGGAATTGCTCAACAATTAACATCACAATAAATCGTAGACTTGTGTGTGTCAGTTGATATGCTTGTGTATATTTAATATCTTGGAACATATTGGTAGATGATGGAAGTATATTGGTTTGTTATGCTTTGGGGAAGGGAAATACTAAAGCTTAAAATATTCCTGGAGATAAGAGAATCATTCTATATTGAACATCGCTCATGCACTAATTACTAATCCATTCTGAGCAATTGGTATGAAAATGCAAGTAATTTGGAGAGTTAAACACAGAATCAAATACAACCTCAACCTATGCATTTTCTTTTATTTTTGTGCAATGAATCTCAGAGCTTTGTATTCAACTTTTCCAATATATTAATTTTTTATTTCTCCACATTTGCTACTCAGAGTCTTATGAAAATACTTCCTAGTATTGTTCTTTATAATCATTCATTCAAGACAAACCTAAGGCAAACTAACATCTCTATGCCTCATATTTCTCAATTTCATTTGACCTTGTGAAATAATTTGGTTTAACTTGCATTTCAAAAACAATTTTAGTTTATTTTTACTGTGTCTTATACTTTTTAAAATTTTTATTATCTTTAAGTAATTGTAGAAGGAGGGTATCATTCAACATGTCAGTTTATGATTACATGCATTGTGTATGTCATCCCTTTTGCCATTTTCTCCTATCCCTCTCAAATCCATCTACCACTCTCTCAATTTTCCTAGTTTCATAGACTATGCTTCAAGTATTATGATTGTTGTGGCTCAAGGCAGAATGCCAAGCTTTGGGTAAAAAAGCCAAGCAAAAGTTCAAGGCCATGAGTTCAAGCCCCAGTAGAGACTTAAAAGCCTTTTAATCTTAGAACATAGAAAATTAAAGATTTCTTTTACAGATGTAGAAGTCATAACCGGACGCTGGTGGCTCACGCCGTAATCTTAGCTACTCAGGGGGCTGAGATCTGAGGATCGCAGTTCAAAGCCAGCCCAGGCAGGAAAGTCCATAAGACTCTTATCTCCAATAAACCACCAGAAAACTGGAAGTGGCGCTGTAGTTCAAGTGGTAGTGTGCTAGCCTTGAGCTGAAGAGCTGAGGGACAGTGCCCCCAGACCCAGAGTTCAAAGCCCATGACGGACAGCAAAAAAAACAAAAAAGAATACCACTCCTCTATAGGAAGAGAGACATGCATAGCTACATGACTTTCAATGATTTATAAGTATTCAACATTATGGCCTCTGTTTTATGCTTTCACTTTGGTCTGTATCATGTTCTCAGAGGAGAATGAAAGTGCGTAATGATCACACTGTGACCACTTTCCCTCTAATGCCATTTCCATTCACATCAAAGCAGTCTGGAAGTCTACAGTCAGAGAACAAGGCAGGGAGGACATAATGAGGAGTGATACCAAATCTGAAAGATTTAGAAGATAAAAAGAGAAGGGACTTTCTGGGCTGGGTTGAATAAATAGAACTGGGACCAAATAGAGTTGTCTGTATCTATTATGTTTAATATTCATGACATTTAGGTACAACCATTTAGGTACGGTGTTCATTTTGAAGAAAAAACACAGGCAATGTAGTTAAGTCTTATTCTTTTATATAAATTCTTGAGTTTATCTTGAGTAGTATACAAAATTTTTGAACTTTTTTTATTTACTCCTCCCAAGGGCATGAATTCAAAGGAGGGACAGAAAGTAGTTTTGAAAAGGAATTATTGAAGCTTATAACTTTAAAGCATTGTTGGCAGCATTGTAGGAAATGCAATGTATAAATGATTTTCCTGCTGAGTAAGCCAGAACACTTGATTACACGGCATGACAAGCGAATGCTGTCCATTCCTTTAGAGAGAAATGCATTAAGTTTTTGTATGTAGATATTTATACCTCTTTCTGTATTGCAAATCATGTTAGCTATTCTAAATATACACTTAATATTCAAGGAAAGCTCATGTTACCCTACTAAATATTTAAAAAATAATTTAGTATCTTTACATCTCAAAATAAAAGTTCCTAATTTACAAATTACTCATTTTAAAATTATGATATTTTAGATCTAAAAATATCCCTAAATTTGTTTGGATAGCTTCCCCAAATTCATCCATAGAATTTCTTCATGTTTGGAAATGTTTTGAAATGCAATCATTGAGATTAGTCAATTAGATGTCTCCTCCTGAATTAATAAATGGGTAAGTGGCAAAATTCACTATTGAACAATGCTTTCTGTTTCTAGCCTGGTATTTGTCTGTTAAAGTTGTCAAAAAGCATTTTCTAAATGTTCATCTATCCTCTTTGAATTAATTGCTATGCCAGCTTGCTCTTTGTAAGCACCCTTCTCCCTTGAATTCTGAAATATTTCAGTGTGTGAGTCATACTTGATCTGTACTCAAGAGCAATCCCAGCTTTCAAGAACACTTTTCCAGCATGTTAGAATTCACAAACATAAAGCAGAGTAAAGATATTTCTATAAAAGGCATGCTGGGTTCACATCAGGAAAGGTTTTAGGTCTTTAGAATAGAAAGACCTTTCCTAAAATCATAATTATATATACATCTGTATGTATGTATATGCATATTATATTGGGTCACTTGACTATACACTAAAAGTAAAAAAAAAAAATTAAATGTTTTCTAATTCAGCCATAGCATTTACTTACTGGAATCAAAAGTAAACGTTTATTCTATGCCTAGTGTCAAAAGAATTATTAGGCAGCCCAACCAATATATCCTCAGAAACTTCATACATTAATTAGGAGATAAATTTTACAATTAGAAAATGTGCACAGTGCAAGATAATACGCAACAAAAGCCTACTGACCATGCTCAGTGACAAGATTTTAGCAAGATAATTACTTGTATGAATGTTCGATAGAGTATGTGGATTTCTGAGAATGACTTTAATGAATCTGGAGTACAGATGATGCTAGAAGACCTTCAAATTTTTAAGATGGAATAACATATTAGCAATACAATGGACGTAAACAAACAACAAGGGACTGCATAGTTTATATTTAAGGAGAGGAATGGAATTGCCTACTTTGAAGGATTAACTTAAGTGTATTAGCAAAAGCAATTTGAGAAACAAATGGACTCATTCAAGATGGATTAATTCAGGGCCTTCCCCATAGTATAGGAGGGATGGAACAAAAGTAATAATGAGAGCAAATTAAAATTAAAAGGGGGAAAATTTGACCTAGACTGAATTTTTATCTAAACTTGAAAAGCACCTAATTATTGCTCATACAGTTGTGCAGAATAGGATAGAATGGAACAAAACAGCAAAACTTTTATATCTAAAGTTGTTTAACATCAAACATATCCATGCCAGAACAAATTCTTTTGAGCTACTAGTCTTTCTGGAATAAAGCAGGCATGAATGAAGTTTCAACACTTGCTTTATTGGAGATAAATTATCTGTTCATTCAAATACTCCAGATTCCTGAAAAGACCATGTTTAATACAAGAGAGAAAAGTATTTGTATCAAAAGCAGTTATTGGCCAGAAGCAATGGCACACACATGTCATCCCAACTATGTGGGAGTTGAAAGAGAATCATATCTAGGCCAGCCTGGGGAAAACACTCATATTCTTCTCTGAAAAATAATCACTAAAGCATGATTCATGTGGTAAAATAAGCCTCTTGAGACTGAGTTCAAAACTTAATACTGCCCCTTCCCAAAAAAGAATAGCTAAAAGGAAAGAATGAAAAAGTGCTTATAACTGCTGATCCACAAGAGCAGCAAAAGCAAATCAAAAGAAATAATGTTCAGTATTTTCCTTTGTAATGAAAATAATCTTCAGAAACCAAATAGCTGGTAACAATCTCATTCATAAAATTGATCAGAGACTGAATACTAGACAGAGCTCTTTCTAAACATTGATGTTTTTCATTGTCCTGAAATAGAACAGGTAACCACGGAGCTATTTCCTTGTCTCATACAGTTCATACTAGTTCCCAAGATTGATATCCAGCACTGTTGTGAGATAGTTCCTTAAAAATAAAGTTTACACATTTTTCACAATAATAAAAGAAATGAAAAACAAAAAAAACAAAAAAAGTATTGAAAAAAAGGTAGCAAATATGTAAAACTCCCATTTTCCAATTATTCTTGACAGTTTTGCATCTCACATTATTCATGACTATTGAATCTATACAGTAGAAATACTTTAGTAGGAAATAAAATGTATGCACTTTTTTCTCCAAGTATACACCCAGTGATGGTACACACAGATGAGAAATGTTAGAATGTATTTTCACCACAGAAATTGGCTAATAATATAAACAAAACACCATCACCATCACTTTTCCTGCCATTAGAATATCAGTGATTAAATAATTATTATTTAGTGATTAAATAATTATTTAAAAAATTAATTAAAAAATCAGTGATTAAATAATTATTCCAATGTCCAGTAAAATCACTTACCATCAGTCAAGAGGAAGAATATACTCATTTGAATATCAGCAGGTATTTACACATGCTGATATGTCAACATAGCCAGACTGGTTCTTTTAAAAAAATATATTCAAAAGAGGGATATTTTCAAACAAAATATGCCATGATTTTCCAGTAAAGAAAAATTCTGTGTGCGCCCACTTCATCTTCCTTTTTTTCAAGCATTTCATTAATAGATTTTAATCAAGGCATATTTTATTGCATGAGGGAATAGTTAAAAATCAGATGAACTAGTGCTAATTTATAATATGTTGGACTAACAAAGGTTTACAGGATGAAATAAAAACTTGTTAAGCATTTGGGAGGTTTCAAATTCCTACCAATCTAAATTACTGCATGAGATGAGAACCTAGGGCTAACTCAACTAAAGGCATTCCATTTAAAGTCAAATCAATGTTTCAAATGGAGTTCTAATTCATGAAAGACTCCAGATGCACTCAGCAACTCTTGTCTCATTTTGCTGTTAAGAATTATAAACATATGGGTAGAGTAACCTAGGGAATGAGCACAAGCTGAGTTCCTGAACGTGACATTCATATGTATTGCCAAGTTGAAATTTAGGAGACTGACATGGATTTCAGTGTTATATCAATACAGGCACAGAGAAACCACCCATAGCTACACGGTTGTGAACCAGGCCTATGCTTTCCTTGTGTCACCCTCAGTTGCATATCAAGGAAGACAAACAAATTTGATTGCCTCCGCAAATGGGGAGTAAAATAAAGATTAAGGCTTGCAATTGTAGACACATGAGAGCATGTCTCTTTTAGTTCAATTAGTAACCATAATTTTGAAACCTTAAAATTACACATTCAGTTCAATGTATAACAACGTTGTACATATGGAATTCCATGCATCTGTGTTTTGCCCAAATTCATACCATCACATTGTTGCTAGAATCAGGGAAGCATGGAAATCATTTTCATGGGGTACTTTTTAACATAATTCAGTTTCTATAGCATTACCTGCTCAAGTATGAGCTACTCCTCCCATCTCTTTCTCTTCTCTTTTGGTCTGTGCTGTTTACATTGCTATGTAATAATATGCTCTAGATTTCTTTAATAAGCTGCTACAGTGAAAAAGGTAAAAGATAGAGTCAGAAGAACTGCGATGAATCTCTTTTGTATTCATATCTATTACTTATTAAGGGCTAATTTTTGAGCCTCAGTTTTCCTATATATACAGGTGCACACACTGGCTCTAATCTTACCATAGTTGTAATTAGTACAAAGGTAATAATGTAAACTTGGTATATGGGTTCATGCCTATAAGCCCAGTTAATCAAAAAGCAGAGATAGGAGAATATAAGTTCAAGGCCAGTCCACACAAATGTCAGAGCATATGTCTTTAGAAAAAGACAGTCATTGTGGTACAAGGTTGTTGTCCTAGTTACATGGAAGGCATAGGTAGCAGGATACCTAAGGCATAGGTAGCAGGTCAAAATTAGTGTAAGACCCTCTATGAAAACTAAACTATGGTTAGCCTTTGGAGGAGCCTCCATACTGCTTTCCAGAGTGGTTGAACAAATTTATATTCCTATCAACAGTATAGTAGTGTTCCCTTTTGGCCACATCCCCACCAGCATCTGCTATTATTAGTTTTCTTGATAATTTCCATTCTAACTGGGGTGATGCGGAATCACAATATTGTTTTGATTTGCATTTCTTTTATAGCCAGAGATGTTGAACATTGCTTAATGTGTCTATGGGCCAGCAAAGTCTTTCTTTATGTATTTATCCCACTTATTAATGGGGTTGTTGTTTCTTTGAGGATTTGTTTTGGGGTTTAATTTTTTGAGCTCTAAGTGTATTGTAGATATGAGGCTTTTGTTGTATAGCTAGTACAAATCTTTTCCCAATCTGTGAGCTTTCTATTTGTCTTTCTAGCTATGTCCTTTGCCATGCAGAAACTGCAGTTTAATGTAATTCCATTTTCCCAGCCTTTCTTTGATTTGTTGTGTATAATCCAGCAGTCCCACTCCTGGGCATTTACCCAAAAGACCACAAACAAGGTCACACTGAAACTTTAAACATAACCAGGTTAATTGTAGTATTATTTACCATATCTAAGATATGGAATCAACCCAGATGTCTCTCAGGGAATGAATGGATCAAGAAAATGTGGTATATGTACACATGGAATTCTATGCTTCCATCAGAAAGAATGATATTATACTATTCATAAGGAAATAAAGACTTGGAAAAAAAATATTTTAAGCTAAGTAAGCCAGACCCAAAGAAACATGGGTTGCATGGTTTTCCTCATTTGTAATAACTGGAATATGTCTAGGATATTCTTAGCAGGGGATCACAATAGCTCAATAACTATGTTTATATGGCCATATAAAATGATGCTTATTGAAATGAAATCCAGGAAATGGAATCAAGAGGTTTTCTTTTGGGGGGGGGAGGAGATGGTGGGAGGAGGCTAAATGTGCTGTTTGCAATTATTTCTCCTTCCTTCTTTTCTTTTCTTTCCTTTTCTTCCTTTCCTTTTCTTCCTTCCTTCCATTCCTTTCCTCATTTTTTTCTTCTTTTTTTGGTATGTAAGTGCATCTGATTTGGGGAAGGAAGGGGAATCAGGAACAGATGGGACAAAGGGTGAACCAATGCAACAGTGATACTCACTAGACACTATTTTGGAAATGAACTTTACAACTTGGGTGGGATGAGAGTTAGGGGAGTGGTAGATACTAAAAGACTTTTTTTGTTGTTGTTGTTGGTTGTGGGGCTTGAACTCTGGGCTTGGGCGCTGTCCCTGTGCTCTTCAGCTCAAGGCAAGCGCTCTACCGCTTGAGCGACAGCGCCACTTCCAAGGGAGTAGAAGAAAATAAGGGAGGATGTAACACTATTCAAAAAGAAATGTACTCCATACCTTACTTATGTAGCTGTAAACCCTCTGTATATCATCTTGACAATTTTTTAAAAAGGAAACTAAATTAAAAAAGGAAATATAATGCAGGCAAAACTAAAGTGATAGTGTGTCTGTCTAGTGAGTGGAAAGCTCTGGTACTGCCAGAGGTGGTGGAAAAGAGAGGGAGGGAGAGGGAGAGTGACGGAGAGAGAGAGAGATAGAATGTTCCTCTAACCAAGTCTATTTCTGAAAGATAGCTCATTTTCAATAAATAACACCTGTTAACAGGAATATTTCTATGTCCAGAGGAAAATTTTCATTAGTTTTATTATTTCATTTGTTTTATTATCATTCTATTAGTTTTATTTATTAATATAAAATAGACTATTAATAAAAAAAACAAACATGCTTAAATTACTTCTACATATTACATTTGAGATGAAATAAAAAGATAACAAAACTGTAACAGTGTGTATTGATGGGTGAAAAATAAAAGATAATGTAAAGATTTTTCTGGATTACTTTTAATTAATTATTTTTTCTAAGATCATTGCATAGATTAGCTTCTTAAGATTCTATTTTATTAAGTTTTAAATTTTAGGGGTTGTTTATTACTTTTTAGGCTAGCAGTTAATTTTTTTATTTTAACCTGTAAAGGCCTTACTTTTTGTGAACTTTTATTACAAACTCAATTTAAGGATTGATCAAAGACGCATTTTATAGCAGGTAACTGAAGAGAGATTCAAGCTCATTCAATTCTCTTTTAAAAGTTTTGCAGTAGCAAACTTTTAAAATGATGAAAGATGGGGAAAATAATAAATATTTTATATGATCAACCATTTATAACTGTAGTCAGTCCATTATAATAAGTTCAAGAGAAATATAGATGATAAGGCCATAGCTAAATATAGACACAGATGTGGATGTTAAATTTTCCACATAAGTACAATACCCACTTTAAAATTCCATTATAGTAAGGCTAAAAACAGCCCCTTGATTCTACATTTCCATAGCTCATCCCTCATATAGTAAACTAAGAATGCATATATAATTTTTTTCTCATCTCTATACTGATTATTTTAGCAGATTTCATATTTCTTCAAGTCGAATACTGACGTTCAATTACTTTTTCTATCAGTGAATTTACAATGATGATACTGCTCACTTGAAGAACTATGAAACAATTCTGGCCTTTGAGGAAGACATCAAAAAAACCAATACATGAGTTTGTTCGGATTTGATAATAATGTTTTGCTAGCTTAAAGAAAAAAGCTCACCTTTATTTTACTTTTATGATGTGTACTGCTGCTGATCTATTGAAATTTTGATTTAATTCATTTTGACTGGTTTTGAAAATATGATAGCCTATAGCTACTTATCAAGATATTGGTACTCTCTAAGGGAAATTCTTTTTTCTATCTTTCCTTCTTTCCTTCCTTCCTTCCTTCCTTCCATCCTTCCTTCCTTCCTCCTTCCTTCCTTCCTTCCTTCCTTCCTCTCTCTCTCTCTCTCTCTCTCTCTTCTTTCTTTCTTTCTTTCTTTCCTTTTTCCTTTCTTTCTTTCTTCCTTACATGCATGCAGGCATGCTTGCTTGCTTACTTACTTTTGTGCTTGTCCTGGAGCTTGAATTGAAGGTCTAGGATCCTTTCCTGACCTTTCTTTGCTCAAGAATAACATTCTACCACTAGAGCCACAGCTCCACTTCTGGATTTTTTTGTTTTGTTTAATTTTATTTTACATGTTTTTTTTTTTTTTTTTTTTTTGGTAGTTAACTGGCGATAGGAATCTCATGAACTTTCCTGACCAAGATGGCTTAAAACCATGCTCATTAAATCTCTGCTGCCTGAGTAGTTTGTGCCAGGCAGGAAATTAATTCTGATGAGTAGTAGTAGACTTCATAAGTGATGTCAAACCATAGCCTTGATGAATTTAGAATTAGGAGCTTAGAATTCATGTCAGATTTATCAAAAGAAAAACGTCCAAAGCACACACATACATAAACATACACTAACTAATACACACATGCATATACATACACAAATGTGTTCAACTCTGAAATGTCACCTAAAGCATTTGAGTAATTTTTAAAATGTTAGGGTGTTACCTCTTGAAGAGTAGATATAATAGTAGAGATTATACAATGCATTTGTCACTGGAAAATTTAGTATAAATCTATAGGTAGTCTGTGTGTTTTGTTTTTCCTTCTTGACATTTTACAGAAAAGAGCAAGATTTTACATGTAAGTTGATAAATACTGATAAAAGTTTATACTTGTGATTAATTTCTTTCCTTCCTTCCTTTTGTCCTTTTTTCTTTTGTTCTGTGCAGTTCTAAGGCTTGAACTCAGAGCCTGGGTGTTACCCCTGATCTTTTCTTTGCACAAGGCTAACTTGCTACCACTAAAGCCTCAGCTCCACTTCCTGTTTTTAGATGGTTAATTGGAAATTAGTGTCTCAAAGACTTTCTCACTGGCTTCAAGCCAGGAAGAGCTCAGATTTCAGCATCCAGAATAGCTATGATTACAAGCCATTGGCACCCGGCACTAATTTTCAGTCATCAGGAAAGTAAAATATATTTGTATTTAATAATTGTGAGGATTTAGAAGCCACTTGAAAAAAAGTAGAGGTAGTCTGATAAAATTAGACATCATAAAATAGCAAACATGTGGCAAAAAACTCTTGCAAAAGAAGGAAAAACCCACAAAAACAGACCCTACTAAAGCTACCAGCACAACCATGTTCATTGTAGCGTTGTTTCCCATAGTGATGGTATGGAATCAACCCAGATCTCCTCAGTGGACACATAGATTCAGAAAATGATGTATATATACATAATGGAATTCTATGCTCCCATCCGGACAACTTGAGGGAAAATTATACTAAGCAAAGTAAGCCAGATCCAAAGAAACATAGCTGCATATTTTCCCTCATTTGTGGTAAATAGAATGTGCCTATAAATCTACAAGCAAATACAATGGAAGAGAAAAGACAAAAAATACACTTGAACAAGATGAATTATACAGGACTCCTGGCACTTAAACAGTGAAACCAAATGAGGATATTCTTAGGAGAAAATCAGAAGCTCAATAGCTATATGCATAGGATCATTTAAAATGACATTTATTGGAATGAACTCCAGTAAAAGGGAACAGGACTTTTTTGGTTATTTTTTCTCTCTTTTGTGGTTGCTGTTTTTTATTTCAGTACCTTTTGTAAGTTTATCTGTTTTGGGGAGGGTAAGGAGAAGTATAGAAATAATAGGACAAAGTTTGAATAAATGCAGCAGTGATACTATGTTGAAAATTACCTTTATAACTTGTGTGGAGGGGAAGATCAGGAGGGAAAAACTGAGAGAAAGCAAGAGAAGAGGTGAAACTTAAAAAAGACATATACTCATTACCTAACTTATGTAATTGTAACTCATCTCTATAAATCACCTTTACAATAGCAATAAAAACAAAGGAAGGAAAGATAATCACTGACAAGCATTTCCAAGAAATCTTTAATGTAACCATGAGAAAAAACAAAATATATAAATGAATTAATGTAACTAGATAAGTAACATGGTAAACTATTGGCCAAGTGACTGAAAAATATGAAATGAAGAACATTTAAAAGAAGATGACAGGGCTGGGAAGGTGGCTCAATGGTAGAGTGGTTGCCTTGCATGCCTGAGGCCCTGGGTTTGATTCCTCAGCACCACATAAGCAAAAAGAAAAAAGCCAGAAGTGGTGCTGTGGCTCAAGTGGTAGAGCACTAGCCTTGAGCTGAAGAGCTGAGGGACAGCACCCAGGCCCAGAGTTCAGGCCCCATGACCGGACCCCCCAAAAAAAAAAAAGTAGATGATATTTCTTTTTAGTGCCTAAAAAACAATTAAGATAATTTCCATTAGTCTGAAAAACATGCAGAAATAGAAAGTGAAAAGAAATATTAAATAATGATAAAATAACATAAATAATGATAAAATAAAAGCTGTCTTTCATAGAAGACTACAGATAATAAGAACTCAATTAAGCTATTATCAATGGAAGAAATAATATTCTTTTGCTGTTCATTTTTAATGGTACAGTGATTTCATAAGTTAAGATCCTGTGAGGATTAATGAGATAATATCTTCAGTCTTCTAGAGAAAACTATTATAAGAATAGAAAATCTAGCTATTAACAAGTGTCTATATATTTTAATAATCTATGTTCTCATTCTGATACTATACTTTAAGAACTATGATTAGTCACTGCAATTTTAACTATCTTGTCTTTTATTCAGGATATATATTTTTGGAGAACTCTCATCAGTATTTGAGAACTTGAGATTAATGAACATTCCTCTGTGGTTTGGTGGCTGGACTGTGACAGCTAACAAAGAAAGACATTTAATAACATTGAAAAAGTCATCTTCAATAGGTCAATACTGCAGCAATTAAGAATACAAACCAGGTAACAGTAAAGCCATTATATTTGTTGCAGTACCATTCACCATAGTCACGATATGGAATCAGCCCAGAATATCCTTCAATAGGTGAATGGATCAAGACAATCTGGTATATGTACACACAATGAAATTCTATGCTTCCATCACAAAGAATGTTATTGTACCCTTTGGAAACAAATGGAAAAATGTAGAAAAAATGTATATGAAGTAAAATAAATCAGACCCAGAAATTCGAAGTTTCAATGTTTTCCCTCATAAGAGGAAGCTAGAATTATAAGTGAACACATTGGGTGAAGTGGAAGTATATACAAATGTATTGACTGAAATATAGAAGATTCACAGGAGAACTCAAATAATGTAATTTCTTAAAAAGGCAAAGACAAAGCCCAACAAAGTAAGCATCAGGAAATCAATAGTAAAAAGAAATGGAGTGGGGCCAAGTAGGGAAGACAAATGAAGAAGAGAAGAGGGGAAACTGTGGTCAAGAATTCAGTGTATACACTACAAAATTAAGAAAAGTAAGGGAAAGGGTGGGTTGTGAGGGATGAGTGTGATTGTTGGAAGGAATAATATTGAACATGATACATTATATTGATAAACTGTTTTGTTAAATGGCAATTCTTCTGTATAACTCTTCAAACATAATAATAAAAATAAATAAATAATAAAATGGCCCAAACTAAAACACACAAACAAAGAAAAAAACTATCTCAGGATCAAATTTGGTCCTGCACCCTGATAGTTCAGCTTTAAATAGGGTTGTTGTGCTTTCCCAGAGAAACTATGGACATTCACAAATCCTAAAGTTCTTATTGGGTATTTGTGAAAGGGAGTGGGGCAGGGTAGTGATAAGATAGAGATGAGGGAGATAAAGAGATAAAGAGCAAGTGCCTTTGTGAGTAGCTTTGATGATCCCATAAGGTCTCACTTGAGATTCTGAGGGTATACTACCCAGCAAGGAGTATTGTGTTCACAGAAGCTAAGTCTGCTTCCTGTTGTTTCTTGAAATGTGGCTCCCTGGGGATTGGGGATGAGCTTTTGGTAAAATTACCCAGACAAGGTAGAAAACTAGAAGCATTCCTCGTAGGCAGGAAATCTCTTGTAATACAACTCCTAACTAGCTTAACATAAAAAAGAGACCCTGTAGTTGTTGCAGTTATTATTTTTCTCAGTTAATGTTGAATATCCTCACAGAATCTAGCCATCCTTAAATTCAGTGTATTTAACACCAGTTGCATTTGAAGGAACGGTGTTTGGGCTGTTTCTAAGAGACACTATATAGGACCTGAGGTGGTTGACAAAGACAGGATCAACAGCAGTTCTAATGTTCTCTGAATCTCCACATAAAAACAAGCCAGTTAACGAGGTAGCAGTATCAGAAACTCAGAGACAACAATAACAACAAAGCTATGTTGTAAGGTGTCCTCATGAGCCCCTGATAGGAGATTCTGAGGACAACTTACTGCTACCACAGGCTGATAAGTAATTTAAGTATTTGTGGGAGGAAGAAATGGAAAGGTAATTTAAGTATTTGTGGGAGGAAGAAGTGGAAAGTCCTGTAGCCCCAGATGGCTCTGATAATCATGGAATAGTTCAGATGTTTTCATTGGACAACTCAGTTGGGCCAGTTTCAGAACAGCTGAAACAAATTGGCTTGTCCATTTTATAGCACAAGGAGCAGTAAGAGTCTGAAGTACAAAATCTCAAAATTGGCATATTGATATTCTTGAAGAAAAGTTACAAATAAGTGAAAAAAATCTATGGAATCTTGGAGGACAAGATATATTATATTTTGGAACCATGCAAGAAAACAACACAAGTGTTCCAAGTAGAAAAGATAGATATGCCTTACCTCATCCATAAAAAAACCCCAAAACATTGACATTGTGTGTGTGTGTGTGTGTGTGTGTGTGTGTGTGTGTGTGTGTGTGTGTGTGTAATACTGGGTTTGAACTCAGAGCTTCATGCTTACTCTGGCTTTATTTACTGAGCCGACCCTCTACCACTTGAGGTTTATGTTCACACAGGCTCTTTTTGTCTGGTTCTTTTGGAGACAATCTTACAGAGTTACTTGCCTGGGCTGATTTCAAAGTATGATCCTCCAGATAATAAATTTCAAAATCTTTTAAATAAAGGAGAGGACACTCTTGGCTCCTTCCATTGAGGGAAGTGTTCTTATAAGGCTAAATAAATGTGGGTGAAATTGCTTTATACAGTTCTTTCAATGAATACATTAGAAGATGAAATGCTAGAAGTGTGTAACTACTAGGAGTGCACCAATGATATTGCCAAGGAAAAGCAACCATTATGTACCTTCTGTGAAAAGAATATGATGCCGTGCATATTCTTGCCAACAGGGTGGAGCTGAGGGTGATCAGCCTCCAAATCCATCTGCCAACTTGCAGAAATTAGAGGACAGAGAACATGTGCCCTCTATGCAAGCATGCAATCAGAAAACCACAGACTATCAAATTATAGAGGCTAAGGCTACTAGCACTTATACAAATAAACTGTCAGAAAAATGAAGGACTTGGAGTACCTATAGATTGGAATCAATTTATTCACTCCTTAAATGGAAAAACAGTAAGTAAGGTGCCTACTAATATGGTGCCTATTACCTGGGTGATAAACATAAAAAATTTTTAGAAGTGTGTCACATTTAAGTCAGGGTAATGATTATTTTAGAGTGAGAGTAGAGGTGACTGAGATTGATCTAGGTCATGGGAAGGGTTTTTGAAGGAGGTAAATTTATTTTTCTAAACCTAGGTCCATACAAAAAGAATATATACCCTGTAATATATGATATATAAAGAGTATATAAAAAGAATATGCTATATATAAAGAATATATGCCCTTGTAACTTCTCACATACATTTGTATTCTGTAAATGTACTTTATTTTTAACAAAAAATCACAAAAATGATAATTTTATTACTGGAATGAGTTCAATGACAACTTAGCTTCAGTTCATTTTAGCTGCTTACTAGCTTTAATCTCTTATTTCTGATATCTCAATGAAAATAATTTCATATTACTTGTGGCTGAATTAAAACAACAACTTATTTGTCCAGGATAAATTGAGAACAGTTACTGCAAGGTTTCCTAAGATGAATACTACTCTGTTATTTTCATAGTTTTGTTAATATATACAGACTAAATTCAAAGCGTTTGTTGTGTAGAAACATGGAAAATAATGGGATCAAGTTTATCTTTTCCCTAATTCCCTCCTCTCAATGCCTAAGTCTGCTATTGAGTGTCTCCTTCATATTCATAAAATATTTAATTCCTGTAAGAAGATAACATTTTATACAACATTGGAATACTACAGATAACATTGAGTTTTATCCTGTTAAATTAATGCCTCTGTCTGAAAATGAGATATAACCTAGCACTTAATATTATGAATTGAAAGACATCACAACTTGTAAGCACAAAATCTCTCCTTTAATTTTTCCTTCTCTCTTTGAGTTTTTTGCTCTGAATCATTGTATTTTACTTTTTACAGAATAACTATGATCTTTCTCTCTTCTCTCTCTCTCATCTCACTATTTTTCATTATATAACTTTCCCTCAAGTTTATGAGCATGCTATATATTCCCCAAAGTGGCTTTATATTTCAACAATGAGTTTCATTACTTTAATAACAGCTTCAAATCACAGACCACTAAGAATCAATTACATTTAGCCCTCTGTTGGTCAGACTTTTCCTCAATGTGTCAATACATATCAGATCATTGTAAAAGAAGGAAGTGCTTATTTTTCCTCATGGTTTTAATAATATTCAGCTCTTGAGAGTGAGGAGGTTATGGCAGAGCAGAACAACTTATATCCTGGCAGCCAGGAAGCAGAAAGAAAACAGCTCTGCTCTATTGGCTTTCTTCTTTTTCTGCTTTCATTGTATCTGGGTCCTTAACCTACAGGATAAGGTCACTTAGAGAAAGGGCACTGAGCACTGCTGATGTCTTCAGTGCTTCTTATTCCAAGATATTTGATAATATTAACCATGACAAATCCATTTTCTCCTTGCCAACTTAATATGCAAACACATACTTAAATCATGATCTATTCTACCCTTGTCTCCAAATATGTCATATTGCAAAATGTTATTGTTTTCAACCAGCTAGTGATAAGTCATGCCTGTAATCCTTGGAGGTTGAGATCCGAGGATCAATATTCAAAGCTAGACTGGGCAGGACAGATAATGACACTCATATCTCCAATTAACCACCAAAATGCCTTAAGTGGAGCTGTGGGTCAAGTGGCAGAGAACCTTCCTGGGCAAAAAGTTAAGGTTCATCCCCTAAGCCCTCACTCAGTTCAAACACCAGAATTGGCACAATAAAGGATACATTTAGTACTTCTCCAAAGGTCTTTTTAGTCTTATTGGCGCCAACATTTTTCAAAAGTTCATAGTCTATATCACTCAAGAGAAACTCTTAACTGTAATTTTAAAAATAATAAGTTATCTGTTTCTAATATACATTGGCATAATCACTTCCATTGCATAAGGGAAGAATAGAAGAGGAATATGGAAAGATTGGATGGACCAAAGGAAAAACATCCCAAGTAGAGCAAACATTAAATCCTGCAGCTCCACATCTAGCATGTGGCAGATGATAATATGATGTGAGATCTCAGGAGCTTGAGAAGCCTTTCCCTTAAAGCTTGGCCTTTTCCAGCCCACACAGCCCTTTACACAGCTTCTACCTGAAGCTTTTCTAGACAGGCATCCCACACTGCTGGTGTCTCTTAATTTGCTTATGTTGCCATAGCTATAGGCTATAGCTTCAGGCAACACACTTTTAAGAGATTCCTGCAGAAACACACATTACTTAGCCTTCTAGGTTTTCCTTTGAAATTCACACGGAAGCCTCCTTCACTCCATAACACCTGCATTCTATATACCTCCACACCAGCATCATGTGTATGATACTATTATCTGTTGCCCACTTGAGCAATAGTTGAGTTCTCTTGAAACACAACTGCCTTAGCCTTAGAGTGTTTGAATACTTGATTGAAGGGAAACATTTTCCTAGGCAACGTTGGGGAGCAGGATTAACCAGCATTCCTCTGTTCTAAAGAGGAAGTCTTTCAAATGAGTTGAAATTCCACAGGTGGGAGATTGTGTTGGGTGGGGTAAGATTACTTCAAAGCAATTTCCCCTATTTCCTCTACCAGTTATTTTCTTTTTAAAGGAAGTATTCTATTCATCAGCCATACTTTGGCTCTAATTTTATAGGTGCTTCTTTTATAGGTGCTTCTTTTCTTGGAAAACTGCAAGTTACTCAAACCCTTCTGCTCTTCTCTCTCTCTTTCTCTCTCTCTCTCTCTCTCTCTGTCCCTGTCTGTCTGTCTGTCTCTGCCTCCCCCTGCTAATTTTCACTGTAAACCATAGGCTGCCTTGAAATTTCCTTTGTCAAAGTAATTAGCCCATCACCTTTAAATTTTGTCTCTCACAAAATCTCAAGACATAGACAAAATGTAGACAAGTTCTTTGCCACATACTATGGATGGCTCCTGTTCTCAATAGGGTTCATGTTGCTATGTGAAATCTTAAGAATCTATTATCTTCTTTCCATTTTCTTATTGACATTCTGGATTTCTGAGAAACCTCTAGTATTGGCTATTAAACTCTTACGTTATTCTAGGCTTTGTTTTGATTGCTTCTGTAAACATTTCTAATTTCCTCTCACAAACTAGTTCCAAAGGCATCCAAATCATATAATTGGTTAAACCGCAACATCCCACTTCTGATATTGGTTTTCTGTTGCTTCAGATTATTTGTTACTTTGACAAAATACCTGATATATAATAACTTAATGGGATAAATTATTTCTTTTTCCTTATGGTTTATGGTTTCAGTGGTTTTATTCTCCCATGGTTAGAAAGGCAGGATAGAGCAGAACAGCTCACATGATAATGGTCAGGAAGCAGAGAGAAATCTTGTGCTCTGTCCAGCATTCCTTTAGTACAATTTGATTCCATCTGGGTCCTCAGCCTGTGAGATTACTGCTCTCCATATCCAGGTTGGGTGTTTGCCCCATGTTTAATCCTCTGTGGGTCTCACAAACACACCCAAAGTTATCCTTTCCTAGGTTTGACTTCTCAATTCAATTAAGTTGGTAAATACAGACAAGTGGACCTGTAATTTAGCCATAGGTTCTGCATTTACTGAGAGATAATTTATCTCCAAGAAGCAAAAGTTCTTCATCTGTAAGATAGATATAATAGGATAAACATGAGAGGACCACATCTAAAATATTTGGTGAATGTTCAGTAACTTGTAAATGATTATATTTTCATTTACCTGTCATTATTTTCTCATTTACCTTTTGTGCTCAAGTGGTTTTGATTGTGAAAACAACGAGGCAGCAAAATATTCTATATATGCAGGCATATTATAAGGGTTTTAATGAAAAATAAAATTTGTATATATAATATTGATATATTTATATCGGAAGGATCTGCCTCTTCCATCTCAGCCCAACCTATTTATGTATCTAAAGATGGAATATGAAGGATTGAGTCCTGCCTTATTCCTCAAGGACAAGCAAAGCACCAGGTGTGTGCTCAAGCGCTTGTCCACAGGCAGTTCATTTCGATCTTGGTCCCCAGGAGATAATAGCCCCCACACCCAGCATTCCACTGTGGGCCTGGCCAAGGACATGGCCCTTGATCCCAAGGAGGCCGCAGCCCATTTTTTATTCTCTGCTTCCTTGTTAAGCTTTCTATAAGCTCACCCCTAAATCCGGTTCCTCACACAACCTCTAAACCCACAGGAAGGTCTGTGACCCCTTAATGAACAGTCCCCACCTATTGACGAACTAGTCCAGCCTATTCCTTTTCTGTTCACCTTTTTTTTCCCAACAATATCTATCTAGTAGATAATATTATGTACTGTCAGGTTTTGTAGTTCAAACACTAAAAATGTCTCAGCAGTTTTCAAGAGTGCAGTACATAGTACATTCTGCAATCAAGTCACTGTGCTATATAATAGAACTTTTGAGTGTGTGTTTCCTAATGAGAATTCTGTCTTCTGTATTCTCTGCTCAGTATCTCCTACTATCTTTGCTCCACATCTCTGATAACCACCATTCTAGCTGTTCCTGTAAGTTAAATTTGTTTAAATTTCACATAAAATCATCCAATATTTGGTTTTCATGTTTAGCTATTGTATTTATAAAAATGTCTTCCAGAACCATCCATATTATCACAAATATCAGGATATCATCTTTTAATGGTTGAGCAACATGTTACTGTGTATATTTTCAAGTTTAAACAGTTTCAAACTTCTTTCTATTTTCATTATCTAACAATTAGAATATGTCTTCTATTGAGAAGACATAGAAGAAAGGTATCTGAAGTATCTACAGTAACTTATAAACCAAATTCCATAGGGATAAATCCTACTTTTTCAGATGCAATCTCTTTTCAAACATTGAAGCTTTTAAAATTGCTATATTTATGTTATTTTTGAAATCTGATAGCTATCTTCAATTTGCTCTTAAATTCATAAGGTGAACTAATGGTTCACAAATAATCACCTTCCGCAACTTAATGACAGCTTCCTGTGGTGAGTATTGCTTCCTTTTTTAAATGAGATGCTTAAAATGGGAAATTTCTCTTTGAATAGCACCAAAAAGAAGCTTCTTTTTTTTACTCCCTTTATTTCCTTCCTTCCTTCCTTCCTTCCTTCCTTCCTTCCTTCCTTCCTCCTTTCCTGGTGCCAGTTGTAGGACTTGAACTCAGCTACTGTCCCTGAGCTGTTTTTGCTCAAAGCTAATGTTCTTCCACATGAGTAGTGGCCCCATTTCTAACTTTTTGGTGTATAATTGCAGATAAGGATCTCCTGGACTTTCCTGTCTGGGCTGGCTGTGAACTCTGATACTCAGATTTTAGCCTTGTGAATAGCTAGAATTAAAGGCATGAGTCACCACTGGAGCTAAGGTCTGCAATTTTAAGAGAATGTGCTTCCCTGTCCCCTGTACTGCCTGTTTTGTGAAGTAAATAAGTGATAAGGGAAAGGAAGGAAAGCAAATAATATGACCTCAAAAGCCAAGCAAAAGGAAAAATATGAGTCTTTCTCCCATTATAAGTAAATGTAATATCTTCCACCTCAATAGTATGCTTCTAGCTGCAGTAGAAAGGACCCCAAATTCAAAAGGAAGCAATACTCATTTATATTTATATAAATATAAATTCCTAAGTTTTCCACAGATCTTCCTATTAATATACAAATGAGTTTAATACACAAGAAGTATTTGTAAGTCAAGATTACCTTCTCTATAGCTAGAATAACTGTAGTGACAGTAAGGCATATTTCTTCAAAGTGTAGCTTGGAGTTGGTGTTACTTAACTATAATAGCAAGAGAGAGAGAGTGAGAGAGAAAGAGAGCAAGAGAGAGAGAGAGGAAGAGAGAGAGAGGAAGAAAGAGAGAGGAAGAGAGAGAGAGAAAGAGGGAGGGAGAGGAAGAGAAAGATAAAGAGAGCCCCTGTTCATGTTGGAAAGACTGCCAGGGAGAGATGCTCTTGGACCAGCTGTTGTTTCCTTTCAGTGGGAATGTTGCTAGTAAGTATGAATCATGATTTGAAATACATATTTTAATGTGCATGGGAAAGGGAACATGATTGAGTTACACATGATGGCACAGCCTTTCCTTCACCATAGAGAACTCATATAAAAATGTAAATATGTGCAACAATTCCCAGCTTTTAAATATCTATTACTTTATGACTGTTAGCATATTTGAAAAGCAAAGATCATCTCCAACTTCTTTGAAGCTAACAGAATCTGTTTCCTAGTGATTGTGTCAGAGGTTTAAAAACTGTTGCTCTCAGTTTTTTCCTTAACATTTAAGAATCTGTTTCTTTTTTTAAGTCTGTCAAAAGCTTTTAACAAATTGGAAAATTGTTGCTCATTCAGTTAGACTGTTTTTTTTTTCTTTCCTGGATGAACATGATACAACAAATCTGTTTTGGTGTCTTCAAAATTAGAGTTTGGCTTATTAAAATAGTTAAATATTGGTTGCTCTCTTTAAGAGTTTGGGGTTGTCCTTTAGAAATCACTTTTTTTGTATGCTTAGGCAATAGTTTCATAACGAACTAGGCAACAGTTGTTCACACAATCAGAGGCATAGTCCAAATATATTCGGTAAAATGTTTCTAAGGAAAGAGTAAAGTAAAATAATCTAATAAAACCATAATAGGAAAAGAGCAGTCTTTTGAAAACTATTAGAGATTAAAAAGTAATTTTATAATTCTTGTTGCTTAGCACTTATTTGTAGTTTACCATGTATTTACTTATAAAAAATTAATGTAGGACATAGTAGAATGTAGCCAGTGGTGTTTCACTGATATAATACCTGGATAATTATTATATTTAGCATCTTATTCATGATATTCTATAAATTGTAAATCCTTGATAAATGCCTACAATATATTCCAATTATTTAATGTGGTTCAAGTCACTTTATTTTCATATTTTTAAAATACAGCTTTCCGTGCTACACAACCAGAAACTACTGAAACTGACAGAAGATTTTCTGTATATGATTCCATTAGAAATAGCTATTTTGTTGAACAGAAAACACTAGATTCAAAATTATAATATAACTGCTCCTCTAACACCCTTCATTTATTTAATATTAACTAAATAATTTGAAGTATGAGTTAAAAATGATTAGAGTTTAGATTCACATACATATAAAATCAACTTAAAGATTCAATTTTAGTGCTCATTGGAATTATAGTTTTATTTTGATTTTTTCTAGAAGGCATTTCATATGAAAATTATTATTTTCAAAAGGTAAATTCCTTTTAAAATAAAGAACAGGGCTGGGAAGGTGGCTCAGTGGTAGAGCGCTTGCCTTGCATGCATGAAGCCCTGGGTTCAATTCCTCAGCACCACATAAGCAAAAAGAAAAAAGCCGGAAGTGGTGCTGTGGCTCAAGTGGCAGAGCGCTAGCCTTGAGCTGAAGAGCTGAGGGACACCGCCCAGTTCCAGAGTTCAGGCCCCATGACCGAACCCCTCCCCCCCCCAAAAATAAATAAAATAAAATAAAGAACAATTAAAAGGTAATATAAATCATAAACCATACCTGCTATTTTATTATTATTAATAACTGTAGTAATCTCAGCATTCTTTTTGCTATTTAGACAGAAGTAGGAATGTAATCATTATCTCCCTTTTTAAAAATCAAGTTACTAACAATTTGGGCCTATTATATCAGAGTATGTATAGACTATCTCTGATAGTGAAGTTAGCTGTATAGCATCATTTTGTTCTTTCAAATGAGTGACAAAGTGTCAGGTATACATCTGGTTTATACTCTGCATGCTTCCTCACTTTAATAGATTCAATGAAATGCTGTGCCTGAGAACATTACTCATCACTTGCTTAAATTACTTAAAATATTCTAAAAATAATTTCAACAATGATACCATGATAGTCTGTCACATAGTGCACTGTGTATATGCTAGGAAAGAATCCAACATGTGTTCCAACATTTTAAGAAAAAGAAGACAAATTTCTACTTACATTACTATGTATGCTTTTAAAGAAGCATGTCTCTACTTCTTTCTCTATCAGCATTCCATCCTTGCAGAAGCTGATCTCTGGTTCTGGGATCCCTTCTTCTTATAATTGAGTTTACCAGGTGAATTTCTATTTGTGCTCTAAACCTTTACAGGGAACGTATCTCTTCCAGGCATATTTTTCTAATCCTTACTAGTAATATTAATTATAAATCTCTGCATTTTTAATTCTTCCTAGTTAGGTTGCATATTCCTTGATGACAGTGTTTGATTCACTTTTGCAATTATGAACTTTCTCAACTGAAATTTGTGAGGATTCCACAAATGCGTTGTAAACAGGACTAGTATGGCAGGTGTTCAGAAATGTAGTGAGGACCTAGATTATCATCAGCAATATAGGAATAATATTTTGAATGTTGGAAGTAATAGGTATTTAAAAGAATGAGGGATTTTCATATTTCATTATGTATATTTTGAAAATATGTAGTCATATTATCAGTAAATGACATTTCATTCATTACACAAGATTGCATTTGATCCTTATAAAACCTATGCTACTTTGAGTACATGAGACACCTGAATTACTTTGAGGTTAAACAACTTCAAAAAGATAATGAATTCTAAGAAATAGCTGTGGATTTGAATTCAAACTATATAATACCAATGGATGAACACCTAACCTATTCACTTTGCTTTTCTAAAAGAAGAGTCACATGACTCTAAGGATTTATGAAACTGTATGTCAGAGAATAGAAGAAATTTGAAATATCAAACACACACTTGAAAAATATGTAGTCATTATTATATTATAAATTTCTGCATGTTAATTAAAAATCCAAATTATATAAAAATCCAGACATAGATATTATTAAACAATATGCATATGCCCATGAAATATCCAATTGATTTCTCAGAAGCATATATTTTAAAATCCGTTAAAGAAATAAAGCATAAAAACTAAAATTACCAGCCAGATACCAGTGGCTTATGGTTGTAATCTTAGCTACTCAAGAAGCTGAGACCTGAAAATTGTGGTTCAAAGCAGCCTAGGAAGAAACGTCCATGAGACTCTTATCTCTAATTAACCACCAGAAAACTGGAAGTAGCACTGGCTCAAGTCGAAGAGTACTAGCCTTGAGCTGAAGAACTCAGGGACACAGGGTCTAGGCTCAGAGTTCAAGACTCATGACCAACCACAAAACAAAAACAACAAAAAACTAAAGTTGCCAACTTCATATTTTGGCCTACAACTGACTTTGCTTCTCAAGACAAGCATTATCTGTCACCAAACTCATCTACTAGAAGAGTAATAGACACTTGAAATACTGACTCCATTCTCTTGCAACAAGCATTTGAAAACATATCAGAATGTGTGTGATTTTTAATAAAATGATAGATAAAAAAGCTTCTTTAGCCAGATACTGGTGGCTTACACCTGTAATCCTAGCTATTCAGAAGGCTGAGATCTGAGGATTGCAGTTCAAAGCCAGCCAGGGCAGGAAAGTCCCTGAGACTCTTATATCCAATTAACCACCACAAAACCCAAAGTGATGCTATGGCTCAAGAGATAGAGCACTCTCCTTGAGTTAAAGAGCTGAGGGGCAGCACCCAGCCTAGAGTTCAAGCCCCATGACTGACCAAAAAAGAAAAAAAAAAGGTTCTTTAATCAAGCAATCAAATTTCCAACAGTTGAAAATTATATGTGAGTTACTGCTTCCCCCTTTTAAAAAGAAGGAATCATAGAAAGGCTTTTGTTAAAGAATAAAAATATTAGTTCATAATAATACTGTGATTTTTGCTATTTATATATTTTTATATATAGTTTTAATGTAAATGTAAACACCATAATATTAGTGAATAATTTTATGCCATCATATGCAATATATACCCAATGGAATATAGTAACGTTTCCCAGAGCCAAAATATAGTTTCAAATGTCCTGATATGCCTCTGATTTCACTGAAATTAGGTTTGACCTTGAGTATATCATGTAAATTTCCTCAGTGTTAGTTCCCTAGGGAAATGTACCTGCTTCCAGGGTGGGCAGGTGTTAATAAATTTGAAAATTAAAAGGTATAAAATAATAGTAAAACATTCTTATTTTAATATGTTGGCAACAACAATAAAAAAGTCAATTAGGGAACAATCCAATTATTGAAATCTTAGGGAAAGACATTACAAACAATATTTTTTTCCCTCCCATGAGTTTAACTTGACTTGAAATGCAACATTTGGTTGTGTGGCAATTATAGTCTGTATTTTCTGAGTTGTTTTGCTCTGGTTTAAGGTGAAAGTATGGGTCAACATTTCCAAAGCATTCGTCTTTTTGAAGACATTATTTCCAAATATGTGATTCAAAATTTCACAGGCTCATTTACCTAGAGTTTCTATCTCCAGTTGGAGAAAACAGGAAAAGAACCCTACTGAGCTATGGGAGAGCCAATTTCTTGCAATCTCCTTACCCAGCTTCCCTGCTGCTTTGAGCCTGAGCATTAACCAGCTGTCTCTACCAGGACTGCACTTGGCATCTGTAGTGACTGAAGACAAAATGGTTTTGAGGACTCACAGAGTGTTCAGATATAAGACATTTATTAAAATATTTTCCTTATGAACTTTCACCTAGTTTTATTAAAGTAGCATTAGTAATAAGGAAAAGAAAATACATGGAAATATCTATAAAGTTCTTATTTGGAAAAAATCTGTTTTGCCAAAACTAATGTAAATAAAATATAAAATAAATGGGTCATTTTTTCCATTGTGAATTCAACATATAATTTAAGTCATAATTCATTTTATAATTATTTATAATATTGGGAACTTTCTCATATGCAAACAAAACACTATGACACCAAACCCTGAAATCACAATTCATTCCTAATTCAGTCACCATTGTAATAGAATCATAGTCACATTTTAAGCCTATTTCTTTTCTTTCTCCCCTACTCACTTTGATCCCATTTCTTAATCAAGAAATCTGAAATAATATCTGCTTAAGTGAAAGCAGATACAGGATGGCATATTTTATAACATTTTGAAAGTAGAAGACTTGTGCAAGTAAAAGATGTAATAAGGGATTTTATTATCTTAGCCTTCTGCTCAAATAGACAGGATATACAGAATTAGAGCTTAAGGGAAGACTGGTACATTACATAACATTTGACTTCCCAGAGCACTGAAATAGCAAGGTGAATTCAAGTCATTTTCTCCATTCTCACTGGGAAATTATGTCTGGAAATAGCTATGTGGTATATTCTCTAGTGTAAGTTTGTTGTAGTATAGATTCTGAAAACCTGTTAAAGTGATCTATGGAGATTGGCCCAATTAATGATACTCATGGCTATCCTATGTTAATGAAATACACTAAGCTTTGTTAGTAACCATTCATCTCTAGTATTTGCAAGTTTTACACTAGTCTTTTGCCTATCTAACACCTTATGAGAGGATCCAGACAGAAGTTGGAATGTAATAATAAAGTCAATAATATGTTTACTTATCAATGAATTTCGGGAACAAAAATGAATAAAATCTAAAGTACATTAAAAATTAGCTTTAAACCATCTAAACCAACTGTTAACTGTTGCTTCCAGCTGGAGTCATCATGAAGCAATTCGATTAGAAAGTTGGAAAGAAAATGTTCTACACAAGTGTGCATGATTTATAAGTCAGACTTCACATTTCAAAGTTCCTGATATTTCAGATGAGTTTCTGCTGTGCATGCCAGCAGCGATACACTTTCAAGTCAGAGAGGAGTATCAGCTAGATGTGGCATCTTTTGTAATTCATTATGTAAACTTAAGAAGTCAGGGGGCATTGCTTGGGAAGGCTGCTTTTCTGCAGTTAGGATAGCCTAGCCAACCTAAGAAATGTTAGAAATTTATTTAAAGTTCCCTCTTTTAACCTACAAAGATTAGGAAACTAAAAAGTTTCCCCAAATGAGAAACTGGAGTGGGGAAACTATTTTTAAAAAGTTTTAGTGGTTGTACACACTTATACAATATATTATATCACTGAAGATATATATAATAAAAGTTATGTATACACACATATATATATCATTATGTTCATCTACATAGACACACAATGTCAATGTGAGTGATATAAGTGATTGATCATGGTGACTGTGAGACCAACAATTCCAATGTACTCAATGACTGTTGTATAAGCCATGAACACCAATTAGATCTTCATAACAATATCATGTTAGGTCTCAACGTTTCCATTTTACAGATGAGAAGAGCAATGTTCACAAGTTGTAGTTGTAGGTAACATGACAGAGCCATGTCAGAGGCTCAGACATGACTTACTACAGGTTTTTATCCTCAATCATTCTGCCATTGGCACAATCAAGGGTGGTCAAACTTCTCCAACTATATTTCTGTGTCTGGTGTCTCTATGCTATGTTTTTATTTCTGATGATTACAGGGCTCTTGAGACACTGTTTGCCTCTGCCCACAGGGAAGTAATATCAATCACCTCTCAAATGCAGCAACCTGTACGAAGGAAAAGGCTTGGAATGATGCTGGCCACATAGAAAATGAAAACTGTTTAACATTGTGTCTCATGTTTAAAAGGCAATAACCACAGTTAGAGGTTGGTCTGGTTATTTCAGCCAACACTTTAGTTTTACAGTGTGTGATATTGAGCTCTTTAGTAAGCACAGTTGGAGAGGGGAGCTTTCTATTTCTAAAAGCCAAAAATATATCCAGTTCCATGGTGTTCCCTAGTAGCACACTAAAATATGCATTCACATAAGCCCAAGCACAGAATTTAGTAACATATCTTCTGACAGTCCAATTTTCCCTTAAGTAACTTCATATTCAAAGGAAGACATTTATTCTCCTTATATTTGGAAATCAATGGAGGATAATCCAAATCTCTGCATCTATAAAACATTAAAAATTATGCCATTTGAAAATCTTGGCTATGTAGTTGAAGCTAATGCAGAAAGTCAGTTGACACTTTAGAGTTAAGAGAACAGAATTTGTAAATTGAAAGAAAAATTAAAAAAAGTGTGGATCATTGACTTTTCAGGATCAATGACTCAATTAAGTTACCTTAAAACTTCACTTGCAAAACTTGCTTTGAGTCAATTAGTTTTTTTTTTTTACACTACCCAAGTTTCACTAAGGGTTTTTTCTATTACTTACATTCAGAAAATATTTTTACTTATTCTAATTTTATTATTATATATTATAAATTATTATAATTGCCTTTAAGTATTTTTAGTTGCTATAATTCCCTTAAGCACTTTTGTCTTTCCCAATGTTTAGTGATAACATTCTGAATGTTGGTTGTACTTAAAATCTGTAATTATCCAATATGTACTTGGTACTCCAAATATGCCCTTCTGCTAAACTATGAACACGTTCAGGATGGTCATTCAGTAGTGGGTATTAGGGGATATTAGCAGTGGATTCTGAAGGAAACTTCATTTTCTATACATACATAGCTACAAATTAAGAAAGATAGTAACAAGGAAAGAGAATATAACAATTAGAAATATATTGCTTTCCAAGGGTAACAGCCAAGGACTTGTCAATCATATCAGTAGAAGTGGTCAAAGGTCAAAGTAGCTATTCTTTGTAGTCATGTGAATCAAACCATATATACAAAAATATTTCTAAGACTCAAAGAGGGCTTTGAAAGTCAGCTGTCCAGAATCATTTTGAAAAAGGTTTTATGGATTTTTATGTCAGTAAAATAAGTATGTGAACTGTGATATTAATTTGAATAAAAATGCTGGGCTGTAAAATTTTAAAAAAATCTTCCATGTATGATACAATTAGAGCATCTTGTTTTCAATTTTTGGGGGGCTAAGTTCATAACTGTAGTAAGTGCAGAATATTTTATATGCTATGCAGTAGTGACATTACTCAATGAGAAATGATAAACCATGTTCAGAAAGGTAGGCAGAGAGAGAGGAAGAGAGGTAGAGGTAGAGAGAGAGAGAGAGAGAGAGAGAGACAGACAGACAGACAGACAGACAGACAGACCGAAAGAGAGAAAAGGAGGGAAGGAAGGAAGGAACAAAGGAACAAAGGAAGGAACGAAGGAAGGAAGGAACCAAGGAACAAAGGATGGAAAAGAGGAAAGAGAAAAAAGAAGGAGTCAAAGAAAGCAGGCATATTAAAAGTAGTTTCCATTAGTATTTGAGGCAATAGATATTGTACTTTAGAACTCTTTTGAAACAACGATCATAAACTCAAAGTAATTCAAAGGAAGTAAACTGCATGTGCTTAGAGAGGAGACCAGGTATACTATACATCAAACGTGCAGGGATGCAGGTGGGTGGCAAGAATTCTGGCAGCTATAGGAGATGTTTTTACTTCGCTTTGGCTACATTTTAGTCATATATGAATGTCATTGTGTATGTGTGTGCATGTGTGTGTGTGTGTGTGTGTGTGTGTGTGGTGTGACGTCAAAGTTTCAATGTGTAGACTTCTGCCTTATGCTCTCACTTGCTTCTTTTTATTGCAAAGCTGATCCTTAAGCACTTAAGCCACACTACTACCCTAGCATTATGTTAGGAGATACGAATCTCAAGGCCTTTTCTATCCTGTATAGCTTTAGATCATGTTCCTCAGATTTTAGCCTCCTGAGTAGTTAGAATTGCAGGTGTGAGCTACCAACAACTGGCAACTTACCTTTTAATGTGAAATGTATATAGTTAAGTTTAACTCAGAATCTTCTAAAATATTATCAATAAAATAGGCTACATGTCTTATGGACTGAAAAGCTCTTTTTTTGCAAGTTTATCTTTGGCTTAAGATGATGGTCCTTTTCTCTGTCACCTTAATAGCCTTAGGGGGAAATTGTACCTGTAAGATGTTAAAAATAACCATTATACTTTTTATAATACAGTTCCACATGACTAGAAAAAATCTTTATCTAAAAATATCAGAAAGCCTTTGAGATGATATGAGGGAATGAAGAGGCAAGGGGCAGGAGTTTTTCAAGGGGAAATGTAGATTACATGAGATTCTTGCCCCTGTTTTATTTAGTGCATGCCCTTTGTTCTAGATATATTTCCAGAGCAATAATCCAGATGTCATTGCTAAGCTTTTTGTTTCAGCAGAAACTTTGAAATGCATTGTATTTTTAGAATTCTCACTGAAGCTTCTATTACCACCACTAATCTGCTAATCTCTAGCCTTTCCAGGAAGGCAATTAAAAATGGTCTCTGAGCAGTAATCCACTGACAAAATGCAAATGGGAGGAACGGTTGACCTTTGGGGAATCAGGTCATACTGTATTCTTTTGCATGTTACAGATCTTTCACATGGTAGACATGTAGCATAAGGAAGGACACTTGGTTAGTTAGTATAAGGTCTTCGATTTGATTCATAATAGTGATAATAATAATAATAACAACAACAACAATAAAATAATGTTTCTAGCCAATGTTTCAGGCTGTATATATAAAATGTTTCAGGCCAAGATCTGAAGATTACAGTTTGAACCCAGCCCAAGACTGTAAGACTCTTACATGAGACTTTTATTTCTACTTAACTATCAAAAAGCCAAAAATGGAAGTGTTGCTCAAGTAGGAGAGTTCCAGCCATGAATAAAAATGCTAAGGGAGAGCATGCAGGCCCTGAGTTCAAGCTCCTGTACTGGCACACGCACAGACACAAAAATAAGTAAAGTAGAAAATTAAAGAAAAAAAAAGAAAGGAAAAGAAAGCATGTACACATTTAAAGGACTTTCCAAATGTGTATTGCCTAAGGAAATTAATCACAAAAAAATTGTTCCGTCTTCGTCAAGAGCCTGCACATTTAGTAAGGAAATTTTAAAAGAGAATTTATTTCAGAGTTTCTTTCATTTTAAGAGTAATTCTTGAATGGCTATTTTTGTGCCTGTACAACCCCACAGGCCTTTTTTTAATGCCCCAGATCTATATTTCTTTTTGAAAGCTAATGGAATGCAAAAATTGCAGTGGGTAAAATATACTTTTGAATCAAAAGTTAGATAAGCAGAGAGTTTCTGAATGTTTCATGCACAAGTGTTTCCGTCTTCCTAGAAAAGGAAGAGCACCTAGCAGAAGCCTCAGTGCCTACAGTTGAAGCAGGTTTATATTAGCTATTTCCTTCAAAAGGAAACACCATACAATTAATAATGGTCAAAGCAATATGAAAGGGTAAAGAATTAGTAGATGGTAAAGTATTTTCCTTGTTCTCTCATCCCATTTCCCATTATGTCTTTTTAATTGTTTTCTTTTAGGATGTAACATTTTCACCCCTAATTTCACAATGGGTCTTCCAATACTTTGATCAAAGTATGCTTTGCCCTCCTGTTTAAGAGATATTTAAAGTGACTCACATTTTCAGTTTGGCTTTTCCCATCATAGTATGTAGCCAGTGAATTCTTGGCATCTTTAGAATTAGAAAGCAAATTGAACAATTTTACTGTCAGCTGAACAAAAGCAGAGTTTTGAGGCCCAAGGGAAAATGCTACTGTGTTTCACACTCTTTCCAAGGAAATTCTAAGCACACCCGCTGGTTTTTCCTCCTGAGAACTACTCCTGACGTACTTTATCATCAACACCCAAGCTCATCTCTGCCCCAGAAAATAAGTCACTCTCATACTGGCAAAAGCTCTTGAACAGTCCAACTCTGTAGCCCTTCCACTTTCCCTGACTTTTAATGAACAAGGACATCTTGTTGACATATAAGGGAAGAGAGGTTGAAATATAATTAGACATCTAAACTCAGAATGGCTTTAAATCATGATTTTTTTAATTTAATTAATTTATTTTTTTGGGGTCCAGTTGTGGGCCTGAACTCTGGGCCTCGGCGCTGTCCCTCAGCTCTTCAGCTCAAGCCTAGCGCTCTACCAATTGAACCACAGTGCCACTTCTGGCTTTTTTTTTCTGCTTATGTGGTGCTGAGGAATCGAACCCAGGGCCTCAAGCATTCAAGGCAAGCATTCTACCACTGAGCCACCTTCCCAGCCCTTAAATCATGAAAATTTTGAAACAGCTTTCAAGTAATTTCTGCGTTGACTTGTAAGCATCACTTATCAGAGCAGGTTAAAGCGAAAATTTTTTCCTACTTGATTTAAAGAGGAAAAGTGTTCACATTTGGCTGTCAAATGACAATGACAACATCTGTTGTTACAAGATGTAGTAGCTACCTTGCTAGAAGCACTCTCCTCTTTTAGGCATGTTGAATGAAAGGTATTCTCACAGTGGAGAGAATTGATTCACAATTTTGGAATGACAGTTCCTCTTACTTGGAGAGAGTCATCACAGGTAAGATATTCTCTGCCAAAGAGAGAAGTGATAGAAATTCTTTCATCTGTGGAGACAGAGAATGACTAGAAAGGTAAGTTTTCAAATAAGAAATCTATTGCCTGAGAAAAATCTCTGACAGGCACAGGGCATGACTTGGGGCTGCTATCTGTGGGAATAATTGGTAGTATTTTGATCTTGTTTCACTGACTATCAAGTACTTGATATTAGCATTCTAAGATAAGCGAAGAAACAGAGGTGAGCTAGAAAGTAACTTGATAACATAAAATAGAATTTTATATAATTACTCTTGCTAGTTAACTATATGTATAGATTATAAATATTGTTAGTAGTAATCTATAGTACGCTAATATAGATTACTAAATGCAGCTAAAACCTTCAAGGTAGTATATTAAAAATGCTATGGTTAAGTGTAAGGTTTTAATTTTAACATGCCTATTTTTATAAAAAAATATATTTGAACTAGGTGCCGTGGCTCATTCCTGTAATCCTAGCTGCTAAGGAGGTTGAGATCTGAGGACTGTGGTTCAAAGCCAGCCTGAGCAGAAAAGTCTGTGAGATTCTTATCACCAATTAACTGCCAAAATATAAAAATAAAACAAATAAAAAGCAGAAGTGGGGCTGTGGCTCAAGTGATACAGCACTAGCTTTGAGTAAAAATGCTAAGAGATAGTGCCCAAGATCTGAGTTCAGGATTCAGGACTGGTACAAAAAAAAAATTGATTTTTTAAAATTTGATTGAAAATGTAACTGATGGTATAATATAACATTTATAAAATGATACAATATATTCTAATATTTAGAATTAATATATATTAGTCCAGTATCAAAGTATTCCTTTTACTGGCTTTCTACTAACTTCTGAAGGGTTATATCTAGTTTGAGCTTCATTTGGGCACAACCAGCAGGTTTCAGCGTGGGGTAAGCTCTGTAGCCTGTATCTACAGATGTTTCTAGAACTGGACTTTTTCCTTCCAGAACTCACTGTTGGAGATAATTAATCACATCAAATAATAGTGCTAACATTAGCAGCAAGGCCAATATAGAGGAGACAACCAGTAAGGGTGAAATTAACATCCTAACCAAAAGAGAAATAAGGAAAGAGTAAAGTCCGAGTAGTGTTTAAAGTGCAGATCCTTCAGTACTCACTATTAAAGAAGTGATCTAATAACAAAATCTGGCTTTATCAGAAATATCTGTTTAAAATTTAGATGAAAGTTACTCACAAATTGTTATATTGAATGAAACACTTTTGTACAACTACCTAAAGATAATAGTAATAATAATAGCAACAACAACAACATAGGGAGATCCATGTAAGTATTCTAACATTGAAGGGTAAACATTTATATTTTCTATAACAGGCTGGACAAGACTTTTTGTTGTTGCTTTATGCATTGTAGGACTGGAGTACCTTATCACTTGATTGTAATTCAAATCAAGGATTGCGCAAGCTATTAGCTAACGAAGATGTCTGTGTCTCCATAAAATGTTTTAGATAGGTACTAGAATTTGAATTTCATAAAATTTTAAAATAAAACACTATACTATTTTTGTCCTTTTTGAATATTTTATTATCTTTAAGTAGTTTACAACAGAGCCATTTTCCAAAGCAGGTTATGAATACAGTGCATTTTGATCGTTGCCATTCCTTTCAACATTCTCACCCAGTCCTCCTGACCCATTCCTTCCATTACCTATCTTCATATAGAGTATACATTGCCTTTTAACAAAGCAATTTATGTGTATAATACATTTTGATCTGTCATCACTTCAACGTCACTCTTTCCTCTCGACCTCACCTTCTCCCTTTTATTTGTCAGTTCTGTGGTATATACAATGATTCTTGCCTGCATTCTCCCTTCTACCCCATTTCTTTCTTCCAAAACTCTCCCCTTGGCCCTATCAACTCTCTTTTGAGTACCCATTTCCTGGTACTTATTTTGTTGGGTTTCGACTTCGTTTTATTTTATTTTTTTTAGAATTACACTATTAGTGCTCCCCACAGTCTACTTCAGTTAATTCATTTGTAAACACTTACTTACCACCCAGTGTGTTTACCTGTCGATTTCTATGTACATTATAGTCTCCACCAATGATGGAAACCATGCAAGCTATGTTTTTCTGGGTATGGCTTGCTACACAATATAATTTTACTCCAGGTGCTTCCATTTCCTTACAGATGGTACAATATTATTCTTTCTGATATATTCAGAGCTTGAAAAATTAATACCCTCGAAAAATAAACCCTCAAAGAAATAACAACCCAATTGATAAATGGACTAATGACTTAAAGAGAGATTTCTCAGAAGTAATAATAGCCATCAGAAACATGAAGAAACATTCAACATCTCTGGCCACAGAAGAAATAAAATCTAAAACAACATTGAGATTCCATCCTTAGAATGGTGTGGATGTGGCCAAAAGGGACACTATTACACTGATGGAATCAGGGAAGGTAAACTTGTTCAATTCCTAAAGACTAAACATAGAACTATCCTATGACTCAACAATTCTGTACGTGGGCATCTATCCAATAGAATACAAACACAATCACACTAAAGCTACCAGCACAAACATGTTCATTACAGCATTAGTTATCATAGCTATAATATGGAATCAGTCTAGATGTCTTTCTATGATCAAATGGATCAAGAAAATGTGGTATATACACACAATGGAATTCGACACTAAATTCTTAAATTTTGCTTTTCCTACTTATAAAAGTAAACATGCCTATCTAGTAGACTTTGTAAAATGAGACCATGGGTCAGATGTATTCCAACCTTTGATTATCCTTATGCTAAGGCCTAAGTCAACATACCTATATATCAGGATAATGATGAGCACAGCATTACAAAACCTGTCAAATGTCTGGTACTCTGATAGTGTATATATACATTTATTTGAATTAAGGAAGGGAAGGGAGGGGAACAACAGAATGATGAGACAAAAGACAAAGGGGGAACCAATTCAACAGCAATATGTTGGAAATGATTGTACAACTTGGGGTGGAGGTAGGGGGGAGGGAAAGTGGGAGAAAAATGAGGGAAGGGGTAACTAATTTGACAAGAAATGTACTTATTACCTTACTTATGTAACTGTAACCCCTCTGTATATCACCTTGACATAAAAATGTGTTAAATGTAATATAGTAAGTCTGCCAAATACAGTATTTAATCTTCCTTCATAGCAGACCTGTGGACTAAGTTGGCATGGAGGGCACATGATCACTTCAGGTCTTCAGTTATGTTGGTATACATGACCTTTGACAAGAATTTGAAAAAGTTTTGAGCAAGAGGTTGGGGTATATTCCCCTGCCTCTTATGCTAAGTTGAGCCATATGATTTGCTTTGGAAAAGTGTGTTAACAGTTGAGACATGAAAAACTTGAAAAACACATTAGTGTTTTCACTCCATAAAAATTCCTGTGGTTCTGTGAGGACATGCAGGGCACTGCTGAGAATGGAGGACACATGGAACAGAACACAAACCCCATAGTCTTATTCAAGGGTATCATAGATTAGTTAGCTGTCGGGCCAACCTTAGACATGTGAGAAAATTCACTACACACCAGTAATACCAACTTACTAATGCACAACAAATCTTAGTTATGTGAGTAACTTAGTTATGTAAGATCATTTGAACGGTGCATATTTGTGAGTGAAATAAATATTTATAGCTTGAAACTTGTGGGTACTTATTATTCAACATAATTATGATGATATAACAGTAATATATTAGGGTAGAGTTTATGACATGTTTCACAAATGTTCAAAGAGCTAGAGTCTAAAATAAATTTGTAAAACATATTAAGTTTAGAAATTTAGAACATTTTCTAAAAATAATCTTTTCAAACTAGATTTACGGATTACCCTGAGCCATAAAACTAGTAAGTTGGGCCAGGTGCCGGTGGCTCAAGCCTGTAATCCTAGCTACTCAGGAGGCTGAGATCTGAGGATCCCGGTTCAAAGCCAGCCCGGGCAGGAAAGTCCGTGAAACTCTTATCTCCAATAAATCACCAGAAAACCGGAAGTGGCGCTGTAGCTCAAGTGGTAGAGCGCCAGCCTTGAGCTGAAGAGCAAGGGAAAGTGCTCAGGCCCAAATCCCCACGACAAACAAACAAACAAAACAAACAAAAACAAAAAAACCTGGTAAATTAGAATTGTGGGGAACAGTTTTTAAGTTCTTTAAATAGCAAATTTAAATTCAAAGTTAAATTTCAAAAGATAAAAGAGACAAAAGTGTTAACTAGTTTGAAGAATGTACAAAGAAGTATTTTAGGGAGATCCAAAATGATTTCCCCTAGAGGGATAGAAATTTGTGTTTGTATTTAATACTTTTATAAATATATTTTCAAAGCAAACTTTATAGATTCATTTATCAAAGTACTGTAGTATAAGAGACAATAATTGACTTTTTTCACCTAAAGAATCAATAGGTATGTATTAGGACACTCATTAATGGTAGCTTATCTTTGTATTGTGAAATCTGAGTAATTTTGTTTGTGTTTTTTAGACATGTTTTCCTGATGTTTAAATACTCATGCACTGAAGAACATATGGTTTCTTTTCAGCCAGTGGCTAGTATGAATAAAACTTTATACTAAAAATTTTCAGTTAAGAACTTTGTACAATTGTTTATTTCTGATGGACAAATGACTAAGATTCCAACTTCTACATCCTATAGTAATGGCTTATTTAATTTTTAAAGCAACTAGAAAACTGTTTTCCAGCAGGGTAGTTTCATTTTTTTGCTCACATGAACAATTTATGCATGACACAGATTCTGCGCATCCTTGTTAATATTTGGTGATGTTGCTTTCTTTTTAATTTACACATTTGATATGTGCATGTTTTTCGTGCATTATTGTGTTAATTTGCCTTTTTCCAATAATCAATGATATTGAAGTTTTTATTAAGAGGAATAAGGAATAATGAAATCTGCTTCATAAATAAATGAATTTTAGTAAAAGAAGACACACATAGAGGTTATTCCTGTATGATACGTATTCTGATGTAAAAATCTCAGAACTCCCAAATATGTTTATGTTTAATACAATTCCAATTACACTCCCCTAAATACTACTTCCAAATTTTAAATCAAATAAGCATGTAAGTTTAACAGACTGAGTAGGCCAAAGTATTGTATTGCAATACTTTGTGGTAAATTTACTACAATAAGTTAAATGTTTGTGATATTTTCATTATGTAACACAATTAATCTTGTATGGAATTGTTATAATAATATTTTATTGGGTCAAAAATAAACAGCTCAAGAATAAAAGTCTAAAAACAGACATATGCACTTTTTATGCATAGATTGCTCTCTAATTTAGGGGTAATGTATTTCCCTTTTGAGAGAAACATGTTCAAGTGTTAGGTTCCTATTTAACCACACAGCATAGTAAGATTCAGATGAATTAGAAATTTTAATGTCAGCCTATCTTGACTTAGTTTTCCACCCTGTACTTCTCATCACCTGACACTATATATTGTTTTCTAGTCAGTTTAATCCACGAAAGAAGATAAGCACCTGTCCTTTCCACTTATATTCCTAACTGTTGAAGAAATTGACAAACAGGATATTAACTGCCTGTGCAAATGCACTCAGTAAGTATCTAAGGACAGAATTATATAAATGATCCTAAATAATGGAAACCATTAAATTTAAAGCTCTATAAATTCAAGGTATCAATAACTGATTAAAAATATCTTGTCATATTTAACTATTGTTGTATGCATAAAGATTCAGTGTAGATTCTTTTCATACCACACTTTAACTCTCAAGTAGTATTTTCACCTCAAAATCAACTTAGGTGCAGACTGTACACTGAATTCAATGTCCAAATGTATTTCCTGTGGCAACTAGTTACAATTATTTACAAAATTTTAAACTTTATAATGTTAATAATTCATCAATATATTTATATCTGTTTGTGAGTGGGCATGGTTTTGCAAGTACCCTTTTAAAGCCCACTGTGGGGAAAGATAGCACAAACAGACCAGACTTCACAAATATTTCATCAGAAAGCAATGTAACTGGAATATAATGAAGTTCTCATTTCACTGCTCATAAAGTGTGTCTGGAAGAACTTTGTTCAATATCAGACTGTCAGGTTTTTGTTCAATATGATAGTATAATGTTCAATATGATGATATTGAATGGGTCAATATTAATTTTGTTTATTTTATATTTGATGTATAAGTATTTAAATGCACACATATATCCGATCTATATTTATATGTTTATATACAGATACATAAATGCACACATTATATGTAATATACAGCAAACAGGTAAAAGTCAAAATTGAAAGTTTTATTTCTAGTTACTCAGAAACATTTAATATTTCAATACCACTAATTCTTTACAAGGATATCTTTTAGTTGATTTTACTAGCTAAAATCTTATTAGCTATGCATATAAATAAACTCTATTTCTCCCAGTAGATGTGTTTCTGACTTGTATAGCAACCCAATTTTAGGAGTCAGAGAGATGCAATTTTAAATGTAGAAAAGAATTTGGAATCAAGATCTCCCAGCTGTCCTCCAATTTCATGATAATTTTACTTTCTCTGTAAGACTGGAACTCAGGAGAAAAATTCTTGAACATTCATATAGGCTGGAGATACATTTTAGAGAAGATGAATAATTGCTTTAGGGCTTCAAGTGAGCGAGCTTATGTCATTGTGAATCAAGGGCCATTGATTATATTCCTCTCCATTCTATCTGGAAATAGTTATTTCACAGAACCTCAGAAGATGAACATATATACTTATCCTAAGAAAAACAGTGAATCTGATAAAACATGGCAGAGTGCTGTGGTTTATTTTCATTATGTATGTGGAATGTGTAAACTTCAGTTTGTGTTTATTCTTAGTGAATGACATCTTATATTTCCTAAATTGCACTCATTAAACATTGAAATATTGGTGTGTTAAATAACAAGTATAATTATGAGAGAATGTCTTTTGAAATGAACTGACTCATGCTCTTTTCTTTCTAGATATCCACAAATGAATCCTAATTCCTTAGGAGTGAAAGTTTTGTCATGTTCTAGCAAAAACATTTAATGATATTATAAAAGAACTCCCTGACTAAGCAAATAGCAAATAGCAGCTTTAAACAGATGGAGTAAAAATCCTAATTTTTATAAGTATGTATTTAAATAGGAATATGTGGGTAGATACTAAATATTAAAACATGACTTCAACCTACTCACTATCAAAACTGTTTGCTATTTTCAGTCAACACCCTCAGATTCAAGAAGAAACAAACAAATAAATAAAGCTGAAGGCAGAAAAGGTGGACCTTATTTTGCCAGCCAGACTTTCCAATTGTATTGATAACTTGTGTTTGAGTGCTTCCCTGAAAGGTAATTTTTAACAGAATAATTGTGGATATATTCAATCATATACTACATAATACTAGGACATGTTATCTCTGGCCAAGAAAATGTTGAAGTCCTGAATCTTATCAATCAAGATATTTCTCACCTTAGAAGTTGAAAATTTTATCAAAAATTAATAGCTTTTTCTGCTACCTGAAGACATGCTTTATTAAGAAGTACAAAAATCAATTTTTTTTTTTGTCATGGGTTGTGAGGCTTGAACTCTGGGCCTGGGTGCTGTCCTTCCACTCTTCAGCTCAAGGCGAGCACTCTGACACTTGAGCCACAGTACCACTTCTGGCTTTTTCTGCTTATGTGGTGCTGAGGAATCGAACCCAGGGCCTCATGAATGTGAGCAAGTACTCTACCCCTGAGCCACCTTCCCAGCCCCCAAAATTAAGTATTTTTATTTGCATAACTTACCCTAGATCTGACTGATTTGTTTCTTTACAAAAATTATTTGCTGAAATGACAGGTTTATTTAGTCCAGAAGACTAAAAAAAATAACCTTCATCATGAGTTATAATATAGAACAGTACAGATCAAGAAAATTTAAAAAGTATTCTGAAAATATAGAATCCAATAAACTTTAAAATCTAGAAGAAAAGCTTCTATGTGTAAAGGATTTAACATTTACAGAGTAGTACAATAAGAAAAATATTGAACACATGAATCATCTTCAAATATTGAAATATCTTTCTTACAAAGAACTGGGGTATATACAAAGGAGATAATACAATTTAGAACTAATTCCTGGGATTTCTTTAGGTCTAAAACAAAAAGACTAAAAACTGTCACTTATTTCATCAAATTCATGTAATGACAGCAGCAAATCCATAAAATGGAATTTTATGAGTGAGAAATTGGATTTGATCTCAATTATACAAGTATTAAGAAATTGTAGAGCTGGGAAGGTGGCTCAGTGGTAGAGCACTTGCCTTGCATGCCTGAGGCCCTGGGTTCAATTCCTCAGCACCACATAAGCAAAAAGAAAAAAGCCAGAAGTGGCGCTGTGGCTCAAGTGGTAGAGCACTAGCCTTGAGTTGAGAGACAGCACCCAGGCCCAGAGTTCAGGCCCCACGACTGGACTCCCCCCCTCAAAAAAAAAGAAAAAAATTGTACCATTTATTAATAAGCATCTATGTAATAAACAGGAATTTTGTTTTCCTTTATAGACGGAGTTAGTTTTAACAGATGATATATAAATCAATCTGTTCCCTATTAGTTTCTGGAGACATCTTTACATATTACTTACATATGTAAATCAACACACATTTCATATTTAAAGTGTTTCTTTAGTGATTATTATCATTTAGTGATTATTATAGTTGAATATCTACATGAGTAGAAACTATCTCTACAGACTATGATTATTTTATTGATATATCTGTCCTTTTGTTTTCTTACTCTAGATTAAAGGTATGTTTTTCCTTTTGCTTTACAGTCTAACAGATACAGTGGATCAAGTTCCTTCTATTGGTCTTTTTCAAAGTTAATGTTACCAGTCATTACTATAACAATGAAGTATGATTAGTTCAGCCTGTCTAATATCCTTATTCTTAAAAAAATTATTTAATTTGGAGATATGTTGGCATAGATAACTTTTGGTTTCTGTGCACACCACAGAGACTCAGGAATTAAGATAGTCAAATACATACTATAGTGATGGACTATATTAGTGGAAAGGGCTGCTTTCTTAAATGCTATAAAAATCTCTGAATATTACTTCATATTTCATGACTCATTGATAATGTGTTTTATTTTAGGACTATCTTCTGAAAAGCCAAGGTCACATTAACCAACTTCTTGCTAGTAAACCTTTCTGTAATTTGAAGAAGAGAGTTCATAAATCTAATTTTAGCCATAACTATTTTTCTCAATTCCATTGTATTTAGATTAGAAGACTAAGTCAAATGGGTTTCAAGACATGGTAGGATTTATTTACAACTTTAAACATTATTAATGCAAACACAAATATTTTGGTAATATCTGCTTTGATGCTTTACATTCACATAGACTATAACTATTGTAATAGTTTAATATTTCATGTAAGTGAAATTACATTGATGTTGAGATTTGTCTTAAATTTTTTCCAAATTGTCACTAAATTTGAAAAAAAAATTTATTGCTACTTTGATTCTATCTTACAATAAACATAATAAGATAGGATTTCTTTTTCTTTTCAAATATATAATTATAAGGAAAGATCCTCAAAATCTTCTCTGAATGACATAGACATTCAGAAACTATCTTCCCAATATGTGCATACAATTTTCATGAAGTATTTTTTAAAAAGTACTCTATTATCCAAGATTTAACTACTTTGCCCTACTATAAAACTTTTCTTATTATATTAAACACACACTGTATTCACATAGATAGATAAATCTTAAACAGGAAGAGAGAAAGCTATTACTCATTTTATGTAGCCAACTATATATGTAGCCAACTATATATATATATATATAATGGAATTAAATGTGCAAGAAACTGAATCTGATCTCAATCCACACATAGCTAATGTATTTATCTAGTCATAAGTAACATTTCATTTATACCCACCAAATTTTGGAGCATCCATTGTTAGATAACATATTTCATCTAAACAGATTCCAGCATGTATGTTTAACACAATATGGCCTTTCAAAACACATAACCACAATACTATTATCATATTTTTAAAATTAGCAAATTTTCTTAATATCATTTAATGATATGCTATTTCTTTTTTAAAAGAATTAGTTTGGGTGGGGTATAATGGAGTCAACTCACTGTATTTAATATGTACTAGATATGTATTATCTCCTTTGATTTAGACTTAAATATGCATTTTAAATTTTGGTCTTATCTATAGACTTACACTGTTTTTCTGAGTCATTTGTTTTTAGAGATTGCAACAATTGGATTTGGCTGATTGCGTCTTAAGGATACTAAAAGAGGGTGTGAGCATTTCTTTCATTTTTAAAATTTTATTGTAAAGGTGATGTACAGCAGATTACAATTACATAAGTAAGATAATTAGTACATTACTTTTTGAACAGCATTACCTCTTCCTCCATTTTCTTCCACTTCCTTCCCCTTCCCCTCCCCCCAAGGGGAGTGTCTAGTGAATATCACAACATAGTGTCTACTGAATATCACTGTTTAATTGCTTCATCCTTTTGCCCACATTTCTGTGACTCCCCAGATCATATAAAATTATATAAAAGACAGAGGGTACAGAGATTTAAAAAACAAAAACAGAAACAAAAAAACAGTGACAACAGGAATAAACCAAATGAGAGAAAAAAGAAAAAAAATTGCAAACAGTACAATAAAAAAAAACTGTCTTGTTTCCATTTCTTGGAATTCATTTCAATAAGCATCATTTTATATAGTCATATGCACTTTACTATTGAGCCATTGTGATTCTCTCTACAGAATTTCCTCCTTGGTTCTTATCATGCTGTTTAATTAATCATATCCAAGTGTAATTGTTTGTCTTTTACCATACATTGGATATACTTGTAGATTTATGGACAGTCTACTTATTACAAATGAGGGAATCCATGCAGCCTGTTCCTTTGGTTATGGCTTACTTCACTTAATACAACTTTTTTCAAATCTTTCCATTTCCTTACAAATGGGGGAATGTCATTCTTTCTTCTGGAAGCATAGAATTGCATTGAGTTTGCATACATTTTCTTGAACCATTCATCCCCTGACAGGCATCTGGGTTGATTCAATATCTTAACTATGATGAATAATGCTGTGATGAACATGGTTGTGTGGTGGCATTAGTGCTGGCTGATTGTAGCTCTTTAGATAAATGCCCAGAAGTGAGATTGCTGGACCACAGGGAAGTTCTACGTTTACTCTTTTGAGGAATCTTTATACTTCTTTCCAGAGTGGTTGAACATTCCTACCAACAGTTTAGTGGTGTTCCCTTTGGGCCACATCCTCACCAGCATCTGTTATCATTCATTTTCTTGATAATGGCCATTCTAACTGGGGTGAGGTGGAATCGCAATGTTGTTTTGATTTGCATTTCTTTTATGGCCAGAGATGTTGAACATTTTTTCATTTGGCTACTGACCATTCTTATTTCTTCTTCAGAGAAGTCTCTTTAAGTCTTTAGCCTACTTATTGATGGGCTTGTTGTTTCTTTGAGAATTTTTTTCGGTGTGTGTGTGGGGGTAACTTTTTGAGCTTTAAGTATATTTTAGATATGAGCTCCTTGTCTGATATATAGCCAGTATAAACCTTCTCCTAATCAGTGGGCTTTCTATTTATCCTGCTAGTTATGTCCTTTGACATTCAGGAACTGTTCAGTTTAATGAAATCCCATTTATTCAGCCTTTCTTTGATTTGTGGATTTTTCTAGACTTTAAGAAGTTTCATCCTATGCCAAGAACCAAGTGTTTCCCCTATCCCTTCCTGTAATAATTTCAGAGTATCTGGTCTTACACTGAAGTCTTTGATCCATTTGGAATTGAATCTGGTGCAGGGTAACACAATTTAAATGTGGTAAAACTGGATGGTACCTATAGGTATAAATGTGGTAAAATTGGATGGTACTTATAGGTATTTTTGCTCTATTGCTTGCAGTATTTTGTCAATTACATAAGAGTTGGCAGAATTAAGACAGTTGAGTTTTCGCATCAAAGACAGAATAAGCAGAAGAATAAATGAGGAAGCCGTGTGGTTCTGTAGTCTCTGTCTTCAGCTCTGAGAAAGTCAGTGCTACTGCTGTGGCTTTGGGGGCAAGGTACCCTGGGAAGGGAAGGTCCCAGAGCCATTTAGATTGATTATAGAACCATTTAGACTGACTTTAAGGAAGAAGGAGATTTTCTTTTTCCTTTTCTGTAGCAAATTATTGTCTTTAGCAAATACTGGGAGATAAAGGAACCGTGAACAAATGATGGGGCAGTCTCTGTCTGATGCAGGTTGTAGTACTGAATGCAACCAGTGACTGAGGACTTTAGAAGCCCAAAAATTCTAAATAGAAAAATAAACATAAACAGGCACTTGATATACCAGACATTTTTATTTCCTCTGTATCTATCTTCAGAAGATATCTTTCATTTGAGTTGATTGTCCATGTGTATCAGCAGGGCTTCATTTGTATTTAGTTACTGGCCAAAGACAAAAGGTAGATGATTTTAAAGCCACATTATAAGGATCTATCAGATGGAAATATACTGATACATGGTAAAATGGAAAGAAAATGGGAATCCAATCATCTGCATTTGTAGATATAAAATACATTCAATTTGTAGCAGGAAAAAATGTCATTTTTAGTATATACCTCATAAGCCTTACTGACAGACTAGCAGGATATGATCATATATGGGAAAGAAATCCATAAAACTATTTTGTACTTCTGTTATGACATTTTACAGATAAGGATTTCTGTCACTCCAAAGCCATGAATTCAGGCTTTGTCTACTCCACCAGTATTATTCAGAAATGATGCATAGTTTCCTTCAAGTCCTGTTTTGATATTTTCAGAGTCTTTTTCAAGTAGTTAAATCCATTGGTAACACTGGATTTTTTGGCATGTTTAGCAACGCTTGGAATCCATTCCTTTCATCTTGATGTATTACAAAATACATAGTATTAAAATCTGGAGATTTAAGAACTTTTACAAGGTGGGATTGGCTTACATAACTGTGAGCTGGCACAATCATTCATCTTCAGAAGCAGAAGTTTCATTTTTATTTTATTTTATTTTTGCTGGTCCTATGGTTTGAAATCAGGGCCTTGGGACTGACCCTAAGCTTTTATTACTGAAGGCTAGCACTTCACCACTTAAGCCACAGCTCTACTTCTGGCTTTTTAGTAGTTAACTGGAGATAAGAGTCTCATGGACTGGGTTCAAACTGCAGCCCTCAGATTTCAACCTCCTTGAGTAACTAAGATTATAGGCCTGAGCCACCCATACCCAGCAGAATCAGAAATTTTAACAAAACAGATTTGGCAATTGGATTGTCAATCCCATATGGAAGCCAGTAATTAAAGTCAAACAGTTAGCTGACAATTGTGCCTAGAGTTTTCTATTGTCAATTTCTTGTCTTAAATTCTTTTGCCCAGTCTGTTAGATTATGTTATTGTTCAAAAATTTACTCCTCTATATTGCAAGATTATTTCTCCCCACCTTGTTGAAAGCTCACTTGGCCACATAATATGCTCTGACCAATGGAGTAGGGAGCATACTACTTCCAAGCAAAAACACTGAGTTATCATGTGGCTCTGCCTTTTGTCTTTTTCCTTCAACCAGGAGAGGTAGGCTTGACCTGATGGTGCCTACTCCTTCAGTTAAAAGCCAGAATGAGGATGATGTGGAGCAGAGCTGAAACAGAATAAGGGTATGTGTACAACATGGCTATAAAGTAAAAGATTTATCCTGTGAGCCCCTGAGATTATGCTGCCATTTTCAATCACAGCTGAACTCAGAGTAAGCTAACACATTCAGCCTTTTAGCTCCTTGGTACATTTCTTTTGTTGAACATCAGCACAACCTCCTGCTGGCCTGAAAAGAAAGAACATTTGATGCAGTGATCTAAATCTGAAATTCTTTTGAAAGGAAAATGAGCAGAACAAGATGGAAGGGTCCAATTGTTATGTAAGATGGCGTAAGAGTTTCCCTCTTCCTTTCACCCTCTAGAATAAAAATATTAAAATTTTTATTAATTCCAGTCTCTTCATGTACCAAATATTTTTCATACTTCATCACTTTGAAAACACTCAAGAGTACTAAATGTGTCTTGTTCATCTCCTCAGTTTTCAAATTAATAAAATGAAGCTTTGAACTTGGAAATTTAGCAAATATAGATAGAGATAGACAGATAAATAGATAGATAGATAGATAGATAGATAGATAGATAGATAGATGATAGATAGATAGATAGATAGATAGATGGATAGATAGATGTGTGTGTATGTGTATGGTTAAGTAATTTTTTGATAATGCCTTTCCATCATTGAACTGTTGTTCTTCGGAAGTTTGTGTTTCATGATAATAAACATAATTCTGAGTAAAGATAGATCCATTTTTGGATCTGTGAAATATAAAATTTTGGTTTTATTACCCTCACAGGACATGGAAAAAAAGATGAATAAGATACAGGGTGGTTCTTATTTTTTAAAATAAAGTTTCATATCATCTATAAAGCAAGCTTAATAATTGAAACTATTTTTTTATTTTTAGATTATGATCTTTATTTTTTTATGAATGAACATTTTCCTACAAGAAATGTTGGTAGTCACATATATTGATATAGAGTTAGTTCTGGAATCATTAGGCAACATGATGTCCTTCTGTATGTTTGGTTTTATTTCAATCTCTCCATATGAGATGGCATGCATGTTGAAACAATAAAAAATGGATCCTGCTTATGATTCCTCTTTAACATGAAAGTCCTGCAGTCTACCTCAAGGGAAAATTAAACACACATTGAGAGCTTTACATTTTTAAATGGACTTTTCAATTTCACTGTATATATAATTAGAAAGTAATTTTGTTCTTAAATTTCAAGATCATTATTTTAAATATAAAATGTCAATGTTTCTTAGGAGTCGACAGATAAATTGTATACCATAAGTCATAATAACTAAAAAAAAATCTTGGTAACACTCATTCTTATCAGAATTCTTAAATTAACAAATAAAATAAACACTAGATCAGGTGATGTTAAGAGAAGGATCCCAGGGTAAAGAAACAGATTCAGGTGTTGATAGGGATTTTTTTAAGTAGTTATGATCCTTTCCTATTTATAATGTTTTATTTTATATTGCTTGGCATCTAAGCCTGATATTTGGCATCTAAGTCCAACAGAATATATGTTTCAATTCCTAGAAAATGATGAGTAAGGTATAAAACAAAGAAATGGCTATGTTGTGTCTAGGCAAGCAAGACTTGATAGAAATTCCACCAATCATTTTGCAGCCTGTGAACAGTCATTGAGATGGGTATGGTAGAGATCACTGGGACTGATACACCTCAGGGAATACCTGGTAACTGGACTGAGCCAATGACTACCCCTGAAAAGAAAGGACATTATGGGCAATGTGTGTTTAACTGATTGTCATGACTAATAATAGTGGTAATTAATAATAATAAGAAACAAACAATCTAATAAATCAGGGCAAATTGCCTATTAGCTAAGACCAGCCCAGATAAAGAATGAATTAGTGAAGAATGAGTACCACTTTTTATTCCATAGGTCCAGCAGCACATCCCAAGTGCAAAGAATACCCTACTTTCTGAAATTCCTGATACCAACAAGAAATTCTTCAATGAAATGATTTTCTCAGTAAAAGAAGCAAAGTTATGTTCTACATATACCACACTGAGAACTCTAAATGATTTACATATCATATGTAAGCTTCAAACATCAAAGAATATACATATTTTGAGGCCTGCTTGTCTAGAGGAATCTATTAGGTATGACTTATATCAAAGTAGAGTTTTAAGAAGAGTGTTCTGCATAATAAATGCCTCAAGGTGACTTACCCTTTTCACTGAAGGTGAGAAACTATAGTAGACTGCTGCTTGGAAGTCACCCAGGAGATAAATGATCCATTTATAGCTAAGGAACACCTGAACAGCTCACTCACCACAGATGATGCAATATTTTCCAATACAAGAATTACTATAATTTTTGAGGTAATAAAAATCACAGATCATTCAGAGAAGGATTAAGAACATTATTAAGAACATCTTCAGAAAGAAAGAATGACAGAAAAAGCATAAGGGCTTCTAAAAACAAACAAAAAACCCAAAGCAGGAATATAGAACCAAATCCAATCCCATAGACTTTGTAGGAATTCCATTATTTATCTTTGTTTTAATTACCTTAGTTATAGTTCCTCATCTTTATTGGTAATTAAATACTTTTCAAAAGGACTCATATGCTGCTAGGCACCAGTGGTTCATGCCTGTAATACTAGCCCTTTAGGAGGTAGAGATCTGAGGACTGTGTTACAAAGCCAGCCCAGGAAGGAAAGTGCATAGACTCTTATCTCCATTTAACCACCAAAAAGCCAGAAGTAGGGCTGTGCTTAAGTAGTAGAGTACTAGCTTTGAGCTCAAGGACAGCACAAGGATCCATGCTTTTTCTTTTGAAGAGCTGGCAACTAAAGTAGTTTGCTAAGGAGATAAGAGTCCATTTTTACTCAACTATATTCATAGATCTACGCATTTAACAACAAAATAATTAGAGTTTCAGTAAAGAAGGTACCCCAAACTCTGAGAAAGAATTTTGCATGAGATCTAGAATCTTATTTTCTAGGTAACAGTTATAAAAACAGGTGTACAACTTCCCAGTGATTCATGAAGCCGATTTCCACCTCTCTATAAATTTATATCCTGAAATCAAGTGCCCAGGTAGGAGGAACTTTGAAGTTCTGTTTCTAGATATGAAAAGTAATGTGACCATTTTTGTCACAAGAAAAAAAAATGTGAACATGATTGTTGTTTGGGGACAAATAGAAGGACAACAAATACCCTCACATTATATACAGTCATAACTGGTATTTTGTGAAATAAATCAAAGGCAAATGACATCTCTTTAATTCAATCAATAAAATGGGAATAAAATGATAGTTCCCCAAACAGAAGGAGTTCTGAGCTTTAATAAGAACTGGTGAATTAATGGCTTCGGAGAAGCCCTTGCTATGCTTACAGATCAGAGCAGAGTGAACAAGCTTATGACTAACACAGAGCAAGGTGAGAGCTCCAGAGCAAGAAGGAAGAAAAGAGACATAGCTGCAAGGGCAGAGTAAAAGTAAGAGTCTTCCCAGTATCGTCAGAACTGCTTGAAGAAGACATCAAGGTTCTGCTGTCATTCATGTCACATATAATATGTATGGACATATATATGTGTGTATATATACATATGTATATATATATGTATACATGGGATCATTTCTGGGTCTCTTTTTCTGTTGCCTTGGTCCTTAGGCCTGTTCTTGTGCCAGTACCAAGCTGTGTTTATTACTATGGTTTTGTAATAAGAGTTTGAAGTTTGACATTGATATTCCTCCAGCCTTTCTTCCTGCTAAGGATTGTTTTGGCTACTCAGAGTCTTTCATTATTCCATATGAATTTTGGATTGCTTTTTCTATGCAGCCAATACATGGAATCAATATAGATGCCTCTCACTCTATGAATGGATCAAGAAAATGTGAGATAGACAGATAGACAGACAGACAGAAAATGGAATTCTATGCTTCCATCAGAAAGAATGATATTGTAACATTTATAAGGAAATGAAAAGACTTGGAAAAAAACCATATTAAGCAAAGTAGGCCAGACCCAGAGAAACACATATTGCATGGTTTCCCCTCATTTGTTGTACCTATAAATTCACAAGTAAACACACTGGAAGGTAGAATAAATACACTGGGACATGATAAATTATACAAGTCTCAGCATTCACATAGTGTGAGACCAAAGGAGCATATTCGTAGGAGAGGAACAATAGCTATGTGTATATGATCAAAAATAATATTTATTGAAATAAACTCCAGGAAATGGAAACAGTTTTTTAATGTTGTTGTTTTTATTTTCCTTTCCTTTTGTCTTGTGTGTTCATTTATCTATCTTTGGGCGGATAAAGGAATGTACAAAAATGGTGGGACAAAGGGTAAGCAAATGTAGCAGTGATAGTCACTGGACTTGATGAGCTAATACAAATTTTGGATGGGGAAGGAAGGGTAAAACTGGAACAGAGTAAGGGAATAGGTGACATTGTTCAAGAAGAAATGTACTCATTTTCTAACTTATACAACTATAACTCCTCTGTACATCATCTTTACAATAACAATAAAAATGCATTGAAGAAATCCAGGCTTAAAAACTAAAGCTGTGTTCTGAATGTGAGGATGATGAAGATGATGTGTGGTTCCAATACCTACATATAGTTCCTATTCTCCATACGTAAGTAGCAAAGATCTTCAGTTCTTCAGGCTTTCTTTTTAGCATAGTGACTAGATTCTTTGTTTCACAGAAACATTTTCATGTAATGAAATGACATTTATCAATTCTCCTACTCCCTAGAATTCTATTCAGGGAGTTTCTGCCAACATCGATAAATTCTAGTGTTTTCTCTACTCCTTCCTATTGAAGTTGCAATGGTTCCAGTCTTACATTGAGGATTTTGATTTACTTTGAATACTACAAGATGAGAGACAAAGATACAATTTCAGTCTTCTGTGTATGGATATACAGTTTTTCCAACTTGATTTGTTGAGGAGTCTGGCCTTTTTTTTTTTTAATTTTAGCATATACTTTTGATTCCTTTGTCAAAAATCAGATGGCTGTGGGTGTATGGGTTCCTTTCTGGGTATTTTAGTCTGTCTCACTGGTTTTAAGTTCTGAAATACCAAGACACAAGTACCAAGATAGTGATTCCTTGCTGGGTTGGGTTTTTTTTTTTTTCCAGTCGTGGGGCTTGAACTCTGGGCCTGAGTGCTGTCTCTCAGCTCTTCAGCGCAAGGTAAGGGCTCTACCACTTGAGCCACAGTGCCACTTCAGGTTTATTGGAGATAAGAGTTTCATGGATTTTCCTGCCTGGGCTGGCTTTGAACCGCAATCCTCAGATCTCAGCCTCTGAGTAGCCAGAATTACAGGCGTGAGCCACTGGTGCCAGGCTTGAATTTTTTTTTAAATGATTGAATTTTTAGGTCATCTTTGTCAGTAAGTTGCAATTTGACAATCTATGAAATATTTTTGATCCATGCTTAGTTTATTCTGTATATACAGAAAGTATAGTATTGATAGAGGCATGACCGTGCACATGCACACACATATTACAAGCCCTTTTTATTATTGTTATGTTTTATTATTATTATTATTAATTATTTTGTCAACGACCCGCTTCCTCTGTGTGTAACTCTTGTTGAGTCAGGCTTTACTGATTCTTCCTTGCTAACTGCCAAGAAGTATGTCAAATTTCCTCAGCACAGAATAGTTCAGCCCACATCCATTAAGATGATCAGTGCCCTAATTTGACATTTTGCAAAGGACAAGTTTTCCTTGGTTTTCCAGAACTTGCTGACAGAAGCTTTCAAATTTAGTCAGGAGGCTTCTGAACTCGGAGCTTTATGCCGAATGCTGCCTAATCTGACCTAGTTCCACCCAGGGAACAGGAAGCTAAAGGAAACACTGGAACTAAGTTGATACTAAGGAAAATTACTGGGCAAATGTTAAAAATCAAAACGTAAACCTTTTGTGTAATTTTTTACCCAAGTAATATCTCTCTGGTATTTAGGCAAGTTCTAATCCTTTGGAGATTAATCCATAAAATGAGGATAATGCCTCTTATTGGCTTTTGAAAGTAGCTGTAAAGAAAAAAAGAGCTCTATTCTGTTATTCATATTATGCCATCTTTCGATGAAATTATAAACTTAAGGGCTAATATCCAAGCCATTGGTCACATTCAGATAATAAATAAAAGAATTTCTATATTTAAGGCTGTAATTAATATTTTAATTACCAATCCTTTCTTGAGAACTTGATTACTAAAGTATTTACCAGCATCAACCTAGAACTAGGGTAAGCTCTTTTGCAAACTCACTGTGGTCTAAGAAGTGTACACCTCTCACAGGATATTCCAGGTGAGCCTGATTTCTGGTCCATGAGCCCTCCTCAATAGATCTCCATTGAAACACAGTTGGCTTTGCCTTTGCTTCAGAATACTAACCCTAATGATGTGAGAACTCACCCTAAGTTCCTCAAGCCTGCTAGTCTCACAGCCTTCTGAAGTTCCAGAAGGCACCTTCTCTTCGATCCTTAGACACTTTCATTCCTATGTGTTCTGCTTCTTATAAATGAACTTCCATCTTGATCCCTACTTTTGTAATTCTTTTCTTGAAACTTCCTTTGCACACTCCTACTCTTAGCCCTCATTTTCCTTCTCACTAAACTCACTGTGCTCCTATTCTTAAGAGCTCTGAACCATGTACACATTCCTGAAACATGGCTGTTCCACCTATCAGATGTTATTATTCCTAAGGCCAGCTCTCTAGCCCCTTTTACGAGTATTGCTACCATGGCTAATTGGACAGGTCTTTGCAATTGTTTTGATGATGAAGGTCATCATCAGTTCTCAATGTTACATTATCAAATTGATAGTCAGACTTTTTCTTCTTACTAGTTTAAATCTCTACTAACATTTTGAACTATTATGAACTACTGGGATGAGTTTCTCTGGATCTTACTTTCAGTCCATACATCAGATGACTCTCATCCCTGACATCTTTAAAGGTTGTTCTTATAAGCTAGCACATCACTTAGGGCACCCCAGGCCTAGTTATTTTCCTGTGTGAGTCTTGATCTTTGGAAGTTGATAACCTCCTCTAATTTTCCCATAAGGTTTGAGCTAGTTTCAAGGAGGGATCAAAACACTAATCTGTAAACTATTTATTTATTTATTACTACAAAGAATATAAATTGAATAGACACATCAAAAGGTACCATCATACTTAATATGAAGACACTACTATGCAATATTGCCATTAGGGTAGCAGTTTATGTGTAAAGGGCTGTGTGTTAATTTGAGTCTGCAAAGTGCTTATTCACTAAAGCATTATGTACAGGGAAAATTAACTGGACTGCAGAAACTAATCTAGACAAGAGGAGCCAAATTGTTCACAAAACAATTCCCGAGAGATAGTATGACAGGATTTCCAAACGAGTTACAGCATGTCAGTAGCTGGGGTGGTTTCAGGGTCAGTGGTTGGTACACAAAAATAATGACTAGGGGACAGGTGGTTAGTTAAGGCATCATTGCCCCGGAGTCAGGTATCAGTGGTCCAGTTGGGTCATCTGTACAATGACCCCAACCTAGAGTCAGGAAGCAGAAACACATGATTCAGAAAAAGAAAGTTGGAGATAAATGTAGATTCCAAGATGTATTGCAAAAAGACTTTGCTGTAATTTTTCACTCCTAAGTAAGCATATGGTGTTAATATGCAAGTCTTCTGAAGGGAAAAAATTAAAGAAGCAATTTGAGGAAGGGTGTTTAGTTTTAAACCATACCGTACTGATTTTATAGATTATATGCATCATATGTGTTAGTTTCAGGTTAAGTTAAAATAAAAAAATCACAATTACTATATTAAATAGAACAGACATTAATATAGAATATATTATTTTATGTACTGATTATGAGTCAACATGTTATGTTTATATCTTTTGTTATATTTATTCATCTATCAACACTGTCTTACCAACAAATCCAGGGTTTAGTTTCATGCTAGTTCAAATCTTGGTAATTGAATTTAGATTTTCAACTTCAAGTATGGAAGTTTCAGTTTTTATAACAAATAATAACATGTTCTGCTTAAGATATACAAACAACTGGAAGGGTTAATAGAGTAAAATAACAATAGCTTGCAATTATGTAGAAATATAAAATTTTATTTCTTAAGACACACATTATTAAAAACATTTACAAATATACTCTTGCCTTTATCAAGCAATATGAGATGTGTATAGGATGCTAAAACCTTTTAAACTTCAAAAAGCATGTTTTCTTGTAGTTATATCATATTTCCTTTTAAGCAGTTATGTTAGTTATGCATATATTTGTGAATGTAAAAGATGGTTGAGATAGAGGGCTTTGTTTGGAAAATACCTTTATAACATGATATGGGACAATGTCTTCAAAATAATTGCATAAAGAATTCTAAATGTTGACCCAAGGAGGAGAGATTGCTTCAAGTCCAAATAGGGCCTTAGAAAGTTCTGAGTGTGAAAGCCATATCTCAAAATTTTGCTTTGTTTGGTTCTACCAGAGACATTGTTTGAAGGAATGAAAGAACCCTTCACCAAGTATTGTATAAATATTTAATCTCCAAGTCACTCCAAAGTGGCCCTCAGCTATGGTTATAATTGGTATGATAGAGGGAAATGGCTTAATTTAGCTTTTAATGAGAGCATCTTTCCTTTATGATTTTGTAGTTAGTGATTACAAAATGATCTTCCCCTTACTTCACTTCACAGTTTTCTTCCTATCCTTTGGTTGACTATAGAACAACTTTTCTTGTTTTTATAATTTAAGTATTACCTTATATCTATTATTGAAATAAGTTTAGAGTATTTAACCCATCTGATATCCTTCTAATCCTGTGGATGAAAGAAGCAGATATTAAAAGACCTATCCAAAATTGATGATGAATTTGAAATTCAACAAAAATATATGTCTAACTTGTGAAATGTTTTAATAGCACTTACAACAAGAATTAGAGCCATGACACAATCACTTCAAGTAGTGAAATCTTGTTATCGGGATTCGAAGTACAAGAGACTAAGACATATCTCAAGAATAACACATTCAGGTCCTAAGTAAAATGGGATGTTGTTTTTTGTTTCCTACAATCAGATACAAGTTCCAGACACTCTGTGATTCTTTAGTTATCATGTATTGGGAATACATTTGCTTCTGTGATTCTTTCACTATTTTGGGCTTCATTCTCCTTTATTTGTTGATTCTCTCAATCTCTACTCTTCGGTATTATTTACTGCAGCACACTTGGTTAGATACTACAATGTGCATTTCTCTATAACTTGTTAGATTGGTAACTTTTGAGAAGAGGAAATGGTGGATAAGGTCCACAAATGAGAGGTTTACTGTATACCACTTTCAACATTTTGAAATCTGTATAGTGCATTTATTCTTAACATGAATTTACTAAATAAAAGGGATAAAACAATCCCTAAGTGATAACATCATGAAGAAGATGAGAAAGTGAAAAGGAAATAAAACAATAATTAAATGAATACATTAAATGAGTAAAACAAGCAAGATATGTTTTCAAAATCAAGATTTAATGCAGAATTTTATTAAAGGTAAACTGAAAAAAATGACAGAATATACAATCATAGGCTAAGTAAAAATTATTTAAGAATTAAAAGCAGGATGCAAGTCTGTTAAAAAAAATACCAGATGTTATATTTCTTGTATTAAATTTAGAGATGTGTGATCAAAAAGCCAGAAGTAGAGGTGTGGCTCAAGTGGTAGAGTGTCTGCCTTGAGAAAAACAAGCAAAACTGTGAGGCCCTGATTTCAAGTCCCAGTAGCAACATATGCACACACATGCATGCACACATAAACATACACACTCACACACATATCCATACACACATTAGAGGTATGTGATACATGTTAACAAAGTAACACTGTACTTAATGGACATGAATGGAAGCTAGTTTTAGTGGTCTAGAGCCAATGGGAAATAATAACAATAATTAAAATAAAAAATACAGATTATGAAAAATCTCATAACTAAAAATAATGTAGTCTTGAAGTGGCATATTCTAAGCCATGCATAAAACTTTAATCACAGAATAATACATACAACACGTTATCAAACAATACACCTAGTGTTCCCTTCGGCAGCACATATACTAAAATTGGAACCATACAGAGAAGATTAGCATGGCCCCTGCGCAAGGATGATACGCAAATTCGTGAAGCGTTCCATAAAAAAAAGAAAAAAAAAAAAGGGCTGGGAAGTTGGCTCAGTGGTAGAGCTCTTGCCTTGCATGCCTGAGGCCATGGGTTCGATTCCTCAGCACCACATAAGCAAAAAGAAAAAAGCCAGAAGTGGTTCTGTGGCTCAAGTGGTAGAGCACTAGCCTTGAGTTGAAGAGCTGAGGGATAGTGCTCAGGCCCAGAGTTCAGGCCCCATGACCGGACCCAAAAAAACAAAACAAAACAAAAAAAACAATACACCTAAAAGGTAAGGACATTTAGTAATGTTTCTACAAATATTTATACTAGTGGAGAAAGCAATGATTCATTTTTTAAAAAATCATAAACTTTACATTCATTTAAATTCTGGTGATGTTATTCATTCAAAACAGCTTATATTCACAGCAATGCTCAAGAATTCATATCCCCCTGAAAAATATTGAGGACCCAGAAATCCCAATAGGGATTTTACTCCATAAATAAAGAATCATGAACAAATTCATTCTTCTACCTAAATCCATTCATCAGATTGTGGAACTATGACAAATATGAAAAATGTTTCCCAAAACACAGAGGTTCTAAAGGATATAGGGTCTTCTGTACTAAATACACTACAAATAATTCCCAAATACTAACTGTCAAGAAAACCTGATAGCATTTTTTATTGAGTGTACCATAATAGTTCAAAAATATTGTCCAAAATCCTGGTAGCATTTTTATTGAGAGTATTAAAGAGATATCCATTTTTTGATAGACATGTAAGTGTTGCCAATAAAACCTTTTAACATTATGCAAGAGCTTTTTTCCTTTTTTTTTTTTTTTTTAACATGGATCTGTTATTTTGCCTCTTACAGTAATTAACTTCTCCACAGGCAAGCATGCTTCCCTACAAGGTAGGTATTCCCAGTTCCTCCTGTCGTTAATCACCATAGTCTCACTAGCTCAGTCCTGACAAGTTAAATTCCACACATGCAATTTTATTCTAATTTACAGAACTTTTAATTACCACTGTAACCCATGATTTCAGAAAAGAGACTGGTGTGTCCTGCTGATATTCGGACCCCACTTAATCTTTGACTGATTCCCATAATCAAGGAAACAAGCACTTTATCAAGAGTCAGTACAGCTCATCACAATCTTTTTTTTTTTCCTTACTTACTTTTTGATACTCAAGTCACCAAAATGCTTGAAGATGTTTTATCCTTGGAAGTCACTAAAACAATGAACTTTGAGAATATCTTTCCACAACTCTTTGACTTAATATGAGCTTGACTAGCTGAGTTTCTAGATGATCATAGAAAAAACAGCATGCAGGGGTCTTGTCAACAATCATGATATACATAATAATTTAGCAGGCATTTGTCAGACCAATCTGGGCTTGTCTTTAAGGAGACTCACTTTTATATTTGATCTACCTTGCATACTGTAGCTTGATAAAATAAATATTTACCTGTAAAGAGTTTCTGACCAATGAACTTATTGCATAGCATTGAAAAGTGATCATAAACATTAGACAAAACCTGTATGAACTGATGTTGTTTAGTATCCTACCCTAGAGGTTCCTTTACTTTGAAGATTACAATCTTAGTAGGTAATTTCAATAAAAAGTCCCAGGATCCACATCTGGTTGGCAGTTAGGAAGGGGGAAGAGCACTTAAATGAATGGGTTCTGTTCACCATTTGTTCCGTCTTTTATTTGTTTCTTCCTTACTTACAAGCCAGTTAGCCACTTTGAGCTCAGATAATACACTGATACTTGGAACTAATATAAAATGAAAAAGTTGCTATATTATAAATATAAAGTGCAGATATTCTAATCTTAAATCTGAATATCTTTAAAATCAACTATTAGACAATTATTTTCCTTATACCTACCTTCTTATAATAGTTTCATTTTCAGATTCTTAAGCTAGAGCTGTAATATAAAGAAATTAATACTTCTGTAAATGGATTTAATAATGACAAAACTAACACTCTGCATTTCAGTTTGATCCATTCCTAGTAAGGTTAAACCAAGATTCATAATCTTTATATAGTAATTTGCTTCCTTACCTGTAAAAAATATGGATTTGGATAGTAATAAGTGATAATATATAAAAAAGACTTTGTGTTAGAGGTCAGAAAATATTTTTGTCTTTGAAATATTTATAGGTTTAAGTTCTGTGTGTGCTTATCTCTTGAGGTTTTCCTTGAGATCTAGGCTTAAATGAACCATAAAACTCAACCTCAGCCTCATCTGGCTTGGACAAGCTTTACATGGTATGTGCTCAAAATAATAAACTTGAAATTTAGCCCAGATTTGTTGAAAATTCAAACTTCATAAAATTGTCAAGGCCCTGAAAACATAATTAAGCTTATGATAAGCATAAGCAGGTATGGAATTTGTTTTAATTAGGAAAATACAAATAAATTCCTACAGTCTAATAGAAGAAAATAGTAAATTATCTTTTCTTATCCTGATTTCTACAAAGACAAATGATGATGATAGCAAAGATAGCATTGAACATTTAAATGATAACATTTTAAATAAGAACTTGGGTTTTTCAATGAAACCTCCTCAAAATACTCAAAACAGAATAAAATAAGGTAAGTCTGGTGCCATTGGCTCACACTTTTAATCCTAGCTACTCAGGAGGCTGAGATCTGAGGATCCCGGTTCAAAGCCAGCCTAAGTAGGAAAGTCTGTGAGTCTCTTATCTCCAATTAACCATCAGAAAACTGGAAGTGGTGATGTGGCTCAAGTGGTAGGGCACTTGCCTTGAGCTGAAGAACTCATGTATAGCACACAGGCCCAGAATTCAAGCACCACAACCACCAACAAAAAAAAAGAAGATAGGGTAAGAGAAAAAGAAAAGACTGTTCTCTACTTTTTAGTTAGCATGATGCTTGATATTATCAGCACCAGATGGTGAAAAAATCATTTTTTCTACTCATTTCAGAGTAAGAATAGGTCTAAAGTACAGAGAAATAACTAGAAAATATTTTACTGAATATAGATGTTTAAGTTTAAAACTTAATTTGTGGTGTGTGTGTGTGTGTGTGTGTGTGTGTGTGTGTGTGTGTGTGTGTGTGTGCTGGTACTGAATCTTCAACTCAGGGTCTGGGTAATGTCTCTTAGCTGTCTTGCTGAAGGGTCCATTTCTGGCTTTTTCTGGTTAGAGTTAATAGTGTCATAGATTTTTCTACCTGAGGTAGCTTTATACTGTGATCCTCACATATCATCTTTCTGAGTAGCTAAGATTATTGCCATAAGCCTTAGGCACCTAGAAACTTTTACCTCTTGAGCATAGCTGACTGAATGGAAGAGGAGTTGAATATAAGAATGTGTGAAAATTTGGTAGGAATAGCTCTTTGGTCTCAGGGACAGAGGTGAGATGACAAGGGAACCTCATCCTTTGGAAAGTTTCACAATAAGACGCACACGTTGTGCCGCCACTGCGGTTCTAAGGCCTACCACCTCAGAAGTCCGACATGTGGCTAATGTGGCTACCCTGCAAAACGCAAAGAGAAAGGATAACCGGAGTACCAAGTCCAAGAGACGAAATACTACGGGGTCAGGTTGGATGAGGCATCTAAAAATTGTCTATCGTAGATTCAGGCATGGATTCTGTGAAGGATCAACACCTAAACCCAAGAGAGCAGCTGTTGCAGCATCCGGTTCATCTTGAGAATTTAAAAGATTAGCCATACAATAAATGTTCTGGTTTAAAATAAAATGGTAGAAATATGAACAACTTTTGGATGAATGAAACTTATGAATCTCAAAAAGATTTATCTAGTGTTAGATTTTGAGGCTCAAATAGAAATGAGGTTAAAACAGTAGGAAAAAAAAATCAAAAACTTTGATCCTTCAGTCTTGAAAAGAAACCAGTATCTTAGTTGCTGAGAATTATTTACAACAGTTTTCAAAAATGCCTATTCTGTAATTTAAGTGCAAAGTGATCCTGTGTTGATAGCTTATTGTTGGTATTTTAAACAAGTTTTATTTGTATATTCTAATTGGGTATGGTTTGAACAGCTGGAATTTGGGGGAATGACAATAAATAGGTGGGGGGCAATTGAACTAAATATCATACCCAATAAGCTAGTTCAAGGGGATTGTGTGTTCACTAATTGAAATCTTCCCATCAGTAAGACTGAATATAAAAGCTTTTCAGAATATGAACTTACACTGAGATGATGAAAAGCTACAACCATCAGGTATCTGATGATTATAAAATCTATTGTAGAATGGAATTTTGACAATTATAGAAGTCATTATAGTTATAATTTCTTTTTAAAGGAGAAATATTTTATTTCATGATCTACATGATTCTTAAAAATAACTAATAATACTTCAGTCAGGAGCCCTGAAAAAGAAGTCATTTATAAAGTGTGCTTGCCTTCCCTGTGAACATTGTTTTTTCCTTCACACCTTTCTTAATAGGCCCCTCTAAAATTTAGAAATACTATGGTTTGTCTGACTGTCTGAGAGTTAACTTGAAATGATCATCTTTGCAAATCAATTTAAAAACATTTTGCTCTAAAAATTCTTTAAAAGACACTCAACACGGTCTGTTAGACTTTCACAAAGGAAATGCAAATGCCCTTGCAGCCTCATTATTTCATAGCCCTCAGGGAAGTCCTGTATAACAAGCTACTAAGAGCATTTTGTAGGACTCTTCATGAATAAAGTTTTATGATAGGTTCTCTGAAATGTGTGTTAAGTATCATGTCTGATATGGTACACAGTAAGACACAGGTTGAATTTCTCATGTTCTCTACCTTTAACTTGGAACAATGATCTTTATTCTGACATGTGATACTGCCCTTTCTCCAATTCTTTTTGCATCTTATACATATATAATTTTGCATGTAAGTAAGCTGCTTAATATATAATCCTTTCATATGTATATAAAATATTGCATACCAAAGCCATAGGACTGAGTAGGAAGAAAATTAACATAGTTAAATTAACATTGGTTCACTTGATCCAGCAGGCACAGCAGGCATCTACCTCCATCCTTCTAATTCTATCATTTTCCCCCAAAATTTAAGTTGGACATTTTTTTCTAATAGAGTTTCTATGTAATTATTTTCCTTCTATAAAACATTCTAAAGTGTCCTATAAATTCTGGAAATACAATCATGAGTAAAGAAGATGTAATGTTACTAAGGAATACTAACAAACCTAAAGCCAATATACCCTCCTTAATCTTTCTGAGGGAAAGACTATGGGGTAATTTTTTGGATACACACTGAATAGCCTGCTAAGGAATATGGAAATATGACCAAAAGCAAGGCAAATATCCATTAATTCAACAGCTATTTCTGGAGCACACAATTCTACATGTTAGGTGTTCTTCCAGATTGATGGATATATTAGTGAATAAATACCAAAAATCTCTTTCCATTTAAGGTTTACATTTAGTGAGCTAGATAGACTGTAAGCATCATAACAAATAACTTGAAATTACATTGGACAGGAAGTAAATTAGGTATACCAAACTTGACAGAAAATACCAAAAAGCAACATATTGCAAAGGAAAATTGGTAGCAAAGACAAAATTAAGCAATGTGCAATAAAGAAGTTTTAAGAAACCAAAGATGATAATGAGGATTGAATGGAGAGAAGAGAGCATCCCTTACTGAGAGTCAGGTAAAACTTGAAGATAGAAAGAAATAAGTGAAATGATAGAAATGGATAAGTTTTCTTAATGAGTATGCTTAATTATATACTACTGTTGACCTAGAAAGACTGTCAAAGAAGTACATCTCTCGTTTTAAACATGTAACTTCCACATGGGACTTATGTGTTCCTAGGAATCTTAATGAAGTTAATTAAAAGGCAAACCAGCTCTGGATTTAAACCCTTACTATAATAGTAAAAATTTGAGAATTATAAATGACAGAAAACCAACCTTTACAAAGCCAAAGAATAAACAAAACACAAAAGCACATTAGCTTCAGGCAAGCGCCCAACCAAGATGGTGAAAATAGGATGGCATGCAAGGAGAGTAAAATCTAGATGAAGTTTGTCTCTATAACATATAGGTTATAGGGGCTGGGAAGGTGGCTTCAGTGGTAGAGCGCTTGCCTTGCATGCTCAAGGCCCTGGGTTTGATTCCTCAGCACCACATAAGCAAAAAGAAAAAAGCCGGAAGTGGCGCTGTGGCTCAAGTGGTAGAGCGCTAGCCTTGAGCTGAAGAGCTGAGGGACAGCGCCCAGGCCAGAGTTCAGGTCCCACGAATGGACCCAAAAATATGTATATATAGGTTATAGTTTGTATATTAAATGAAATATATGCTTGAGTAATTCTTGATAGTTTTAGAAAAGAATAATACATTATTAGACTAAATAAGCTTCATGTTAAAGTGAAAAAAAAATTATCAAGTCACAGATTTTGTATACCAGAGCATTTATAAAATGCTTCCCAAGTTAAAATCATATTTAATGAATGAATTTACAAGACATAACTATGCCAGAGATAATTTATAGAGGAACAAGAGACACATTAAATCATTTATTAAGGTTAAAGTACAAGTTAATATATATACATATATATATGACATTGTAAGGATTTAATTTATGTGATTATAATCAGCAGTTAAACTTTTTTTCAACTTAGAAATTTTAGAGGATGTATAAAAGAATGTATCACCTTGGAATTAGTTTTGTTCAAATTATCATGCATACAAATGAGAAAGAAAATATGTCTCTTAATATTTATGTAGAAACCAAACTAAATTCATAAGCTTTTTGAGCTTATTTATTTCCTTTTTTCATACTATAATAAATATACTTTTTCATTTTTTTTCCTTTTTTAAGTCTAATTTACTTAGTTCTGAAGTTGAGATTTTTTTTTCCAATTATCCTTTTATGTCTGAACTCACTACGAATTAGCCTTGTATTAAACTTCTAGGGCATGTTGAAAAAACTAAAATAATTTAATATTCAGGACAATAATAATAATGAATTACTTCCTGAGCACACAATTTTCATTTAGTATTCTTTTACCATCACTGTACATTCTCACAAAAGATATGCATTGGTGTGACGTTCAGTCCCATCAGATTTCCAAATGTCTCAGTTTCCTTGTTCTAGGTTAGAGATTTAAAAAAAAACAACAACTGTGGTTCAGTAAGTCCATTAACTTTCAATGGAAAAATTTCCATTACAATGCCATTAGATATTTCTACCACTTTTTTACCAATAGCAAATTAGTAGTATAAAATTAACTACAATGTAATAGATACTCCAATATATTATTGACACTTGTCACGTTTTAGAAGTTATCAGCTTAGGGCCTTATTTAATGTTTTACTAAAGAACACCAAGTATATATATGTCAAGCTATGATTTCATATTCTGAAAACCACTTAAAGAACACTTGTATGTTATGGATTTTATTTTTTCCACTTGAAGAAGTATTCCAACTTGGGATTTAAAGTCCTCATTAGAATGTTGAATAAGCACAAGTCACAGTAGATGAACACCTGATTAATAATAGAACCCCACTTCATAATAAATTTAACCATTAAGGATCAGCACCACTTTTTAAAATATAAAAACATGCTTATACTGAAGCTCTATCATGATTTCTTCCTTTCTTCTTTGCTCATTGTGAGGCTATAGCACAGTTAGGGGGAATATTCTAAGATCCATTCTTTTGGGTCATCCCGAAATTATATATGTGTTGTTTAATTTGGTCTGGCTAGATAGAGAAAATACTCATATACAATTTCAATTTCCCTTAACACAGTTTTGTTCATGATTATTTTCTAAACTTGAAATATAACTTTTAATTTCACATAAGTGCATGCAGATGGGAACTATGACTTAAACCAGAGCATGTGGGAACTCTCTCCCTAAAATAAGAATCAAGAGCAGAGACTGAGAAGGGAAAAAAACAAAAAAAAACCCCAAAACAAAACAAAAACAAAAACAAAACAAAACCCAAAACCTGAAGATATTGGGTGCTGAATTTTACCCAAACCGTAGTGTAAAAGTAAATACCACCAAGGTTGAATTGTTGAATGCCTAATGTTCTTTCAACAATTTTCTTTTCATTTATGTAAACTGGAGTCAGTTTTGTTGAAATCTCAAACTCTAATTCTGTAATCTCCCAGTTGGTATCCTTGAGGCACTGCTGCAGATGGGGCTACTCCATTTTTATAATTTTTAAATTAGTTTGGAACAAGCTGCTCACCCTTTGCTAATAAGATTTGCTAGATGAGTGACTTTGGGTTCAAGGATTAATGTTCCTTCCTGCTTAGTTTCCCTTTGTACTTTCTTCTCCTCTCTAAAATCTTCATGTTTATAGATGGTCTGTATTTAAGTTGTAAAAGACTTAACAGAAAAGCAAACAGCTCACGTTTATGTATATTCTATGCATTTTAACTTAGAAAATTATATAAAATAATAGTTTTATTTATAGTCTTTGGAATAATCTATATTGATCATGAGTTTAAAAGTATTATGAAAAGGGTAAGATACTCTCCAAATGCACACCAATGAGCTCACTGGTTTATCTGTAAATGATAATGGTATTTATTGTTTCACTAATCTATCATTAGAAATAGACTTTTACCCCCAACAACAAATCCTCAAAGAAACAACTGCCCAATAAATAAGTGGGCTAATGATTTAAAGAGAAACTTTCCTGAAGAGGAAATAAGAATGGACAATAGACACATGAAGAAATGCTCAACCTCTCTAGCCATAAAAAATGCAAATCAAAACAGCATTGAGATTCCACCTCACCCCAGTTAGATGGCTATAATCAAGAACTCTAATAACAACAGATGCTGGAGGGGATGTGGCCAGAAGGGAACCCTACTGCATTGTTGGTAGGAGTGTAAACTTGTTCAGTTTCCTCAAAAGACTACACATAGAGTTCCCTTATGACCTAGCAATTCCACTTTTGGGCATTTACCCAAATGATCACAAACAAGGCCATACTTAAGCTACCAGCACAACTATGTTTATTGCAGCATTATTTACAATAACTAAGATATGGAACCAACCCAGATGCCCCTCAGTAGATGAATGCATCAAGAAAATGTAATATATACATATATATATATATACATATATATACATATATATATATATATATACATATATATATGTATATATATGTATATATATATATACTAAGTGAAATAAGCCAGAACCAAAGAAACATAGGTCCCATGGCTTCCCTAATTTGCAATAATTAGTGTACGTCTAGGATAATCTTACTAGACAAGAAAAGGTCAAAAGGTATGCACATATGACCATATAAGATGATGTTAAGTGAAATGAACCCTAAGATAGCAACACAAGAGGTTTTATCTTTGTGGCTGTGATTTTTTTTGTTTGTTTCTTCTGTATGTTCTTCCCTCATAGTATAACCCCTGTTTACACTGTATTTCATTCTGATGTCCTGCATCTTTTATATACATGTTTCTAATTTGAGGAGGGGGAAGGAAATAATAAAATTCTGAAACAAGGATACAGGTTGATCCATTGTAACAATGATATGTACAAGACACTATGTTGAAAATGAACTTTACAACTTGGGGTGGGGAGGGAGAAGTTGAGAAAGTGGGAAGAAAGGGATGGTAGGGAAAAAATAAAGAAGGTGGTAACAATGCTTGATAGGAAATGTTCTCATTACCTTATTCATGTAATTGCAACCCCTCTGTACAATATCTTTACAATAAACTATAAAAAACGTAATAGCCATTTATACAAAGTGTGTGTCACCAATACAGTGACTGCCATATTAAAGGAAGAGAATGCCAAGAAAGAAAAAAAATTGAAAACAGGAAGAAATCGTCCTGTCTCAGGAGGAGATTTAATTATGACAAAATAAATACTCTGAGAATCAAATATTAAATAGTTCATTCTTTCTGACTGATTAGATTTGTTATTTGTTCACATCAAAATTCTGTAAATATATGGGTCTGTTTCTTGATGGTCTATTCCTTTCCCTTCAGAAATATTCTTTTAGGTTGTATGATCCAGGAGTAGTTTCATTGTGATATTTCCATGCATACATACAATACGCCCTGACTCAGCTCACCCCCTCCATCTCTCCTAGTCTGGAATTTATATAAGACTATGTTTACATAAGACAAAATAAAAATTTTTAACATGAGTTACATAAAAGTAAATTCTAGATGAACTTAATTAATACTTAAGTATGAAAAATTCAAAGTCTTTAGGAACTTTTGATAATCAAAATATATCATTGAAGTAAATCACATTGAAAATGTGAAAATAGCTGTGTACTGTCTGTGACTCATGCCTGTAAATCCTAGCTACTCAGGAAGCTGAAATCTGAGGATTGCAGTTTGAAGCCAGCAAGAAAAGGAAAGTTGTATGAATCTTGTATCCATCCAATTAATCACCAAAAGCTAGACATAAAGGATTGGGTCAAGTGGTAGAACAATGGCCTTGAGCAAATTACCTCAGCAACAGTGCCCACACCATAAGTTCAAGCCCCAGGACCAGTGCACATGTACACGTGCACACGCACACACACACACACACACACACACACACACACACACACACACACACACACAGTGAAAGGAAGGCTACCAATATTTTCAAAAGAGATTAATTTTTTGCAACATATGAAGTTTACTAAAATTAATGTTCCAATGTCTACATCTATATTTATATAAAATGACCAAAAGAACCAGTTATTTTCCCCAAAAGGAAATCAAACATAAACACAAAAAAGGGGCTCAGCAGCATTAGTAAGTACAGAACTAACAAAACCAAAACAGAATACTATTATATATTTTTTAAACTGGAAAAAAATTGAGAAGTTAAAAAATACAAGTGTTTGAGAGAATATAGATCGATGAATACTCAGAAATTGATGAAAAAAAAAGTAAACAGAAAACAAACTGGCATTCTTATACTTCACAACTAGAGATTAAGCATATCCTAAGTAAATGCTCTCCAGAAATTTCCCAACATACAATAATTGTATTAATGTTAATAGATATAATGTTTACAAAAACAACAAGAAATAGTTCATAAATTCACTAGCAGAAGAATAGACACATTATTATAGGCTTGGCAGAGTCACACAGTGACACATCTTGTATAAGTAAAAGGATTTCAACTTTAGTTTCATTCAATAATATTGATAAATCTTTAATATATTATATTGAATAAAAATTAAAAAAATAAAAACACAAACACGTGACAAAAGAATGCATACATAAGGGCTGGGAAGCTGGCTCAGTGGTAGAGCACTTGCCTTGCATGCTCGAGGCCCAGAGTTCAAGCCCCAGGACCGGACCAAAAACAAAAAAAAGAATTCATACATCATTTTTATAGATTTTGAAAATAAGTATAGCCAAACAGCATACTGTCTCAGCCTATGTCTGTTTGTGAAATAACATTACAAGAATGACAGAATAACAGTGGGAAATTGGGTTAGTGACAAGGGGCAGAGGCAGGGGATAGAGGATAGGGAAACCAGAGGTCCTCTCTCTGGAAACCAGCTTGTTGTTTGGTTACCAGTACAACTGGAAAGTTATATTTACTAGCTACCCAGTAGAGGTGGGTTTTTTTAATATTGTAAAGGTGATGTACAGAGGGGTTATAGTTACATAAGTCAGGTAATGAATATATTTCTTTTTTAACACCTGTTCTCTTGGTTCTCAGTTTTTTATTTCCTTCCAAATCCCTCTCCCACAAGTTATATAGTTCATTTTCAACATAATGTCTAGTGAGTATCATTGCTGCATCTATTCATCCTTTGTCCCACCATTTCTGTGCTGCCCCTTACCTTCCTCCAAACAGATAACCTTACACACAAGACAATAAAAAAAATCAAAAATAGTGACAAAGCAGAAAAAAAACACCAAAAAGCAAAAAGAGAATAACAGAAAAGCCTCTGGTTTGCCTTTCTTGGAGTTCATTTCAATAAAGATCATTTTATATTATCATACATGCATAGCTATTGAGCCTTTGTGATCCTCTCCTAAGATTATCCTCATTTGGTCTCACTGTGTGCATGCTTAGAGTCCTGTTTAATTTACCACATTCAAGTGTAGTTTTCTGTCTTTTACCATACATTGTGTTTTCGTATAGATTTATAGGGGCATTCTAATTACTTCAAATAAGGAAAACTATGCAATCTGTTTCCTTAGGGTCTGGCTTACTTCATTTAATATAATTTTTCAATTCTTTCCTTTTCCTTGCAAATTGTGTAATATCATCCTTTGTGATGGAAGCGCAGAACTCTATTGTGTATATATACCATATGTTTTTGATCCATTTGTCAACTGAGGGGCATCTGGGTTGATTCTTTAAATTAACTAAGGCACAGAATTTACAACAAACATGGTTGTACTGGTAGCTTTAGTGTGGCCTTGTTTGTGTTCTATTGAATAAATGTCCAGAAGTGGAATTGCTGGGTCGTAGGGAAGCTCTATGTTTAGTCTTTTGAGGAACCTCCATAGTTTTAAGAGTTGAAAAAGTTCTGGAAATGAAAGTAATGAAGGCTGTATAATAATATGAATGCATTCAATAGCACTGAAAGTGTATTTGGTATACTTCACATTGGCTGTGATGGTAAATTTTGTTGTGTATCTTACAACAATAAGGTTTTATACATATACATAAAAATTAAGAATAAGAGAAATTAAATTGTTGTAAAAGGTCAAGACACCATATACCTACCATACAATAGTTGTGGCATTAAGAAAAATTAAAAATAAAAGGGAATAAAAGTAACATCATAGAAAATAAATCAATGACATTGGCACTTGCTTTCATAAGAAGAGATGGGAGAGCCAGGTGTGATAACATCCTTGCTATATGGAAAGCATTAGGAATATCATGGTCCCAAGCCATCCCAGCAAAAATCAACCCTATCTAAAACATAATCTAAAGTAAAAGGGCTGAAGATATGAATCAAGTGATAATGTAATCATGCCCGAGTTTAAACAAACCAACAAACAAAGCAGAAATAGAAGAAATCCACTCATACACAGAAGTGGAAGCACAGGAATATAGAAATAATTAAGGCATCTAGTGAAAAACTGAAGTTAATGAACATACAACAGGCATTTGATGAGTGGATAATTTCCACATAGTTGATGTTAAAAATGTATTTATTATATATTAAGCAAATAAATCCCCAATTATTTCCAATTGCAAGCTGGTGGCTCATATGGAAGATTGTATCTCTTAGGAAGATCTAAGGTCTATGTTTGAGAGCCAGTCTGGGTAGACAAAACCTTAAGACACTTATCTGCCATTAATAAACCAAAAAGACTGAACTATCGTGATAGCGCAAGTAGGAGAATGCTAGCCAGAGCAAGAAATAGAGGTCTTGGGTTCAAGCCTAGTTACCAACACACACACACACACACACACACACACACACACACACACACACACACACACACGAAATAAATAAATTACCAATTTTCTGTAATCTAATGTAGCATGTTGTCTTACTGCAGCTTTCCTAAGCAGTATTTATTTGGAATCCTTCATGACATTATAAATGCAGATGATTTCTTTTAAATATCTCATACTTAATATTTCTAAGATATAATTATGGACAGAGATTTTAATTAAAAAAGATGCATCCAGACAAATATTACAATTTCACTATCGTGTTATAAAGATATTTAGTATATTACTTTTGTTATAGCATGCAATATCAACTACTGGCTGTAGCCAACTTACACTTTTGGAAATAAAACCACCAGCTTGGTCTTTGGTACATCTAAATGAAAATATCAAACCAATCTAGGAATACATAGTACATGCTGCAGCCAGAGCAATAGTCTCATGCATATATGGTTTGTTGAATCATATAAATTAGGATCTTAGCCTTATCACAAATCTAACTGAAGATAAATGAAGAGAAGCAAGTCATATTTTAAAATCAATGTTTGACATTTTACTTTAATTTTAATGGACATTTTTCACTCTGATAAAAATCTGAGTTTTCACAAATTATTATTGATAAATAAGTTGTAAGTGAAACTAAAAAAACCTAGTTTCATTCTTCAGTAGACTTTAAAAGGCTGATCAAATTTTATATACTTTGAAGGGAAATCAATATTCCAACAGCATGAACTCAACAGGTCAATCTGTTCTGAACAACAAACAGAGAAGGAAAGCCCTGCCAGACTCTAGTAAAGGTCTCAGGTTTGACTATAAATTCTGTTAGAGTAATGACTGTGTCTATTTGTTGATAGTCCCAGAACTTCATAAATTAGCCTCTCAATAAATTCACCTTGCTGATGTAATACCTCTTCCAATGCAGTCTTTCTATTTTACCAGATAAAAATTTCCATCTGTTCCTTTCAGTAGAAAATTAACTAGACAAAACTGAAACCATCTAATATATACATGTTTCTAAAATGGGATTTGTTCTTAGATAACACAACATCAAAAGCAAATATCAACTAATCCCTTTGATAACTAATCATAAAATCAAATAAATAGGGTCTGAGCCAATATCAATTCCTTCCACGCTCATGTTAGTCATCAAAATATAAGCAGTGGTAAAATCAGGTCCTGTTTACATTTTGCTGTGAAATTTACTTTCCATCATTTGGGAGTTTACAAAGAAAAAAAATCCCTCTTGGTTTAAGAATATTTTCTATGTTTAATTTTAGTTGTACATTTTTCATTTTTAGATTATTATTTTTCATTTGAATCTGTAGAGCTGTTAGAAAATATGGAATAAATTATTGAGGTAATCATCTGCTGTTTTACCATACCCTTCTGGTGCCAGCTAAAATTAAAATGGGAATATCAGTATTTGGAGATTTAAATGTTAGACATGATTGAAATAGTACAATTTGAAAGAAAGGCTTCCAGACAAATCTCAGTATTGAAAAGGCAGCTGATTTTAATGACTACCCTTCAGGATTCCCAATTAGTCTAATGCATTTTTCCTTTCTAAAACTGCAGTTTTAATCAAATGAAGTCACTTTATTGTTAGAATTTAAATTTGGTGAAGGATACAGGACAATTCAAAATTTCCCTGAAAATAGTATAGAGTTAGACATTTCTCCTCCCAACCTCCTCCAAGAGCTTCTGACCACTAAATGACTAGATCTCAGGTGGCAGATTTGTTATAAAATAAATTGGAGTTGCAGAGATGATTATTTCTTCAGGGTTCACAAATGTGCTACAGAGAATGATGTAAAAAGATTTCTCCTCTATGCCCTGAGAGCATGTGACATCTTACTCTAGATTTCTCACAGTAGGAATGGGAACATGTGTATATAGCACAAGTAAATAGCAGCTAACGATCTTCTCTACCGAGACAAATAGAGACAAACTATCAGTTTCTCCAATAATCTAATCCTTAACAGACATCATACCACATTAGCCATTCTTTTATTCTCTTAACCATACAGTTTATGTGAATTCTTACCATTCCCTAATAAGACATATTTCCTATTTTTTTGTACTTGGATGAATTAAAGCTAGAAGTAGTACAACAAGGAAACCTGGTGATATTATATATAACACTTGTCTTTTAACATGCGAGAAAAACTATAAAAATAACCTACTAAGAGCTGAGTAAATACTTAGTGAATAAAATAGTAGAAATTTAATGAGGATGTTCCAGGGAAACAAGACTTTGAGCTAATAGAAAAGCCAGAGTAAACTCCCTGGAGAGAGTAATGGTTCTCAAAAGTATTGGTGAGACATAAAGTTTGAACAAAGTCCAATAAAAGTAGACACAATGTACTGTTATTATAAGATATGCTGTTTAGTGAAACTAAAAGCAGCTGATTTCTGATATAAGCACTAGGCCAAACATGTTGAAGACATTGTAATTTTAGTAATCTTGATTAGTTAAATAAGTGAATACATATGTACATATATGTGTATTATGTGTATGTATATATATATATATATATATATATATATATATATATATATATATATCCAGAGGTGTGATAATACTTTAGATACATGTATTGCATCTTGTAAGGATTATTTTCTGTACTAAATCCTTTATCATTGATTCCCATTGATAGTTTTACTAAGTATATTTAATGTGAGAACACTGTATGATTCAGAACATTCTATAAAAACATGAAAGATAAATAAGCAATCAAAACCTTATTGTCTATTAGCTAAGCCTTGAACACTCATGATTTACTATGCACAGGAGAGAATTTAAGGACAGCTTTATGAAATCATTTTGAGACCAACAGATTAAGAAGAAAAGGTGGATAATTATTTAAAGAAACAGAGGATGACAAAAAGAATGTTCAAATATAAAACAATTTGATGGCAATTCCTCAGAAAGAATAAAATTCTTGGATCTTCTTCCAAGAATAAAACTCTTATCTCCTCAAAAAAGTAATATTTTCCTATCCACAGGGAATCTAAACCTTTGGTTTAGGTTTCTGGACTTCCAGCGTTAACATCTTCTACATACTGGAAAATTTATATCCTTAAAGAGATTATTAAACTGTATCCCACTTAATGAGGTGAATACAGATCTTAGGATATTTGGATTGAAAGGTAAGTGACCCCAGTCAGAGAAATAAATTGAGTTGCCCTTTCTGTCAGTGGTGGAGAATTGTGATCTCACTTCATAAACAGGGAGAAGGAGCTGAAATGTCCCCTAAGAAGAAAAACCACATGGGTGACAGGGGGCCAGGGGACAGAATCCAGCCTGGCACTGAGGGAATTAACTTGATAGGTCATTTTCCAAGGTCATGCTTCATCCTAGAACAAATCAAAGTCCATTTGCACTGATGAGCACAATGATTTTAAAAATTGAATCTTCATGGTCCAGTTTCTTAGACAACATATATCTGGTGCTTGTCCTTCTCAGGAAGCGTAAGGGCACATAAAATGGTTGCTCTTGAGATGTTGAACACAACCCAAATGTAAGACACAAAAGGAATGAGAGCAGAAAGAGAAGGATGAAGACAAAAAGAAAGAAGGATGAAGGTGGGGTGAGAAAGAATCAAAAGAAAAGAAAAAAGAGGTGTGGAGTGTGGCTATATGAGGACGGCCTAGGATGTACAATGCCCTAGGTTTAATCAACAGAACACTCAAACAAATCAAACAACAAAAGAGCAAAGAAAAGGTTTACATGTGTAAAACTAGAGAATTCGCAAATAATTTAAATTTAAAATAATTTAAAATGGGTCAGTAATTGCTTAGATTAGAATGAGCATTCTTTCATAGTAATTGTTCTCAAATTTGTTACTAATATTACCAAAATGTATTTTTGAGTCTGGCTATTAAAGCATTCTACCAATACAAAAAAAATCTAAAAAATAACACACTATATAACAGTATATAATATTTAATGAAAATTCAACAATAAATTCAAAATGCTTTCATTAGCGTGTGACAGTGATTTAATGTTAAAATAAGAAAAGATTATGTTCACTAAGCAAAATACTTATTATGCATGTTTAACAACCCCTGCCAGAGTTTTAAAATACAACACTTCATTTGGGAATCTAAAGCAAAAAATGCAAATGCTTTTCAGTATAAGAACCTGTGTATATATTTAAAATTGTCTAGAAGTCATGCATATTACTTTGTGCTGCTATATTGTGCTTTAGGGGGAAAACAGTGCCCCTATATCTTTATTCAATAGCTATTTTAAATGTACGTTTTTATCAGTCTCAGCTCCCTCTTACGTTGGAAGTAATTCAACACAAGTTAATAGAATCATGTTATTAATTTAACTTTTAGAAAATGCTTATTTTGACTGGATGATCAAATCCATGCAATAAAACTGAATCTCCTTAAGGTCTGTGACTCATAGGTTTGATAAGTTTAATCATTTAGTTACCTTTAAAAGTGAATTGGGGCAAAGCAGCATTAATGATCCCATTTTCATTATACTTCTAAATGATGTCTCTTGAGCCATATACCACTAGTGTTAATGCGATCCAGAGTAGCAAATCACTTGTCTTTAAAGCTTAATTACACCAGGAATGTCTGGTATGCATACTAATAAGCTCAACTTCAATATTCTATCTTAGTGAAGCATCTGCTTGGTAAGAATTTTTTTTTTTTTTTTTTCTTTTTTTTTGTCCGTCATGGGGCTTGAACTCTGGGCCTGGGCGCTGTCCCTCAGCTCTTCAGCTCAAGGCGAGCGCTCTACCACTTGAGCTACAGCGCCACTTACGGTTTTCTGGCGGTTTATTGGAGATAGGAGTCTCAAGGTCTCTCCTGCCCGGGCTGGCTTTGAACCGTGATCCTCAGATCTCAGCCTCCTGAGTAGCTAGGATTACAAGCGTGAGCCACCAGCGCCCGGCTTGTAAGAATTTTCTTATAAATATCTGTGTTATTAAATTTATGAATCCAATCATTTTGAACAGCATGCTTAATATTTCTAGATATGTATACTAACAAAACTTTCTTATAAAAATCAACACTAAGTCTTACTCTTCCATTTATAAGTAGTACATTGTTTAATGTGGACTAAAAAACTAATTATAATATCAGTTGGAGAAGGGAGTTCCCAAAGACAAAATCAAATTTTCAACAAGAACTATCGGTTCAGAGATTCTAGTAAGCTCTTTAAACACTTTAAAACAATTTCATTATTATTCACCATCACAGGTTGGCACAAAATAGGCTAGTCTTTGCTCAAATCTGAGTGAAAGTGTAGAATGACGCTGTTATTTGAAGTCTGATTTTAACCTGTCAACTTGTAAGTATTAATTTAATAGTTTACTATGAGAAAAATCCTTTCTCACTTAGATGAGATATTAGAAAAAAAGTGAATGTTAGATCTGAGTTTGTGAATATAATTGCTTCTGAAGCTGTTTCTGCCCTATCTACAATTTGGTTGTTTGAATATTCCTATAATTCTGATAATCTCTTTCTTTCTCCCCAAAACTATCAGTATCTTTTCCTTTAAAACTCATTGAATTTAAATTGCTGAAACTTCAGGAAAAGAAAAGATTAGTTCCTCCTTGAGGAACAGAGGAGTCAACAAGCTAAAAGCCATTGTTACTTTCTCTGCTTCCAGGGGATGAAATGAGCCTTCTTTCTGCTTATTTCTACTGCAGATCTTTTCTTCTTCTCCAGTGCTTTTCTCCATAACTCATTTTGTTTTCAAATTTGTTTATTCCATTATTTTATGCTTTCCTAAAAAATATACAACTCCTTTCAAGTGGATCCAGAAATAGCATATATGGGTCTTCATTACCACAACTGAGCAACAAATAAGTGCACGAATAAAGATCTTGGAGAAAGGAAGCAGGACTGAATTAGTTGATGAGGGTATGGAGAGAATACTTATAACTTCCAGGGGAATTGGGAGAAAGTGAGTGGTGTTCAGATCTGTCCTAAAATAATCACAAGATGATCAACAAGACTACCTTCAATAGAAGTCATGGAACTTTCAACACGTAGTATTTTATACATTATTCATTCAGAACTTACTCTAATATTTCATGTGAGTGTGTGCACGCGCGTGCATGGATATTTTGGAAGATTTTAGCTCCCTTGAAAGGACTGTCTTCAACATAGTGTCTTCTACATCTCATTTTTACAAGTCAAGGTAGGGGAAGTGTAGTTGTGGAGATGGGAGGGAAGGGATAGTAGGGGAAAAACAAAGGAAGAGGCAACAATACTTGATAGGAAATGTACTCATTACCTTGCTCATGTAACTGTAACCCCTCTATACACTCTTTTTACAATAAAAAACGTACAAAAAAGAAAAATATCACACACGTGAAATAGAGAAACCTGATTTTTGTGAAATAGAGAAACTTGATTTTTAGTCAAAAAAAAAGGACTGTCTGAAGAAAGCCTGTTGGAGCCATGAATCCTGGATTTTTGTCATAATATCACTGTCTCATAGTTAATTTTATGCAATAAATTCATAATAACTTCTGCTCTTTCCACCTTATAAAGTTGAAACTAGATACAAAACTGAGTAACTTTAATATATTTAGAAAATTGTAAAGATATGAGTAAATGTGAGAAGCATGTTTAACCTATGTTTTATCCAGAATAGTCTACTCTATTTCAGAAGTTTTCTGTTTTTTGTTTTTTTTGTTGGTCGTGGGGCTTGAACTCTGGGCCTGGGCATTATCCCTCAGCGATTCAGCTCAAGGCAAGCGCTCCAGCACTTGGGGCACAGAGCCACTTCAGGTTTTCTGAGTGGTTAATATTGGAGATAAGAGTCTCACAAACTTTCCTGCCTGGGTTGGCTTTGAAACGTGATTCTAAGCTTTCAGCCCCCTGAGTAGCTAGGATTACAGGCATGAGCCACTGACTTCCGGCCCCCTTCTCTTCCTTTTATCCATCTGTTTTTTCTATAGTTCAGGAGCAATTTCCCAAATGACAGGCTTTTCTTCATTTCTATAACTTTGAAGTTTATAATTATATTTCTTTTCTTTCTATATTTTCCTTTCCTTCCTTTTCTTTTTTTCTCACAGTTGAAATTTTCCAACTTCAGCCTCCCTGCTGCTTGGTACTATAGGTGTATGCCACACTGACTGACCCACAAATAACCTTTCATAAGAGAATGAGGAATCTTGTTTCATTGAATGTCATTCTGAGTACAGAAGTAATACTAAAAGTTTAATTTCTAACTCATTTTCTAAAATCTTCCACTTGGTCAGGTTTCAACCGTAAGCATCCTGCATCTATAACCATTCTGATGTACTCCTTTGTTATTCCCACTCAGGCTATACAAAATAAATATTTTTTCATTAAAAATAACACCTATAGACTGTTGGTTTTCATTATCTAAAACTTTAAATTACTCAAAGAACTACTTCAAAGAACTTAAAGAAATCAGATAAGATGAAATTTGGGAGGAAACATGTAGGCACTGGAGGTCTGTCCATGTTCCACAGAACTGATGAGGGAAGGGAACGGGATAAGAGATATTAGTTTAATAGAGATAAATGTCCAGGAGCCTGAATTATGTGCAGTATCTAGTGGAATATTAACCTAGAATGATAGTATTTGCTGCAGAAGCATTCCATATTACTGAACTTATTGGTTTTCACATTGCATATTTATTCTCTGTCAACTATGGGGTGTCAGTGACTTTAATTTCTGAGGACAAAAATGTAGATTTCTTTTTTACCTTTGTGTAAACTATGTGACTAGTACTATTAATAGGATCAATGAGAAAAATTTACTAAAGATACCTTAAGGTTGTAGGTGTGTATTATATGATTTATGTCTGATATTAAAAGAAGATTTCGTATCAGTAGGCAGTGTTTGTAAGCTTTTTACATTCTTTAGTATTTCTGTTGCTTTCATTTTCAACATTGCAAATGGGTAAATAATTCCCAGGGATATATTACTCAATTGCAAGATTTCATGTAAATCTCAATTCAGAGGACTGAAAGTCAAGAACTCAAAAATCTATAGTCAGTATCATGTCTCTGAAAGTTTCATTTTGTAAAAGAATAATAGGGACAGTTACAAGAGCTAGTGATGCTTTATATTTATGGTTAACATGTCTATAAATTTCAAAACAGAATGCTGCAATATTTACTGTAAGTATTAAGATGAAAATTATTTCCAAAGGCATATTGCTCCCAGTAGTCTCCTAACCAATATTTTACAACTAGAATATTATACTTTCTCCTTCCAATTATCTATTAATAAAATTAGTAATCATTGAGGGATCAACTAGATTATACTAGCTAAAGTACTAAGATACATTGTTATCATTACCCTGCCCATGTAATTGTAACCCCTCTGTATGGTATTTTCACAGTAAAAAAACAAATAAACACAATTCTACATGAAAAAAGAATAATAATGTGCTATTATAAGTTCTAGAAATTTAAAAAATGATACTTAAATGCTTTTCAAAATAAGACCTAAATTTCCTTTTTTTATTTAAAAAATGTGTAAGCATGAATAATCACCCCCTCTACAGATTAACTAAACTGCAAGCACTAGACCAAAACTATCAGAAAATAATAAGTTTACATAGAGATGCCTTAAAAATCTACTTACATATTATTTAATAAAATACACACACATGTCTGCTTATACCCGACGTACTCATAAATATCTCTAAGGAAACACAGTTTCAACTCGATTTTATTATTTTTCAAATTTGTGATAGTTTAACATATTTTGAAAGCTCATAGATCAAGTTTATTCTAGCTATAATAATTTTCCTTTAAATGGTCAAAAAGGCAACCAACCTCTTTTGGTCAGCTAACATAATTTTTAAAGCTGTTACATTTCTAAATTGTTAGGCATATATAACCATATAAACATCAAATAAGGCTGTAAAAGGAAATTCAAAATATATCAAAATGTCACCACGCTGACATATTTATATAACTTTATGTGTTGTAAGTAGGAAAAAGGTAATGAATGAGTGAAAATGCAGAAGGGCACTAAATGGAACAGGAGGATGCTACTACTAAAATGCAACAATGAAATTACCCTTCAGAAAACAGGGTTAAAGAATGGAAAGAAAACATGATCAGATCTAAATTTAGGGTGTGAGAAAGAAAAATGATATGGACATAAATGTCATAATTCTACTAAGACATGACTATTTGAATCCTTTTTGGTGTGTAAGTCCAATAATTCTTCTTACATATCTAAATATGAGATTTCCATCAGTTTATTTCTGACATTAAGTTTAATATGAGAACTGCAAGTGATAAAGATAAGCGTGCACATTTTTTATCTTTGTCTTTTTTGAAATTTTCCAAGTAAAAGTAATAAAAGGTCTCCTATCCAGGATTTCTAACACGGGCTATTTTCTTTGTAATCTGCTTGAGAGCTATCTTCATTAGGGCTAGATATGTCTTTGAACTATATTGTGGACAATACATTATTCTAACTAATGGCAATAGATTACTACAAATTGGAATTGACAATCTTAATGTCTTTTGTGGAGCTGGTTGACTACATAAAAAACGAAAGTATAGTTAAAAGTGTAAGAAATGAAAAATAATGGATTTTTCTATTTCCTGATGACAGAACAATCAATTTTTCATATTAAACATACCCTTTTTATTCCCTTTTCCCCTCCTTTTATTAAAAAAACCTTAATATTCTCCCTTAATTCTTATATATTACATATTTTAATTATTATATTCTTTTATATTTTGTTATATTTTTATATTTTCTTAAAAGTTTATATAAATTTTCTATCTTTCAATCAAATTACCAAAGACACATAGGTGCAAAAATATCAGACTACAACTAGAAATCTAAGAAACATGCTCACAAGACAGAAGATAAGTAGGCTTGTCTGATGGCTACAATTAGCTGAAGCAGCTGGAACCAGAGACCCTTATAGTAAACCATGTTCCCAGGAACTATTGGGTTTCTTTCTGCAGTTCTAACCTTCATCTTGTGCCTTGGTATAATTTTTACTACAGCTTCTCAAGTATTTACAAACTGGCCCAGAACCACTGGGTTCCAGCATCTATCTTCTCATTCACTGATGTATTCTTTTTAAGTGTGTGTGTGTGTGTGTGTGTGTGTGTGTGTGTGTCTGTGTCTGTGTCTGTGTGTTTGTCTGTGTGTGTGTGTTTGTCAAAAGCACATGAAATCTCCTTGATAGAAAAGTATCATTTATAGTCACCAGTACCCACATTGCACATGTAGCATTATTTGTTTATTGTTTTTGAGCACTGGGATCATATACAGGACATTGCATATAGTAGAAAAGCACTCTGCTACTAAATTTCATCTTCAGGAGTGCATGTCCCTTGTCATGGTTTGCCTATAAAGTGTCCTCTTTAAGGGCTTATGTGTAGAAAGCTTGGTCCCCAGTGGGCATTGAAGAGTGATTGGTTTATGGAGGTTTTAACTAATCAGCATTAATCTACCAATGGATTCATATTTGATAGTGTAAATAGTAGATTTGGAGGTGATAGTAACCTTCAGAGAAAGACCCTTTTGGAAGAAGTAGATGTGTCACTCCTTGCTCTGTCTTCTCTTGACCCACTCTGTCTCTCTTTGCTTCCTGACTATTATTAGGCAAGCAATTGTTCTCCAATATACCATATTTGCTATGGGCAAGAAACAACGCTGCCAGCCTACCATGGATGGAATCCTTTGAAACCACAAGCAAATATAAATTGTTTCTTTCTTAACTTGTTTATGTACAGTATTTTGTCAAAGCATACTAATGGAAAAAAGATTGTGTAAATGCAAACAATAGAAATCCAGCTATGAGAATGTACTTGTGAACTATGAAAGACCTGCTTATAAGGTAAAATAAAGTCTAAAATAATACATGAAAAATGGAATTCCTTCAGTTAACTTTTTGAATCTAAGTCTATGGAACAGCTCTTTGTCAAAATTTCTTGTTAAAAGTTCATGTTCCAAGGGCTGGGAAGGTGGCTCAGTGGTAGCGCGCTTGCCTTGCATGCATGAGGCCCTGGGTTTGATTCCTCAGTACCACATAAGCAAAAAGAAAAAAGCCGGAAGTGGCACTGTGGCGCAAGTGGTAGAGTGCTAGCCTTGAGCTGAAGAGCTGAGGGACAGCGCCCAGGCCCAGAGTTCAAGCCCCACGACCAGACTCCCTCCTACCCCCCTCCCCCCCAAAAAAAGTTCACGTTCCAGAATCTGAGCAGTTCAGTTACTTATCAAAATAAAAACAAAAGAGCCTGGTCAGTCTATCTTTAGTTTAGAGTTTGGTTCCCATCTATTTATTTTAGTTGGCATTGCTCTTCTTTAAGTCTATTCTGTTTGATCCTTTTGGTTTTCTTTCTGTTCAACACTGAAGCAATGCTAATTGGACAGAAATCATTTTCAGATCATGTTATATACATTTACTATTTATTAAGTAATGTTTAAAAATTGAATTTGTAGATAGCTTTTTGTATGCATAGGATAGTCCTAGAAGAGCTTTACAATAGCCCAGTAGCTATGTATATATGACCACGTAAAGTGATGCTAATTAAATAATCTCCATGATATGGAAAGAAGAGAAATGTTTGTGGTTGTTTTCTTTTTAAATGTATTGTTTGCAGTTATTTCTTTTGTCTTTCACTTCTTTTTCTCCTCTGGTCTATTCTCCTTGGTGACTGTTTCTGACTGTTTCTGACCCTTTGTCTTGTATATAAGTTTATTTTATTTAGGGAAGGGAAGGGGTATCACAGAAATGGTGGGACAAGGGGTGGACCAAAGCAACAAGATACTCACTAGACACTATGTTAGAAATGAACTTTACAACTTCAGACTGGGGGTGGGAGGGAAAGCAGGAAGAAACCAGAGAGGGGGTAACACTGTAACTTTACAATAAAATAAAATAAAAAAATAACATATTTCAAAGAGGTCTCTTTCCAGTTATATAGATACTGAGTTACTTCTCAAGATAATTTATATTATGTGTGTTATGTGGTTTCAGAGGATATTCTGATATTAAAACATAAATTCATGGTCATATTTCTAATCAAACGAAGAATGCTCACTGCATTGTTTTATTGATTTAAAAGGTAGATGATTGAGCTGGGCACTAGCAGTTTATGCCTTTATCCTAGCTACTCAAGAGGCTGAGATCTGAGGATTTCAATTCAAAGCCAGCCCAGGCAGAAAAGCCTATGAGACTCTTATCTCCAATTAACCAGCCAAAAAGCCAGAAATGGAGCTGTGACTCAATTAGTAGAGTGCTAGCTAGCCTTGAGCAAAAAAGCTCAGGGACATTGTCTAGACCTTGAGTTTAAGCTCCGGTCAATGATCGAACTCTGGGACTGTGCCTCATCCATTTATAGTTTATAAAAACCTCTCTATCATAATGCATTTTCTCCTACCACTAGACTGTAAATACATATTTAACTTATACTGTATTCATAAGTATGAATGGCATTTCTTTTGCTCCAGTGAATAGCTATGCAATCTGTCGCTCCTAACATGTCAAGTTGTACCTGAAAAATATATTTCTGAAACTAGATTTTTCTCAGTTAAAGGGTATTCATTTATAAAATTTCAAAAGCAATAACAGAATTCTGCTTCACAGAAGTTTTATCTGTCTTTACTGTCAGTATTAAGAGGCAAGAGTACTTAATTCATACACTCACATCAACATCACATGGAGTCCTACTATTGCTTCCTACCTGATAGGTAGAACGTAAATTTTCTGTGTTCTAAACATCTTTCTTCCATGGATTTTTTTCATTGCAATTTCATTCTTTACATTTCTCTCATTTTTTTGGAATTATGAATACAATTTAAGGCCCACATCCATATGGTAACTACTCATTAATTAACCAGTTTCCCAGCTTGAAAGGTACTTCTACCAAATATTGCAACCTACAGATTAAACTGAGCTTGTCCTGACTTTTGACTCATCCTATTAATATATAAATGTTCATTCATTTTTGACATTTTACTTTCAAACATTTAGATAGTATTTCCTATGTAATACTCTTTATTCAAGATTTTAATTTTAAATGGACAAATCCGAATACAGTTTAACCTCAGTTTGAAAGCCTATTTCAGGATAGTATTGGAACTTAGGGAATGGGATAACAATGTTTGACAAGAAAAATACTCTATTATACATACATATGTAACTGCAACCCCTTGGTACATCACCTTGATAATAAAATTAAATTAAAAAACACCAGAATATTATGTTTAAGATAAAGTATCATTTTATAACATTTTCTTACATTATTCAACATTTTAATCTCAGTCAAGTGTGGAATAGATAAGTTGTTTTAAAAAAAATTAGCTATGCTTTGTGGTAGCAAGTTAATAGAAAAATATCCAAGTTAAGATGTTTCTTTTAAGTTATTTAATGAACATGAATTTTATGTCCCTAAATTATTTAAGGGCCACTTGGTGGGGAGGTACAATGAATAATTTGTGAGCTGACTATGAAATGCCATTTGAAAGTAAAATTTAAGATAAAATTAATAAATTCATCAGCATAAAAGTATGAAGAAAATTTGGAGTAAGATAACTAAAATCTAATTATTTGGGAAAAGTTCTTCTCAGGAATGACCTAAATTAAAAAACCATGTCTTTATTGTCTATCCCATCCAAAAAAAAATAGAAATCCAATAGCCTGGAGCATCTTGTATCCTGCATATATCTCTAAAGTCAAAGATATCCTATCTAACATTGAAATCAACCAAGTCTGAAGACTTTCTCGATCATTTTACATTGACTCATGGGTATGTATGTGGACCAGAAAGAAAAACTAATGGGAAAACAGAAGAGAAAAAGACATCCTTATTTCATCAAGCACTAAAAGAGAAAGGTCAGTTGAATTTTTTTATGAAGATAAAGAAGAGTCAGAACTTAAATTTCCTAGTAACTAGTGCTCTATGAATGCTGTGCTTCAGATAGGAGGAATTCTTCCAGTTCTTGCAGAGTGATTGCAGGCTTCAGTATTTACCCTGGTCCCCCACATACAGTCAAATCCCAAAGGACATTTCTGTTCAAATGCAGTCTGCTGGTGCACAAAATGAAAGAAGGAAGGGATGAAGGGGAGAGCTTGGTAAGTGCTAAAGGGAGAGCGCATTTCCACAGGGTTCTATGGTTGCTATAGAAACAGCTTCTTTTGTTTGTACATAGAGCAGCTGCTTCCTGGTGGTTTCTGGTGGCAGGAATTTGATGGAGGTAACTGAGAGGGAAAGAAGCACCATTGTGATAAGGGAAAAGAGCTGTCATAGATTACACTTATTTCACTTGTTTTAACATTATATGGAGTTCAATGTGGCTGTTAAATGTGTCTAAGGTCTTTTTAGCAGTTGCTAAATTGCAACAGGAAACACAGAGCTATTCTGTGACCTGTAAGATACCTTGTGCTAACTTCAAAAATAGACCTCTATTTTTTGTGACTTTAGAACTTGGAATACTGCATTTGATTTCCATCTGATGTATATAGTCAAACTGCATTGTAAGCTCCCTAACAGGTTGAGAAAAATAACTGTTCTAAATGCCCACAAATATCTGCACACCTTTCCAAGTCCTAATTAATTCTTCTAATTAGAGATTTTTCTGGCTGAAATCATTTATAAAGTTGAATTGCTGCATAAAAACAAATTTAATGAATATGCACAAAATAACAATCTTCACCAAGTGATCAGTCCTATTGCCCACATATGACTATTGAAACCAGCTTATTAGAGTCTTTGATTGACCTTACTGATGAAAGTCATCTCTAAGAAAAAGGGGGAGAAATTTGTTTTAAAAAGTCTTCATAATAACTGTACTTTATATAATACATTTGTATGTGTAGACAAACAGATGAGATGCATACATCCATTGAATATATGGCAGTTTTTCAAGTAGTTCTTATATATATGTATATATATGTGTGTGTATGTATGTTTTATGTATGTTTGTAGACCTATGGGGAATAAAATAGAAACTCAAATGGTTAAAAGTATTGAAGCTAAACAGTAAAAACAACATCTGCAGAAGAATATTCAAATAGTATAAATACACAAAGTTAGGATGCAAATAAGCAAAATAGAAGGTGCAGCTGTCCTTATAAACAAATTAATATTGAAGATAAGTATACTGCTGTGGAATTAACCCTTTGGGATATTGGAAATATGAAATATGAAAGCAAAGTAATACTCTCATTTTTCAACAAGAGACTTGTAAGCTGTGAATTTTTAGTGAGATTTCATGAAACAATTGATTGGTTAAATTGACAACCATGGATGTTCACAGGTGCCACCTCTTAAGACTTAACTCATGGAAGTCTGTTTACACATTTTCCCCCAACTCTCCTAAGTATCTAGTCACTTATTTTTTCTATTATGTTAAACCTGAATGGACTAATTTTGAATTGAAATTTTGAGAATGCTAGAAATGTTTAGATTACTTAATTAAAACATTGGATTTTTAAGCATTACTATTGGATAACATATATATACTCATTCATTCTATATAGTTACATACTTCTATTCTAGAGTTCAAAGATTTCATATTAACTTCAGTTGAGTACAAGGTTTTAAAAGTAAGACTCTGAGTCCAAGAGTCACATATGTTTGAATTTCTGAATTTTCTGACCCTATAACTTGGCAAAAATGTGTAATATCTTCAAACATTAATTTCACAATCTATAAAAATATGATACTAACACTTTTGGGAAATATTATTGAAAAAATCAATTAATAAAATAACCAAATGTATAATAGGAATGTATGCATGAAAATGGTATGATGAACACACCAAAAACTGTTGAATTGAAGAAAAAAGAGTAAGAAGTTAGCAAATAATAATATAGCTAGTGTGAATATGATCAAGTACACTGTAGGCAAGTTGTAAATAAAGCCCATTGTACAATTATTTCAAGATAATAAAAAATAAATATAGCCAGGCTCTGTAATCCTAGCTACTCAGGAGGCCAAGATATGAGGATCGTGGTATAAAGCCAGCTCATGCAGGAAAGTCTGTGAGACTTTTATCTCCAATAAGTGGTAGAGTGCTTGCTTTGTGCTGAAGAGCTGAGGGACAGCGCTCAGGCCCAGAGTTCAAGCCCCACAACTGACTAAATAAATAAATAAAGCAATAAGAGAAAATAATTGACTTTGTTTTTATCTCATAAATCATTTTCTTAATTTTTACCTCCTCTCAAAACTTAATTTCTTGTGCATTATCAACACAAAGTCTAGAACTGGATTTTTCAAAAACTTGTACTTTAAGTTTCATAAGTTATCTTAAACACATAGGATCCAAATCTAACAATTCATCATATCATCTTAGATAAATTTCATACATCAACCATAGGCATCACATTTCTTCCTATTCTGAAGTTCTAAAAATCCCATTGCTACCTTTTTCTTATATCTAGGTGTTTGTTTTCTCATGTTATTATCATTGCTGAATTTTCTCTGGCTTCAACATTGTGAAATGATGAGTAGCTTGTTGTAATTGGGTTTTTGGTCATGCTGGGCCAAAAATATGATAAAAAATGGCATAAGCACTCATTAACATGAAGAGTCAATGCTTAGTCATGAGTTCACAGGGAAAGAGAAATGAGAAAGAGTAAAAGTTATGGAGTTTCACTTTTTTATGAGATAAACTATACTTCTTTCAATTAGTCATTAAAGAGGGCTAGGGACGTGGTTTATATAAGAGTGACTTGCTAGTCAGTTACTCTACCAAGTCCGGAGCTCACTCAAGTACTGACAATAATGGAAAATAAAATGTTCTTTTCAAGATACAAGGAATGTCCTTTATCTTATAATACAGGTCTGTTTTATTTGAATTTGTAAATACAATTCAGGATATTGTCTAAACAGCCCTTGAAAATGACAACATATATTACCACATGTAATTGCTGTGATAATAATTCTATGATGTAAATATTAATATTTATTCAGACTTAGAAATGAAACAAGGAAAGAGATGATTGAAGGGTACGAAAGCCATGGGAACTAGCCACATGAATTCTGAACTTGAACCAGGACTTTCTAATTGTTTAAAAAGATGATTATATTCTAATGCACCCTTCTACCACATTCAGTTGATTGCCTCATTGCACTCTCTTATTTTAAATTTGTCCAGTTACTCCAATTATTTGGCTTCATGTAAATGAAATAGTTTCATATTTTCCTACTTTACATTCTACTTTATCTAATTTATGTGGTATTGTATACAGTCTCTTCTAAGAGTATTTATTAACTATGTCTTCCTTTCCCTCCCTCTCTCCAGTGGCCAAAAATGTTACTAAGGTCAAGTTAGCACCAGAGCCCCCAGATCAGATTCAGTTGGAATCTATTTTAACCTGCACGTTCTAAAAATCCCAGTTGGATGAAACAGAACAAGTAGTAGAGAATGATTAAAGAATTACAACATTTAATTGGATATTTAAATAATGGTAATTTTTAATTGGATGACATTTAAACAATGCCTATTTAATTGGATGATATTTAAGTAATGATGTTTAATTGGATGACAATTAAACTAAATTTAACATTAGCTACCACATTCCCAGTATTTTGACTCTCTAATTTTTCTCCCTTCCAAAACAAATCAATACCTTAAGTATTCAGTTAGTGAATCCAAATTTAATAATATATCACTTCATTATTTGTTACCTACTCAATACAGTTGAGGAAAAATGACTGACTCAAAGAAAAAAAATATAAAGATAACAGTTTCCACATTTTCTAAAAACACAAATTGTTCCCATGTTTTAAGTGACTATTTACCCTCCCATAAGCTTTTCTAAAGTATATCACTATCATATAGTTTCACAGAAGTTGGATCTGTTATGCTAAAAGTTTATGTATTTAAGTACCAATTTGACTTGTTTACTTTTTTTATCCTACTCAAAGTTCTTTATAAAACAAATTATACCTGCTTTTATTAATTAGATAATTTGTTAAAGGTATAGTATACCTTTTAATAGTTGAGGAAGCAAATTTTAATATTTGATAATAGGAGTCAAAAACATAGGCAGGAAGATAGACAGCCTTTTCAACAAATGGTGCTGGATATCCAAATGCAGAAAACTGAAACTGAATCTCTATTACCTTGTACCAGCCTCAGTTCAATGTAAATCAAGACCTCAGTGTAAGACCTAAAACATGAAACTCATAGGTAAGAAAAGGCACAGATAGAAATTTTCTGAGTAAAGATCAAGAAGCATAGAAAATCAAAGAAAGGCTTGATAAATGGGATTGCTTCAAACTAAAAAGTTTCTGTGTGACGAAAGATATAGCCAACACATTAATGGAAGAGGATTTTTGCAAGCTATATATCAGACAATGGCTTAATATTCAGTATATACAGAGAGCTTAAAGAATGAAACTCTTCAAGAACCAACAACTTAATTAATAAACAATCTAATGAGATAAAGAAAAATGTCTCATAAGAATAAAACATGGCAGTCACATGACAAAATGCTCATTTCTATCCATAAAAGATAAACAAGTCAAAGAACACTGAAAATCCACCTCACACCAGTTAGAATGACCATTATCAAAAAACCAGTTACAGGTGCTGGTAAGGATGTGCCAAAGGGAACCTTAATACACTGTTGCTGGGAATATAAACTCCTTCAACCACTCTGGAAAGCAGTATGGAGTTTCCTCAGAAATCTAAACATATAACTGTCTTATGACTCAACAATTAAATTCCTAGGCATTTATCCAAAAGATTATAAACCAGGATACAGTGAAGCTACCAACACAAACATGGTCAATGTAGCACTATTCACCATAGCCTAGGTATGGAATTTTCCCAGAGATCCCTCAAAGGACAAATGGACCAAGAAAATGTGGTGCAAAATTATAAAATATACAATGGAATTTACTTACCTATTAGAAAGAATATTGTCTTATTTTCAAATAAATGGAAAAATCTGGATGAAATTAAGTGAAGTAAGGTCCAGAGAGACAAAAGCTCCAGGTTTTTGTTCATATGTGGATATTATAATTAGTTTATAAATATATGCTATTATATTGGGTGATATGGCAGTGCACACAACTGTATTAATTGACATGGTAGATTCAAGGGAGAACTCAGAGTGTAATTCCTTAGAATCGCAAAGGCCAAGTTCAATAAAATAAATACAGATAAAATGGAACCTTGAAAGGTGGAGTGGGATCAAGAAGAGAGGGGTAGACAAATGAAGAGAGGTGAGAAAGTTAAAAAGGGTAGAATTGATCGAATGTATTGTATTCATAAACTGTTCTTTTAAATGCAATTCTTTTGTACAATGATTTAAAGATTTTTAAAAAGTTGAACACATTGGACCCAGCAGTTGTACACCTGTATGTGTATATGTACACACACACACACACAGATAGATAGATAGATAGATAGATAGATAGATAGATAGATAGATAGATAGATAGATATCCACAGCTTCTGGAAAACTTATGTCCACACAAAACATTATGCAAGAATGTTTCTTATCAGTATTAGTCATCATGCCCCAAAAGTAGAATCAAGCTAGATGCTCTCGAATTGATGAATGAAGAAATCTGCTGTATCAGTCAATGTTCTAAGAAGAATGAAATGATGGTACATGTTATGTATAACTTGGATGAATCTTAATAAGAATATGCAGGGCAAATAAAGTTGAGTGCAAAGACCTCATATGCATGACCTTTACAATACCAGATTTCTAGATTTCCAAATTTCAATTTTCAGAAAATAAAATGGAAGATATGTTTAGTAAATAGATGTATATAAAATAAAAAATAAAGGAGGTTATTGGAACTACTAAAAGTTCAAACAATCTAAAACCAGTATGTTCTACTTTCTACATTTGTAATTTAAAGATTATGATATTCACAAGTTGATTAAAAATGGAATTAAAAGAAGAAACACGTTAGCCAAAATTCATAAAATTATCTTGAAATTTTGAGGACTGGGTTCTCAAGATGGCGACGGGGCAGTAGGGAAACGCCACAGCTCTCTCCAACCAAAAAGAGAGTTCGAGTTCCAACCTTTAATCTCCCCAAGAGACCGACAACAACAAAAAGACGAACACTCAGAGAAAAACCAGAGGTGGAAAATAACAAAAAAAGAAAGAGAGGAAAAGAAGAATTTCAGAACAGAGAAGAGCGAAGACCCCTCCCCCAACCTTTACTGGCCGCGCGGCAGTGCGCCAAGCCGCCGGCCAGCCGGCCCGGCAGGGGCTGCCGGAGCCACAGAGACACAGGGGGCTGCTTGCAGATCACCAGGTACCGGATTGCAGAACAGCGGATCGCCAGGAACAGAGAAACCTACCAGCCGGGAGTCTCCAGGAGGATCCCACCCCACCCATCACTCTCCACCGGAGCGGAGAGGCTCCATCCCGCCAAAGCCGCCCGGCACCAGCAGCGCCACAAAGGGACCTGTCGCGAACGCAACGACCCGGCGGGGGGCCGCCCAACCCAGCCCGCAACCACCCCAACTGAACTCGGACTGCAACAACAACTGACGGACTGCAACAACAACTGACGACCTACAGGGTGAGTACCCATCAGGGGACAGGGAATCCATCAAGGGAGACCAGAGCTGGAGGGAATCCCCAGACCCTGACCTAGACTCCCTACCCCAACACCCGGACCACAGGACCCACTAAAACTGGGAACTGTTCAAGAGCCCCACCAGCCGGTGGAGCACACTCTGCTGGCCAGGCCAGAGCAAGAGCACCCCGGGAAGGGAGCTTAAATGCTCAAGCCAGGAACAGTGCCCCTGGGTCAAGACTACCAACAGTAGAAGAAATTTGAACTGTGTCCTCCAGGCTGCATAACCAAGGTGGTATACACATTAGCACAGGCCTAACGAGCGCGCTCCAGGCTGGGGCCGGAACCAGGCCAGGGGACCGGCGCCTGAACAAAGCAAAAAGGGTCAGAAGTGGGGCTGTGGCTCAAATGGTAGGGTGCCAGCCCTGAGCTGAAGAGCTGAGGGACAGCACCCAAACCTAGAGTTCAAGCCCACAACCAGCCCAAAACAAACAAAAACACATCAGGAGCCCATAGCAGACTCCAGTATTTGGGAGAGTGCATCCAGAGCATCTGATCTTCCCAAGAGCACCCGCAGGAGCAAACACAAGCAGTCTAGGCTGCTCAACCCTTCCAAAGGCGGGAATTGCTACAGCAGAGAGCTGAGAATCCTAAGTGAATAGCAGCTGGAAATAGGCTCCCAACAGAATCCAGATCAGACACAGACTCTCTCTACCAATAGAGAATCAGCAACCAAGCAAAGACAGACACACCAAAACAAGATTGAAGAGCAGTCTCCTGAACCCCCATGCGAAAATCACAGAGAAAAATCACAAGGTTTACCACTACCCAGGACAGCAAGCTCACCTCAAAAGCCAGCAGCCACGCAGGGGAGAGCCCCAGTGGGAGCAAAGCAGGAATGGAAGACAAAAACTACATCCAAGGGTTGCTGGAGGCAATGACTCAAGAAATAAAGCGAGAAATGGATCAGAAATTGAAAGAGCACAAGGATGAACTATCAAAAGATATACAGGATATCAAACAAAAATTGGATGCAAAAATAGAAGCTGCACAAACCTCAGTAAGAAGTGAGATAAACGCCAAATTAGAGGTAATGCATACTGATATCACCTCATTGAGAGGTGAGATCAGTACTCTGAGAACCAACATTGAATCCATAAAGGGATCCATTTCCATCATGCAAACCACAATAGAAGCCACGGTCAACAGAGTGAATGAAATGGAAGGTAGAGTGTCAGATACAGAAGACAGAATACACCAACTGGACCAAAAAGTGACAGATATGGAAAAATCACTCAAATTAAACCAAAGGGAAATTCAAGAGCAAGCAGATAATGCTAAAAAATTTAACCTTCGCATAATCGGAGTGGACGAAGGTGAGGAATTCCAGAGCAAGGGAATGCAACACCTATTTAACAAGATAGTCAATGAAAATTTTCCCCACCTCAAAAACGACCATCTTAACTACATCACAAAAGCTTATCGAACACCCAACAAGCAAGATCCCAGGAGAAACACTTCTAGGTACATAATAGTAACAATGATGGATCTGAATAATAAGGAAACAATCCTGCATGCAGCAAAAATGAAGAAGGAGCTATACTACAACGGGAAAAAAATTAGAATCACTGCAGATTTCTCCACACAAACAATGAATGCAAGAAAAGCCTGGGAAAGCACCATACGAGCCCTGAGAGCCAATAACTGCCAACCCAGACTGATATACCCGGCAAAGCTAGCATTCACATTCGATGGAGAACTGAAAACTTTTAATAGCAAAGAAAAACTAAATGAATACATAAACATTAAGCCAGCATTACAAAGAATTCTAAGAGGGGGGACACAACCTGAAGAAAGCAACCAGGAACTGGGAGCTGCCCCAAACAGGCATTACTCAAAGTCTAACTGAGCAAGCACAGGAGGAAAGGAAAGAAGAAAAACTTAGGAAAACGGAATAGCAGGGACAACAATGCATCTCTCTATACTTTCTCTTAATATAAATGGGCTGAATTCGCCAATTAAAAGAAAACGAACTGAGGACTGGATCAGAAAACAAGACCCATCCATCTGTTGCCTTCAGGAGACCCACCTCTCAGCCAAACATACAAACAAACTCAGAGTGAAGGGGTGGAAAAGGATCTACCAATCAAATTCCCCCAATAAGAAAGCAGGTGTAGCTATCCTGATATCTGACAAAATAAACTTTTCATTAAAATCAGTACAGAAAGACAAGGACGGACATTACATATTAATAAAGGGAACAATCCAAGAGGAGGATATAACCATCATCAACTTATATGCCCCAAATATCGGTGCACCCAGATATGTTAAACAAATGCTCTCAAACTTACAGAATAAAATAGATCCCAATACGATAATACTAGGAGACTTTAACACGCCACTCTCACCAAAGGACAGGTCTACCAACCAGAGGATTGGCAAAGAAGCTACCGAATTAAGTGAGGCCATACTTCAAGCGGAATTAACTGACATCTACCGAGTATTTCACCCTAAAACAACACAGTACACATTCTTCTCAGCAGCTCATGGAACTTTCTCCAAAATAGACCATATCATAGTTCATTCAAGGAACTTAAGCAAATACAAAGGGATCGACATAATCCCCTGTATCCTATCTGACCACAGTGGAATCAAGCTAGCTCTCAATAACAAAGCATACCGCAGAAATTTCTCTAATACATGGAAATTGAACAGCACACTCCTTAACAAGGCCTGGGTAACAGAAGAGATCAGAGAAGAAATAAAGCATTTCCTAGAACTCAATGAAAATGAAAACACCTCACAAAGAAACTTGTGGGACACAGCAAAAGCAGTCCTGAGGGGCAAATTTATTGCCCTCAGTGCCCACATCAAGAGAATGGAGACAGACCAAGTAAATAATCTCATGTTGCAACTAAAACAGCTAGAAAAACAAGAAAAAATGGGACCTAAAGCTACTAGACGAAGCCAGATAACCAAATTGAGAGCAGAGATTAACCAATTAGAAAATCAGAAAACCATAACCAAAATAAACCAAACAAAAAGCTGGTTCTTTGAAAAAATAAACAAAATTGATGGCCCGTTGGCAAGATTAATTAAAAAAAGAAGAGAGGAAACCCATATTAATAGGATTAGGGATGCCACGGGAAACATCACAACACGTACCCAAGATATCCAAACAATTCTAACAGACTACTTTCAAAAGCTATACTCTCTAAAGGAAGAAAATCTGGCGGAAATGGATGCATTTTTAGAGAAATACAAGTTACCCAAACTGAGCAAAGAAGAAGTTAACCAATTAAATAAGCCAATATCCTATAATGAGATACAGGAAGCTATCAAAAGTCTTCCAACAAAAAAAAGCCCAGGACCAGATGGATTCACAGCAGAATTCTATAAGACCTTTAAAGAAGAACTAATACCCATACTCCTCAAGCTCTTCAGAGAAACAGAGAAGGAGGGAGCTATCCCAAACTCATTCTACGAAGCCAATATCACACTCATCCCCAAACCAGGCAAAGACCCAACCAAAAAGGAGAATTACAGGCCAATCTCCTTGATGAACACAGATGCAAAGATCCTTAACAAGATTCTAGCTAACAGAATCCAGAAACACATAAAAAAAATAATACACTATGATCAGGTAGGCTTCATCCCAGAGACACAGGGATGGTTTAACATACGTAAGTCAATAAATGTAATCCAGCATATCAACAGAGCCAAGGTCAAGAATCACATGATTATCGCCACAGATGCAGAAAAGGCCTTTGATAAAATTCAACATTCATTCATGCTAAAAGCTCTGGAGAAAATAGGAATAGAAGGAACATTTCTAAAAACAATAAAAGCCATTTATGACAGACCAATAGCCAATATTATACTTAATGGGGAAAAGCTACAACCAATCCTCCTAAAAACAGGAACAAGGCAAGGATGTCCACTGTCTCCACTCCTCTTCAACATAGTCCTAGAACCCTTAGCCAGGGCAATAAGGCAAGAAAAAGACATTAAAGGGATCCGCATAGGGAAAGAAGAAGTGAAACTATCCCTTTTTGCAGACGACATGATACTATACCTCCACGATCCCAAAAACTCCATCCCCAAACTTTTAGAAATCATAAGTCACTTCGGCAAAATAGCAGGATACAAAATAAACCCACAAAAATCAGTTGCCTTCCTATACACTGATAACGCACAGGAAGAGAGGGAAATAAAGGGAGCAACCCCATTCACAATAACCTCCCAAAAAATAAAATATTTAGGAATTAACCTAACCAAAGATGTAAAAGAACTATTTAATGAGAACTATAAAAAGTTAAAGAAAGAAATTGCAGAAGACACTAGGAAATGGAAAGACCTCCCATGCTCCTGGATAGGCCGACTTAATATAGTAAAGATGGTGATACTTCCAAAATTAATAGACAAATTCAATGCAATTCCTATTAAAATCCCAATGACGTACATCACTGAAATACAGAAAACAGTCCAAAAATTTATATGGAACAACAAAAGACCTAGAATAGCCAAAACAATTCTAGGGGATAAAGACAATATGGGAGGGCTATCCATGCCGAACTTCAAACTCTACTACAGAGCTATAATCACAAAGACAGCATGGTACTGGCACAAAAACAGACCCGAAGACCAATGGAACAGAATAGAAGATCCAGATATAAATCCACAGGCCTACAGCCAGCTGATATTCGACAAAGGAGCCAAAGACATACAATGGAAGAAACACAGCCTCTTCAACCGCTGGTGCTGGGAAAACTGGGCAGCCACATGCAGAAAACTAAAAGTGGACCCCAGCCTATCACCATGCACCAACATCAACTCAAAATGGATTAAAGACCTTAACATTAAACCTGAATCTCTGAAACTACTGCAGGACAGAGTAGGAGAGACACTTGAACTAATAGGCACAGGAAGGAACTTCCTGAACAGAGTCCCAGGGTCACAACAAGTTGGAGAGAGACTCGACAAATGGGACTACCTTAAAATAAAAAGCTTCTGCACAGCTAAATCTATCGCAACTAAGCTAGAAAGACAACCAACTAATTGGGAAAAAATATTTACCAGCAATATATCAGACAAGGGGTTAACATCCTGTATATACAGGGAACTCAAGAAACTAATCCCTCCCAAACCTAACAAACCAATTACTAAATGGGCAAGGGAACTAAAGAGGGACTTCTCAAATGAAGAAATAAAAATGGCAAAGAAACACATGAGGAAATGTTCATCATCCCTGGTGGTGAAGGAAATGCAAATAAAGACAACCCTGAGATACCACCTTACCCCAGTCAGAATGTCCCACATCCACAAATCAGCCAACGACAAATGCTGGAGGGGATGTGGAGAAAGAGGAACCCTATTACACTGCTGGTGGGAATGTACACTTATACAACCACTTTGGAAAGCAGTCTGGAGGGTCCTTAGAAAGCTAAAGATTGACCTCCCTTACGACCCAGTCATACCACTTCTAGGCATCTACCCTGAACAACAGGAACCAATATACAAGGACACGTGCACCTCCATGTTCATTGCAGCACTGTTCGCAATAGCTAGGATATGGAAACAACCTAGGTGCCCCACCACAGATGAATGGATCCAAAAATTGTGGTATCTATACACAATGGAATATTATGCAGCCATTAGAAATGACAAAATAATGGCATTTGCAGGGAAATGGATGGAGCTAGAAGGAATCATGTTGAGCGAGGTAAGCCAAGAACGAAGAGACAAACGGTACATGGTCTCCCTCATAAGTGGATGCTAAATCCAAAAGGTTAGTGATACGACAAAACTAACAGGACTTAAGAAACAAAGAACTCCCGCTCATCTGGTTGAACCACTACTAAATATCCTCATGCTGCTGATCACAAATATGGTATATAACATGTGAACACTGTTATATATTACAGACTGTGGTAGACAATTTGCTCCAGGGAAGTTAGAATGAACTTGTGACTTTGAAATTATGTAATCATTTAATCACAATCAAAAAAAAAAAAAAAAAAAAGAACCTCGGGGAAGGGAGGGAGGGAGGGGATGGTAGGGGGAAAACAATGGAGGGGGTAACAATGTTCAAGAGGAAGTGTACTCATAACCTCACTCATGTAACTGTGACCCTCTGTATAGTAGCTTTACAATAAAAAAAAAAAAAAAAACTAAAAAAAAAAAAAAAAAAAAATTATCTTGAAATTTTATTAACTTAGTAAGCTTTTATTAATTAGCTTTATTGCTGTACAAACAATTGACTCTTGGGTTTCCAGTACTTTACAAACTTGAAGAACCTATAACTAATTCCTTTCTGCAAAAGAAGATTTCTAACTCAATGTGTCATGGATGTTTTCATACTATTCCTTTAGCATGGTAAAAATAAATTGCCTGTGTTTTCAATAGCAAAATTCTATGCACAATGAAAGATATTACAGAGGAAACTAAAAGTCCTATAGATATTGTAGTCACAAAATTTTATTTCTCCAAGTAATTATATCATTATAAGGAAGGGTGGTGTTAGAAAATTGTATTTGCCAACTAAAAGTTTTGGTAAGTGAATGAAAGAGGGAATAAGAATTATATTAACTTATGATTCAGATAGTAAAACAAACAATACTTCAAGAAATAAAAGCAAAGAACTAAGGAAACAAAACTAAATTATGAAACAAAAGTTAGTTTTGAAGATATAATTACTTTTTAACTTATGGTTAGCATTAAAAATATTACATAAGATAAGACAATTTTGCAAAGTAACAACATTTCATAAAAGTTTTGGTCCCAACTATCCTCCACTATTTACAATAGAAATAAGATGATAGAATAAATGGCAGATTGTGTCTCTCTATAAATACACAAGCAAAAATACTTTATAAATCAGTTTCTGACTATAAATAGACAACTCATTTAAAAAACCTGAGTATAAATATTTTAAGGAATTTTTCTCATTAGGAAATGTTTTAATAAAATTATGTAAGATGCTAATTTAATTAATACTCATAGCTCTGTACCTTGGCTTCCTTTTGGAGAGAATTAACAAGAATGTATGATAAGATACAAATCTAAGGAAAATGAGTGCACAGTACTTTAGACAAAGAAGAAATATTAACTTTCAGTTTTCTACAAAAATCTAATTTTACTCTCATTTTGAATTTAATTACATTTTAAAGGTATATCCTTTCACCTTGTATTCTTGAACTATTCTTTTACATCTCAGGTTTTATAATTCATTTTATACTCATCAATCAAAGGTAGTTTGGAAGCATAGCAGTTAGAAGGCGGTGGCTGGAACATTGGTCTCAGTGCTGACAATCTGAACACTTCTATCCTGAGAAGGATTATCAGGATTATAACTCTTATTCTGAATATGTAGGCCTGGCAAACCACAGGTTTCTTTAAACTTTAGCACTAAAATTTCGAGCCAAATGTGCAGAGTTAAAGCTGGTTCCCCAGATGAATCGGCATGTGGATGCATTTGGTTTGCATGCTGTGACAAGTCAAGCAGTAAAGGAAAGCCCAGAAACACAAATTCAATGTTGACTATGGCCCTGAAAACATTTTGGTTTTGTTGTTGTTTTTCATTCCTCTGGTTAAAACTCAGTGCGACACATTTTCTGGGTATGGTTCTATCACTAAGCCACAGCTCTGTCCACATGATTTGCTGATGATTTTTAAGCTGCTACTTGATGGAGTATACACCTAAATGACAAATACCCTGTTTTAGGTTTCCCAGCATTTCAGGAATTACAGGAACACATGGTGTTCGGCTTTCCTCCATTGAGATGATATCATGGGGGATGTTTCTATCAGAATGACCTGAAAATGAAATCATCCCAGTCTCAGTATCCCACATAGTTTAAGATTATATGTGTTCAGCTATGTGTTGAGAAAGGGTCTTACAAACTTTACTCCTTGTACTGGCCTTAACCCATAATCATCATAATCTCAGCTTCCCAAGTAGGTAGAATTACACCATGTGAGCCAATGGCAATCAGCTTTCAATATGTAAAAATAGAAAGTTAGGAATATCAAAGCATACAAAATAGAAATTCTTATTTTCAATTAACTGTCAAAGGCACATGTAGAACTGTGGCCGGAGTGGTACAGTATTAGGCTTGGGCAAAAATAGCTCAGGGAGAGTTCCCAGACTCTGAGCTCAAGCCCCAGAACTCACAGGCAGTCACTTGAGATAATTATTGCAAATACTGATAAATTTCTTGAGTCCTCTTATTTATAAACATTCATGTATATGCATTTATCTATGTCTTTAAGTAATATATGTATCAATTCAAGTTCATATACATTTGTTCATATACATTTAATTTCAGTACAGTCAATATTATTATTTTACAATTGATGAAAAAGTATGCATTTAGAGTCACAGTGTGACATTTTAATATATGTATTGAAAATGGTTTTACCAGACCATGACAACTAGCAGAGACATCACTATAAATATTTATTATTTCTTTGATTCAAACTTTTCTCTGCTTGTACAATCTATATTGTAACATTTATTCATTGTTGAAAATTAAAATGATTACAAGGCTGTGCTTTGTAAGGATGTGACAGTGACTGGTACTGCACACCACCCTATGCTGCCATAGAAATGATGCTTTTAGGATGTAAATTGTTTTGTTTTTATAAATGAGGTCCATGTATATATTGCCATTTGGCCTCAAAATTGTGATCCTTCACTTTCCTTAGCCTTTGGACTGACCTTGATTAGAGGCAGGTACAACTAAAATGAGTTCTCTTAGAATACAAAATTGGAAGGAAGAATGAATGAATATTTCCAACTCCTAATACTTGTTACTATACTGTTTCCTAAAACTGTATATTGTATTCCTAAAACTTATCTCTCCTATTTTATGCTATCTCTACATCAGAAAACATATAACTTTTTAAAAAAATGTATTCTCTTAGTTAAGAAAATGTCTGTGTTGATGGAGATATCGTCACTAGCTTCACAACACAAAAGGATCTCATATCTAAAATATGCCTAGAGCTCAAAAATTACCCCCCAATAACAAATCCTCAAAGAAACAATTACTCCATTAATAAGTGGGCTAAATAATTTAAAAAGAGACTTCTCTGGAGCAGAACTAAGAATAATTAACAGACATAAAGAAATTATCAACATTTCTGACCATGATGAAATGGTCAGATGAAAATCAAAACTACATTGAGATTTTACCTCACCCCAGTTAGAATGGTCACTATCAAAATAAATAAATAAATAACAGATGCTGGTGGGGATGTCAGCAAAAGAGGATGCAACTACACTGTTGGTGGGAACATAAACTGGTTCAATCACTCTGTAAAGTAGTATGGAGGTTCCTCAAAAGGCTAAACATAGAGCTCCCCTATGATCCAGCAATCTCACTTCTGGACATTTACCCAAATGATCACAAACAAAGTTATACTAGCACAACTATGTTTATTGCAGCATTATTTACCATAGCTAAGATATAGAATCAACCCAGATGCACCCCAGTAGATGAATGGCTCAGAAAATGTGGTATATATACACAATGGATCCTATGCCTCTATCAGAAAGAATGGAATGGTCTCATTTGTAAGGACATGGAAAAGTTGGAAAAAATTACATTAAATGAAGTGAGCCAGACCCAAAGAAACATAGGCTCCGTGGTTTCCCTCTTTTGTAATAATTTGTAGACAGCTAAGATAGTCCTAGCAGAGATTCATGATAGCCTAATAGCTATGTACATATGCCCACATAAAATGATACTAATTGAATTGATCTCCAGAATATGTAAACAAGAAGGTTTTTGTTGTTTTTTTAGTGTACTGTGTTCAGTTATTTCTTTTGCTTTTCATTTTTCCCCTCTCTGGTCTATTCCCCATGGTAACTGTTTCTGATTTTGGTATACTTTGTCTTGAATATAAGTTTATTGGACTTAGGGAAGGGAAGGAGAATCACAGAAATGGTGGGACAAAGGGTTCACCAATGCAACGGAGATACTCAAGATGAGAGTACCCCCTATGGGGAGTTGGGTGGTGAAGAGGAATGGGAGAAAACGAGGGAGGTAGGTAACATTGCTTGAAAAAATATTTACTCAATACCTTAGATATGTAACTGTAACCCCTTTGTACATCACCTTTACAATAAAAAATAAATAGTAAAAAAATGCTTGTGTTGTTTTTATTAATATTGTATCTAATTTCAATTTGAATGTTATACTTTTCATTTCATTGTCTTTGTGTTTTATATGATGTGTTGAGTTTTGAAAAGACATTGCTGTATGATTTATTATTTGTTAGAAAAACAGAACTTTCCTTTTGTAGTTGACCCTATTTCCATTTCTACTAACATGATGTCTTCTGATAAGTTATTGCTAATTTACAATTTGTAGTTACAGAATTGAGTAAACTCGTTCCTACATGCATAACTACAACACTGAAAATCAAATGAATTTGGATAAAAATGGCTATCAGTATAAAAGATGGACAAGTAGAAAAGGAATGAATGGGAAATATATGAAAAGAGATAAAGAAAAAGATGTTACAACAAAAGCATTTGACTTCCTTGATTTGATTTCCTTACTTTTATTTCCAGCTTTATTCTTTTATTCCTTTATCTATATAGCTGTTCAAAATGATTTCAATGAAACATATCTCAGTTTCCTTATTATTTTTTAAATAATGGTGGCAAAGTATTAAAATACCAAGATGTTAAAATAGACTTGGTCTAAATTGTCTGCCACATAGTGTGAGGTGCTTGTGTTTGGCAGAGTGAAAATGCTGCAGCTTGATACTTGGCTCTACTACTTACTTTCTTTGTAAACTTGGGAAAGTTACTTAACCCTCCTCTTACTAAGTTCAACTAAGAGGATTCCACAGTGGGCATACAGACAGTGCACTGAAGAATGTTTGGTTCCTGATAAATGTTTTTTTTTTTTGGTCGGTTGTGGGGCTTGAACTCTGGGCTTGGGTACTGTTCCTGCGCTCTTCAGCTCAAGGCAAGCACTCTACCACTTGAGCCACAGCACCAATTCCAGTTTTCTAGTGGTTTACTGTACATAAGAGCCTCATGGACTTTCCTGCCTGGTCTGGCTTTGAACTGTGATCCTCAGATCTCAGCCTCCTAAGTAACTAGGATTACAGGCGTGAGCCCCCGGCACCTGGTTATATTAACTCAATTATGAGTTAATTTAATAAAGTTATGAATAAATCATAAATTCAATAAAATGAGGTATAAATTCAGTATTATGTCATTTATTAGGTAGACATAACCTGCACAAATACTACCTTCCCAAGCTTCTGAGAAGTGCTGGAAAATAATTCTTGTCTGCCCTATGATATTGCCACACTATAGCTTCTGTCCGGAGGCTAATATTTGGTTGCATATGTACACAGCCTCAATGCTTATCTTCACATGAGAGAGGTCAAACCACTGGATTGTTCAGTGATGTTGGGCAAACCAGTTTCTCTCTGGGAATTGTAATTAAATTAATTCAACACTGAGCCAGGTATCCTTGAATGCTTAGCTAAGATTTCATCTGAAGGCAAGGTTTTCAAATCAGTTAAAGTGTTAGTGGAGGTGGGTAGCAAGCAAAAGAAACAGGAAGAAGGAAAAGAAGGAGAAAAAAAAAAAAGGAAAAGGAAGAGAGGTTACTTGACACATTAGAAGAGAGGAGAAAAGATGGGACCATGGTTCACCATATAGCCTTTGAAAGTATTAAGTGAAGTAACCCTGGCCCAAAGAAACAGGCCCCATATAACTAGCATAAGTCTAGGACAGGCAGAAAAGGTCAAAAGTTATGTACTCATGACCATATAAGATGATAAGTGAAATGAACCCCAACATAAGGACACAAGTGTTTTTTTCTTTCTTGATATTGTTTTAAACATTTAAAATGTACTATGTGATTTTTTTTGTTTCTCTTGTATGTTCTTCCCCTACAGTAAAACCTCTGTTTTCACAGTATATGATGTCCGTGCCTTGATCTTGTGTATACATATTTTCTAATTTGGGGAGGGGAAGGGAAATAACAAAATGCTGAAATAAGGATACAGGTTGACCCAGTGCAACAATGAGATGTACAAGACACTGTGTTGAAAAGGAACTTTACAACTTGGGGTGGGGGATAGGAAGGGGAGGGGGGAGGAGTTAAAGGAGGGGTTGGGGATGGTAGGGGAAAAACAAAGGAGGAGGTAACAATGCTTGATTTGAAATGTATTCATCATCTTACACATGTAACTGCAAACCCTCTGAACAGTATTTTTTACAATAAACGCATTTAAAAACGACAGTCATCCAGGACTTCATAATTCTTAATTTCTATTTTTATATCATTAAGATAATATCTCTTAAGTATGTTCCTGAAATTCTAAAAAGATTCTAATAAGATTCCTTTGGACGTTTTGGTCTTTTATTCAGTAAGAATCACCAAATATAGTACTCTCTTAGTGTCATTAAATATAGAGTAAATATTGAAATCGAGGAGATAAATGTATGTTGAGTAACTCCTCAAATTAAGTACTATGCTAAAACTCTACATATATTAATGGTGTGATTTTATTTTCCTAATAACTTTGTGAGGTTTATGTCATCATTTTACAAAAGGGAAATGGATAGACTCGTCAGAGAGTCACAACTTAGCCAGCAGCCTAATGGCTATCAATAGAGTCAGTATTAAACTGATTAAATTCATGGTTAAATTCATGAGAGGAAGCTAAAGGGAAGAGAGCCATAAATATCTTTTGGGTGTGAAAGAAGGCATACTAGCGACATAAATTGAATTAATGGTGGTTGCATATTTAATATAATACTAAGTTGAGAGATTTTAGCTCATTTCTAAAACTAGTTATGATATTTTTAAAAACTAGCTTTGACTTATATGAAGATATTTTATAGATTACATTAGATAACTGAATTATTAAATCAAGCGGTTAATAAAGAATTCAGTCATAAACTTAAAAACACTGCCAGTTTCTTAAGATGTTCAGCCAAAATGTTCTAAAGGTATCAAAGTATATATACAACAAGATTAGGAAAGCTCAAAGCCACTAGATCACCAAGTAAAGTGATACCAGGCTGCAACTAAACCATGTTTACATAAGAAATAAAAGATTAGCAACAGAACAAATACCACTTTCAATGAAGTGGTCAAACATGAAAGTCCACTGAATATATCTGAAAGGCTAGGAGACATTTGTCAAAAATAAAACAAAAACAATAAAAGTCAACAAATCTAGGTGTGGTAGGCTGAGTCTGTAATCCTAGCTACTTGGGAGATGAAAATCAGGGACAAGGATTTGAGGTTCATCAAGATAAAAATGAAAATTTATGAATCATTATCTCTACTAGTCAAAGGCTGGGTATGGTAGAGCAAACTTGTAATTCCAAGCTATGGAGAAGACAAAAATGGTTGGATATAGTGGTGGATATGTCTGACATCCTAGTGACAAAGGGAAGCATAAATAGGGAGACTGTAGTGCATACCTGCCAAAGCACAAAGCAAGACCCTATCATTTTTTGTAACATGATTTTATTGTATTTATGAAGTAGTACAAAGGGTTGTAACTCCACATAATACTTCAAGAGTATAATGCATCTTGTTCAACAATTTCACTTCTTCCAACTCTTCCATCCCCACCCATACCTTTAATATTCTTAATTTTATTTGTCATGACTACAATTTTGCACCTTTCCTCTTTTCATTTGTCTACCCCTCTCTCCTTCACCTTATCCCTGCAACATCTCAATTCATGGTACTCATTTTGTTAGACTATGTTACTTTTTCAAAGGAGTTACACCACTGGAATTCTCCCATGCACATAACATACTTTTTAGTTACCGTAACCATGCATATATTTATATACATAAATGTGTGTGTATATATATATATATATATATATATATAATCATCTCCATGTGAGAGAAAACTTGTAACCTTTGTCTCTCTGAAATTGGCATAATTAAAATAATTTTTTTCTAGATTCATCCATTTCTTTGCAAATGATATATCATTCTTACTGATGGATGAGTAAAATTTCCAAGACCCTAGCTTGAAAGTAAGTAATACAAAGAGTCTGGCAGAGTAAACCAAGTGGTAGTACAATTGCTTAGCTTCCTCAAGGCTTGTGTTCAAATTCAAGAGCCTTGGGGAGTGGAAGGGGAAAAAACAAATTGTTTAAATAGACATACAGGTTGACCCATTGCAACAATGAGATGTACAAGATGCTATGTTGAAAAATGACTTTACAGTTTAGTTGTGGGGGGGAGTGTAGTTGTGGAGATGGGAGGGAAGGGATGGTAGGGGAAAAACAAAGGAGAGAGCAACAATCCTTGATAAGAAATGTACTCATTACCTTGCTCATGTGATTGTAACCCCTTCGTACAGTATTTTCACAATAAAAAACATTAAAAAAAAGAAAGCAAACAAATAAAACTGCACTTCAGGAAATACGATACCAAAATAGAATAGGAGAAACACTAATTACTTGGATTCAGAATAACTTGCAGCTATTTAACTGGCTTCCTTTCTACTCATGATTTTTAAGGATAAATGGGTTTTGAAGAATGAAGACATCATAGGGAACATTTTCTGCAGTCTTTTATTGTTTCCACAGGGAGGGCTTTGCTAGAATACCTATCCCTCTCCTATCAGGGAAATTCAAGATTCAAGTTTGTAGTAATAGAAGGTCTATTTACTAGCAATATAGCTAAATTTACCAAATTTAGATTTTATTAGCCATATGGAATTATCTGCTATCCCACACTTAATTCTCCCTTAATTTAACAAGTAAGACTGATGTGTGTGTGCATGTGTAAAGCACTCAAATTAAGTTGTACATTATGACCATTTGTGAGTATATGCAATAGCTTCCTTGATATTTGCATTAATTTGTTGACTTTTATTTAATTTTAATTTTGGCATTCGTTTTGTGAGCAATATGGAAAAATTATGTAGAATGACCAGTGAGGATTAGAATAGCAAAGAAAGCAAAAAAAAATCTGAAGCAAAACTCCAGTGACTCGGTAGACAGCTATGTCAATGTAATTCTGACCTGACCTGGGATAGCACCAGAAAGACAAATGGTGGGATTGAAGCATTTATTAAAAATAAAAATAAATGTAAAATTGGGATAATAATCTTTCAGAAGAGCATAATCTGATCATGTTCTATAATTTCATGAAAATTATACTGATTACAAGAAATACATCTGGAACGATCATACATCACTTTATTCTTCAATACCAAGGAAGTTAATGTTTGTTAGCAAATTTCCTATTTGGGCATGTACATGATAAATTTTATGTCTATTAAGGAAGTATATAAAAGGTTACTGAATAATAACAAAGAGGAAAAAAAGCTAAAGGTTTACTTTTGATTATAGATAAAATTAAATATGCTCATAATTCTTTCAATGATAGCTTAATGTATGTATATGTATATATATATAGCACTTTAAAATGGCATAACTGAAAATTTTATGAAAAATAATATAACAAAAACTTAAATGTGCTACAAACACGGAACATACTCTGAATACAGAGATACATTCATGGAATCTCACTTTCACTTTATCAACTGATTTGAAGGCAAGCATATTACCTTATTTTACAGACAGGAAAATAAGACACCAGGTAAATTTTTTTTTCTCAGTACCACAAATTGCTATCTACAATGATCTGTGAGATGTGAAGTCTACTTTCTTTCCACTCTGCTATGTGCAATTCCTTTCACTATATCCAATGAAATTTTCCATTTTCTCCTGCCTGTCTTCCTTTGATGACTTCTCTATTCTGTCTTCCTTTAATCAGGAGCTCTTGGGCAGCCTGTGGTCTTCCTCATTTTCCGCTGCCGTCCAGTTGCCAATGCCACATCCGCACCTGGTTTTCCTATCCTGGGTTAGGCTAGTATTTTCTGGAAGACTAGTTTCTTTCCTATAAATCCATCCTGGATAAATAACTGTGTTAAACTTATTTACACCTTGTATATGCCCATACAATACACTTCATTTTTCTCTTAAGGCAAACTAGTCAGGAAATACTTAGGCTATCTCTTATGGAACTGCTCAACTTTGCCATTGTAATGCAAAACCAGCCATAGATACTACGTGAACGGATGAGAAGGTTGTTTTCCCATTGCACAAACAAATAATAAGTTGGGTCTGCAGGCTGTAATCTGTCAATCTCTAGTTAAAGGTATAGTAAAATTCAGAATTTTCACTTGACTCTTCCTAGATCTATATACATCTGGCTACATTCTTAGCATTATTTTTAAAGAAAACATATAAACTAATGAATTAAATGGCTGCTACAAATCTTTTCCTTCAGGTTCTAATTTCCTGACCCCAAACTGTTTCTCACTTTACCACAACTCCAAACATGTACTCACTGTACTGTCCATTTATATTGTAATCATTGAGAGTTTTATGATCAGAAAAAAATGAGTTCATAGTCCAGTTCACTATTTAGTAAAATATATTTCAGATCCCTGATTTTAGATTTTTCCCTCTATAAAATAGAAATGAGAACAACATTGATACTAGATAGACTGAAATGATCATAGCAGCAAATCTATGTGATAATAAATGTTAGTTCCCCTCTTTCCTTTCCTCTCTAAAGTAATCAATTAACACACATAATTGAGAATATTATATTGGGTATTTTAATCGGACTAAGGTGACCATCCTTCATTTTCATTGTCATCTTGCACAGCTATTGTTTAGTCCTTCAGCCTCTATTTTGCTGCTCCTTCTCAGTCCTTTTGGACAGCATTCTCTTCTACAGCTCCCTCTACATCTTCCTCTGACTAAAATAGGCTTTCCCCTAGATTTTTTCAGACCCAACTCTTTCTTGACCTATTGATCTGTCTTTTTGATGATGTATACCAAGTTACCTCTATAGATGCTCTCTCTCATATTAACCTACTTCAACTCTCGGAGTTACTTGTCAGTAAGTCACCTTTTATTTATTTGTGTCTCCATTTTTTTGGTGGGGGTGAGTTTCCTCTCTCCATCCAACACTATTTCTGCAGCACTTACCAGGGTATGCAGCATTAGTAGGTGCTCCATAAACATTCATATAATTGAATTTCTGAGCCTTTTTAGCCTACAAATCTTTTCTCATTACTTGCGCAATCCTTGACAATGAACTTCCAGAACTTCAAGCACATAATAGAACCCAATCATGGACTGGAATTTCCTCCCTAGAAGGCTAACCTCTTCTGACCTTTATTATCTTCATCCTTCAGTTCTCAACTATAACTATCCTGTTGTTTCTCAAATTTTTCAAATCTGAAGTCTTGATATACTGCTGAGATTCTTTTTTTAGAATATGTTTTTTTATTGTAAAAATAGTTAAAGTTACATGAGTAAGGTAATGAGTACATTTCCTTTGAGCATTGTTACCTCCTCCATTGTTTTTCCTCACCATCCCTTCCCACCTCACCTCCCCAAACCCTTCTCCCCTCCCCCGACAAGTTGTAAGGTTCATTTTCAGCATAGTCTCTTGTACATCTCATTGTTACAATGAGTCAACCTGTATACCTATTTAAGCGTTTTATTTTTTCCCTTCCCCTCCTCAAATTAGAAAAGTATATACAAGATGCAGGGCACTAGAATTAAATACACTAAAAACAGGGGTTATAGCATGGGGGAAGAACATACAAAAGAAACAAAAAAAAAATCACATAGGACTAGCTTCCCTTATTTGCAATATCTAGTATATGTGAAGGTTATTTTCTATCTATTGCTACCTATAGAACAGCACTCAGATTATCTAGCCTGTCATATGTGTGTGTCTCTTTTCTGGCTTTCCAATGCTATGTCTTAACATATCTCAAAATAGCATCTTTGCTAATTTTGATTGAGTTTTTATTTTGAATACAAACATAGAAAAGACAGCTTTCCCTTCTTATTTAAGGAGTTTGGTTTAAAAAAAAAATCTGAAAAGCAGAATATCAAAGATAAAATATGTCTCCCTATTTGAATCCAAGTTGTTTTCCTCAAATTCATTTCAGGTCTTTCTACAATGTTTGTTGTTGTTGTTGTTGTTTGCATTTAGTCTTTATTTGCTATAATACTACAACTTACTTATCAGACACAGAAATCAATCATGCAATTTCCTCCAAATAATGGATTTTAATTTGTTTTATTCATTCTTGTTTATCTATCAAGTTGACTTATACTAGACATGTGGAAGATTCCCTAGACCTACTTTTGAATTGTTAGAGAATAAGAAGGCTAATGTGTTCAAGTCCCACTCCCAAGCTGAAGCATCTTGGAGTATTAGTTTCATCTAGATCCAGATCTAGTACTTTTGTGTTATCTTGCACAAGGAAAGGAAGGACTACTATATTTTTTTTTCATCATCTTATTATTAGTGCATTTTGCGAAACTAGTGCAGGTAGATAACAAGGAAATATTCATGAATAATTTCACAAGGTTCTTCATTGTACAGAATAAATATCAAATGATACATCTCTTTAAAAATAGCAAATAATGCAAATAGAATTGATAGAAATTAAAGTGATACAATTCATGTTTACTTTATTGCATAACTGGTAACAAGACATATGGAAGATACTACTATGTAGCATGTTTTGAAATAGACATGTGCCATATTTCTTCTGGATTAAATTTATTCACAGGACTTGTGTGTTTAATATGTAGTTAGTTATCAACTCACTGCCTTTTTATTTTTCTCTATTTTTTTTCAAAACTGGTGCTTGAAATCATGGCAGGTGGATGATAATTTGTACTATATCCCTATCTTTTTTCTTTCATGATTTGGTTGTTGTTTTAGTTAAGGCCTACTATTATTGCCAGGGTCAGCCACTGACTGTGGTCCTTCTTTCTATACTTCCCCAGTAGCTGGAATAACATTCATGAACCATTCCACTCTACTTGCTAGATCCATTTAAATTTTCCCTTGAACTGTGGTTCTACTGATCTCAGCTTACTAGGATTATGAGTATGAGCCACCATTCTAGATAATTTTAAGTACCTTAGTGTAGAGCATGGAGTATCTTTCTGGAATTTAGTTCTTCCAATTATTTAAATCAAGTATTAGTTAAACTCCAAAACTCTGCTGTCATCTTTGCAATTTAAATCAACTGCTTTAATATGCCGTCTAATTTCTCTCATTTTGCTCATAGATTTTAAGGAGTCAACAATTTAAAGCCAATTCTGATTTCCAATATTAAGGAAAACAATAGCATTTACAAAAGACAATATAATTTTATACACATGCCAAAAGAACTATAACTTTTTTTTCTGGAGAACACTATGAATGTAAGAACTTGTATGTGTGATTCTTGTCATAACATTGGATGTCCTTCATTCCTTAATCCAAAAGCTTTTACACAAAATTTCATGCATTTTTATTATTATAAAAGTAATATACAGAGAGGTTAGGGTTACATAAATTGGATAAACAGTACATTTGTTTTTGAACAGTGTCACTCCTTCACTTGCTTATTCTGATTTTCCCACCAACAACTTGTATAGATTACTTTAAACATAGTGTCTAGTGAATATCACTGCTGCATTGGTTCAACCTTTGTCACACCAATTCTGTGGCCCCTCCTTGCCTTCCCAAAGACAGGTAAAGAAAACCAAGATAAAAATAAAACTAAAAACAGCAACAAAGAAATAAAATTTCATTTCCATTTCCTGGAGTTCATTTCAATAAATATTATTTTATATGATCAGATGCAAACAAGTATTGCACCTTTGTGTTCCTCTTCTAAGAATATTCTCCTTTGGGCTCACTGTGTGTGAATGTCTGTATAATTTATCATGTCCAAGTGTATAAACACCGTAAGATATGGTCAACTTCTCTGGCCATAAAGGAAATGACATAAAAGGAAAACAAAAACAAACAAAAGTAAATAATGCTGAGATTCCACCTGACCCTAGATAGAATGACCAATATCAAGAAAACTAACACTAAAAAGTGCTGTCATGGATGTGCCAAAAAGGGAACTCTATTACACTGTTGCTGGGAATGTAAAGTTGTTCAACCACTCTGGAAAGCAGTATGGAGGTTCCTCAAAAGACTAAATATAGCGCTTCCCTGTGACTGACCAATTCAGCTCCTGGGCATTTATGCAATAGAACACAAACAAGGCCACCCCAGCACAACCATGTTCATTGCAGCATTATTTACCATATTCAAGATATAGAATCAGCCCAGATGACCCTCAACAGAGGAATGGATCAAGAAAATGTGGTATGTATACACAACGGAATTCTACTTAACCATCTGAAAGAACCCTTCATCAGGAAATAGGCTTGGAAAAAAAAATTAAGCAAAGTAAGCCAGACCTAGAGAAACATTAGGTACATTCTTTCCTTAATTTGTGGTAGATAGAATGTGCCTATGAATCTACACGCAAATACACAGGATGGTGAAAGTCTTTCTTTTTTACCCTCCTGGCTCTAACCCACTTCTAATAGCATCCAAACTGTCTTAGGTTGATTATGCCACCTGGTGGATGAAAACTTTATCACCCGGTGGTATTTCCTCAGGGTTCACTCTCAAAATTTACTATATTGCTTCTCTTCTGTGATTGTGTTCACTGTGCTTTAAATTAGCCTTACTCACATATGCCCTCCATCTTTTACTTTAAATCCAACATATATTAATTTCTTTGATTAATTGAACAAAACAGCAACAACGTTAATAGACAATGAATGACTTTAAATCTTCATCCTTCCCTCTTCTACTGCATGCATTTACCAAGGCATATACATGTCTGTTTCTCCTTTATTGTTGAAACAAAAACATTTGAATAATAATGCAAATATATCCAAAGATTGGGAAACCATAAAATAAAACAGATTTCTTATGAGTTTATTTAATAAAGAAGAACACAAATCTAGTCTTCTCCCCCTCTCATTCTTTCCATCTCTCTCTGTCTCTCTCTCTCTCTCTCATCTCCAAACAAATAATTCTCTTATTAGAGACTATTATAGTTAACCATCCACTGAAATAAATGATTATTGATCTTTACAAAAAGTATAGCTCATTACACAGCCGTTTATATACTTCATTTCACTTCTATGACAATGTATATTCAGGTAATTATCAAAAAGCTATGTTAAATTTTTTTCTTGGGGGGAGTTGATTTATGTATAAGTGGTTTTTTGTAAATTTTATAGTTATTATTAAGTAGTTGTATACAGGGGTTATGTAAGTGAGGGTATGAATAGTACAATGCTTTTTGACAGTGTTACCTCCTCCTTAGTTCTCCCCAATTTTCTCCCTCCTGTCCCTATCCACAGTTACTTTATTCATTTTACATAGAGTATATTGAATACAGTGACTATATGCGCTCACCCTCTTCCCTCTTGTTATTTTTCCTTTTTTTCTTTTTTTTCCTGTTGTTGTTTTTAAGGCTTATATTGTATTTCACTTCATGGATGTGCTTTCATTTACAGAACGTGTAGTTCAGAGAAGGATATTTGAAGTTTTTTCCTAGTCTTTTTGGTAACTACAAGAAGTTATTTTCTAATGAGATGAAATATATAATGAAAATCAATTAAACCCTAAGTTACTAACATATTTAAGTTTAAGAAAAAGAGAATAAGACAATGCCCTAAATTTTATGACAATGTTTAACAAAACTCTTACCTCTACAAAACCACAGTGAGTTACCGTTTTTCTTTGTATAAGAGAAGATCTTACTAACTTTGTCAGACTGGCCTCCTGCCTTCCTGATCCGGGGATGACAGATATGTACCATCACAAACAAATCAATATACCTGCTTCACCGCCCCCCCCCCCCCCCCCCGCCCCCTGCCCATCTCAAACATGGAGAAACAGTATCTCCCTTTGTAAGTAACCTCACCTAAGGTTACTTGTATGTAAAAGGTGTGGCTTTCTCAAACAATTTACCTTTGGGGTAAGAATGAATGTAAGGGTGGGACTTAATGCAGACATGAATTTTAACTACTTATTAAGGTAAAAAATCATAAAGTATGCAGAGATGTATACTCTGTAGAATCAATATGATTTGATTTCCTTAAGGGTTGAGAAGGTGTATGGATCATGCCTAATAATCACCATAAGCTCTCAAGATGATGTCAAATAGTCAAGAAAAAAATTCAAGGATCTATCATATATTAACTTATTTAAACATGCCATTTAAATATTCTATCTACATTTTAAGGATTCGATTTTTGAGTTGAAATAAAGATTATTCATGCTTCAAACTTCTTATATTCCTGAGATATTGTTTGCTAGGCTTATGTCCACATCTGTAAATAATGTTATTGACAACATAGATTCTATCTTAGTTCTTCTACATTGTGTAAATATTTTGTGTTCAGGATCATATATTCCTCATAAAGGCCTCTTTTATAGAACCAGTTGTTATTATATGCCATTATTCTTATTATTATTAACAACAGATGGAGCTAGCCAATATAAAACATTTTGATTATGTCAAGATGCTTTAAGTAATAAAACCAGAGGCCAAATTCTGGTTGGTATTGACACTAAGTTGGTTATTTATTTATTTATTTTTCTTTTTGCTTATGTGGTGCTGAGGAATCGAGCCCAGGGCCTCAGGCATGCAAGGCAAGCGCTCTACCACTGAGCCACCTTCCCAGCCCCTAAGTTGGTTATTTATTATGAAAAATCTTCATGTTTATTAGAAGCTCTCAACTTTCCTCACCAATACTCTCATGTACCAACAGGATGAAAAGCAAAAAAATGAATGAAGTGAAAGAAGAAAATAAAAATTGGCCTGAGAACCTAAAGAAAATAGTAGAAGGAAACAAGGCAGTAGTATGATAAGTGAGTTTTCTTTTTAAGGTTTCATTATATAGATTTTTTAAAATACATTTTTATTGTAAAATACTGTACAGAGGGGTTACAGTTACTTGAGCAAGGTAATGAGTACATTTCCTATCAAGCATTGTTACCATTTCCTTTGTTTTTCCCCTACCCTCCCTTCCAGGGTGACAGCAGTCCATAATGGAATGTCTTCATTTTCCTATTCATTCCTTGCATTTCACTCTGGAGGCACCAGTCTTGCAGGCCCTTGTTTTCAAAAGCTACCTTATATATTAAGGAAGACATTCTGTTATGGACTGCTTGCATTAAGCTCAAGCATTTTTTATTCCAGTAGATCTCTTAGAAATGTGACTAACTCAAGGATTTGGGAGGTGAATAATGTTCTTAAAATATGGCTGAGAAAATGTTCTTTTATGACTGGTTGTTCGTCACCCTGCATAGATAGAAACTACATAGCTGGGTAAATTTAATAAATATTCTTTCACATTTCAGATAAAAATTAAATGAAATGAGAAATTTTAAATAATCATGAAAAGCTTTGCTGAGAAGTAGAGTTTTGAAGAAAGACAAAAGTGAAGTGAGAAAATGAGTCATGGCTATTTCAGAGAAAAGTCTTCCAAGACCAGCTAGCTCACAGAATCTAAGAAGCCAGGTCTACCAGGGGAAAAACTGGAAGTGGCTAGAGCTGAGGGAGGGAGAGAAAAGAAGTAACGTGGGAGATAAAATTAGAGTTCAGTCTTCAGTGCCTCTATGGTCTAGGTCAATCATTAGGAGAATCCAGAGAACCACTGGAGAGACTGGTGCAATAGTTGATAGAAGAGTATTACATCTGGACTATTACAGGGATAAAGAGAAAGGGGGGAAGGAAACAGAGTGATGGAGAATTATGACATTTGAATATATTATATCAATGTTTGTAGATGGAATAAAGAATGTCACTGAAAGCTGTTATATGATAAAAAGGCAGGTGTGGTGAGGGAGAGAGCAATGAAAAATTCAATATTGCTAAAGTATATGCACTTTCTAAACAAATGTCAACAAGCTTCATTGTTCTATTCCCTTGCACATATCATGTATTATGATCTTATTTGTCTTCCATCACTTGCTCAATTTGCCCTATCCTTCCCCCACTGATATCCATATGCCCGACAGGACCGCTTTTAAATTCTTGTTTTCCAGGATAATTCTTCCTCTTCCTTGTCCTCCTCCTCCTCCTCTTTTCCTTCTTCTTTTAAAAAATTACTTTGTATTTTATTAGAATCTTCTTGTTGTCTGGAGGTATTTTATTGTAGCATTTCTATACAAGCATACAAATTGCCCCAAACAAACATTCCCTTTTAGTCACTCTCCCTCATCCTTCTTCTCTTTTTCTTAAGACAATTTAATAGCTTTTAATGTTTTATTTAAATTTTTTTAATGTTTTATTCATATACATGTATATAAAGTATTTGGGCCACATTCACCCACATTCATCTCAGCTCCCACTGGATCCTGCACTCCAACAGAGCCTGTTTTACATTTGTGTCATTCTTTTATCCATTTTTATCAATTGCACAAAGGAGTTTTCTATGGTATTTCACATGCCTATATTTAGAAAGTAGGAAGAAAAATGAAAATTTGATCAGGGTACATTGTATACAAATATGGACATGCCAAAATGACTTGTACATCCTAATTGATGCTAACAAAATGTGGGGAATAACAAATGGTTTTGAATGTGTTTCTATGCCTTTATTATGAGAATAAAATAGTTTAGATGCTTCAATGGAGACTAAAGATCTTTACTAAGGCTAACAGCAAATGGTAAAAAAAAATGATAGCTAGTTTTGAATAGCATAAAATGTTTGCTGTTGGTATCTGGTAAAGCTGGACTATATGTTTTCTCAAATCTTCTTCCTCATATAATTTCCAGAAAGGACTAAAAGGGTAATGTGTGAGAACTGTTGGTAAAAGTGTAGCATTCAAATATTCATTGATACCTGAAGGCCACTGGTCAGATGTTGCTGTAATAGAAAACGAAGTTATCTGGTGCTTTGCAAGTCTGTGCTATGCATCCAGACACTAACCCTATTTTTAATAGTGGCCAGAACCAGCAATCAGTGTGGATTCACAGGACTCACAGCTTATCAGAGGCAATAGTTTCCAACAGATACTCACACCGCCTTTCTTGGCAGTCCCACTGGCAACTGGAAGTGCTTGGTTTCTCAGATTGCTTCTCCGATGATCTCACTATCATGCCTAGCCTTTTGTTCCATGGCTCTTTCCACGAATGTGTATGATCTAATTTCTACAGTAAATTATTTATCCCATGGTAGTTATCAGTGACTCTCCTTTGTATGGACCTGACTAAAAGAATATATTTATTCACTTGCTTCAACATTTGCTAAACTGGTAAGTGCTGGAAATTTTTTCAAATATTAAAAAATGTCATGATCTTTGTCAGGATATGTTTGGCTCAGGCTAATAATGTTTTTCCCATGTTTTCAAGAAGGCTTTTGTGTAGCACATGGAATGTGCTTGTACATCCCGATTCAATAAGTATAACACTTAATTCCAACGTTTGCTTCCGATTATTGTCGACGTTGAAAATGAGAGCACATGTTGACAAGATATATTTGCCAGTCTGATGCCTCCGCAAACAACTCTCTGAAGAAAAGACAACATGAGATTAAACTGAATAAATATCCTGCTTTAAGTATATTTTGCCCAGCCTTTTAGCAGTATCCCCTAACAATGACGTATGTAAAGTGATGACTGCAAAAGATGGTGTCATTATGTCTTAGCAAGGCCTCCACATTTTAATAGACCAGCCTCGAACATAAGGATTCCACATTGAAGAGAGCTAAGTCTGCTTGCTTCAGTTTGAAATGTAAACTTATGTATGGCTTATTCATCAATGATTCCTGACCTCTGATTTTTTTTCCTTTTGGAAGGCATTGAGAGCATTCTACTTGCAGTGCAAAGATTTTGTAACTGGTACATCTTAGGACAAGATAGGGAGATACCATTTAAAGAAATAAGAGTCAGGAACTCCTTTGCATTTTCAATTTAAGTAAAATTCTGCTTTTGTCTTAATTTTTGTTTTTATCTACATTCTAGTGTTTGTATTTTATAGAATATAAGCACATGTAAATAAGTAACATAAATCTTTAATAACACAAAGATAATACTTTGCTTAACACTATTGTAGAAAAGTTAGTATTCATTTAATGAACACTCATATTTATTAGCAATCACCTGTAACATTATTAAATTAAATCTCTGGATGACTTCACTGGTTATAGGAAATGGAGGCTACAATTGTTATATAATTTGTCTACTTTTCCAGAATTACTAAGTGTCAGAGTGACACTGTGGTAGTCTCCATTATATTGATGATCAATTAGTGTTTTTATGTCAACTTCTGAATTGTTGGGTAAATAATAATCACATGAGACTTAATGTCATGTATATTTCTTATTTAACTCTTACCAGAAATGCATTCTCCTTTTACTTTTATAGAGTTAACTTCTTGTTAAATGATCTTGTATTAAAAAATTAGTTAAGTAGCTCACACCTGTAATCCCTGTAATCCTGTAATCAAGAGGCTGAGATCTGAGGATCACAGTTAAAATCCAACCACTAACAGGTATATCTGAGACATTTTTTTCTACAATTAACCACAAAAGGCTAGAAATGGAGCTGTAGCACAAATGGCAGAGTATTAGCCATGAGCAAAGGAGTACAGCGATAGTACCCAGGCCCCTAGTTCAATCCCCAATACTGGCACTAAAAGATAAATAAAATTTGTTCATAATTCCATAAAGTAGTGGTTAAAATCTAAGCCAGAGGATTTCCAATAAACACCTTATAAATCTATCAATGTTGTCATCCTTTCTCACTGAGCTTCCTATATCACATCCACACATACAGCATTATGTGCTTTGCCCCATGATTTCAATGAGACCCAAATGCAGCAATATAGCAAATAAGTGTTGGATTCCTTTCCGTTTCTCAGTAACTCAGAAGCCAGTGGTAATCTGGATTCGTTGTTGTTCTGGATATTTTCAGCAAGTACTTCAGGGTCAATGAAATCTTTGATAAAATTGTCTCATGTTATCTACAGTTATTTTTGAAAAAGTTTTAATTTAGAATATAGACCACTGGGAATTATAATGTTTGTAACTGCTCAAATCTCTATAGTAATTACAACCAGTCCATGAGGTGGAGGAGAGATGAACGAAGAGAAGAGGTGAGGTTGTTTGGAGAGAGCCTTATCTCAGATCTTTGCAACAGGAGCTCTCAAGCTGCTGGAACAGCCTGGTCTGGACTCAGTGACTGTACTATTTCCTAATTTTAGATTTTAAAATCCACCAAAAATACTGTCACTAGTGCATCGATTTTACTTTTGAATTAAAAAAAAAGCTGATAATGGAAACAACAATAAAACAGGAAAGGTCGTTTATTTGAAGGCTATGAGTCACATTAGAGATAAAATACAAGAGCTGGCAATATCCATCCTTAAAATTTATAGATTTCAATAAAATAAAACACTTCAATAATGGTTTTACTGTTCTATTTTTTCTTCTGTTCTATTATTGCAGCTTTTGCTTTTTATGTTTGTAGTTTTTATATTGACCATTCAGTATTTTATATCAAAAGTCATCTTGCTGACTTTATTGATTTTGACCATAATTTACTATTTCTTAGGTGTTCTAATTTACTTCATTGATCTTACTTTGCATTCACTCTTACTTACTTTAAACACTCAAAATGAGTGGATTCAAAAGGAAAACTTTTCCATTTTGGGTGTCTTTTCTTTTGGCTTCCATTTCCACTCTCTTTAAGGTAGATGTGGGAATTTTTGTTGGTAGGGGAACATTTAAGGGGATGTTGGTCTTGCTGGCAGTTTGAATTTTTGTTTGGTTTGTGAGGGTCAACTGTTATATAAAGATTGTAAGTACAGTTTTACTCCAGTTTCCTTCTAGGAATAAACACCAAGTGGTGACCATATCACTCATTGGACTGTTTCTTTTCCCCCAATTATTTACCAAACTGCTTTCTTAATGGTTCTGGAAACTTGGAGAATTAGAAGTCATAATTCTTGGAACATGTTCTCTATTCCAATCATTGTTCTATGAACCCCATCTATAACAGCTCCCACTCACTAGAACACATATAAACTAGTGTTCCAGTCTATAGACAGGTTAAGCAATCATAGATCACTTTTCCAAGGGCAAACAATGAGAAAGTTATTAAGCCAGACATTGAACCCTGGAGCTATGGCTTTTAGGGTTTGTATTTATATTGTAAACTAAATATATTTAAAAATTGCATAAGTCTCTCTGCTCTTTTCTAGCTCTTTCTCAGCTCTTTCCTTCTCTTCTCTTTCCCAGCTCTCTTCTCTTTCCTAGCTCTCTCTTTCCCACCTTTCCCAGATGCTTTCATTTCTAGCTCTTTTCTCTCTTTTCTAGCTCTTTTTTCTCTCTTTCCCAGCTAGACACAAAAAAAGAAAAAAAGAAAAAAAAGAAAAAAATTGCATAAGTCTCATTGTTAGCATAGAATATTCAAAAATGTTTAAAATTTTAAATACAGTTAAAAAGGTACTCTGTTTATTGAACTAACTAAACATTCTAAATATAATCAATAGCCCAATTCAACACACTTGAATTTAAAATCCTTAACCTTTGATAATTTGGGGGAAGTTTTTCTTTTAATTTTATTATACTGTGGTTTGAACTCAGGGGACACATATCTTTTGGCTTTCTCGCTCACAGTTAGAACTCTACTAATTGAGCTAGATTTCCAGCCCAGCTCTCTTCCATCATGCCTGTCTTGCCATGATGTTCTACCTTGCCTCAGGTCCAAAGCAAAGGTGCAAGCTTACCATGTACTGAAACTATGAGCCAAAATAAGCCTCTCCTTCTTATAAGCTGACTTCTTCTATTTTTTTGTCAGAGTCTTGAAAAGCTGATCAATATGAATAACATAAACTGAATGAGAAGTTAAATATATATTACTTATATATGTAGTCAAAGGGAAGTTAGTAGATTGACAGCAACTATTTGGATATGCTTGAAGAATTTTTATGTAATCTTCATGAAAATCTTATAGTAGATTCATAAAAGAGAAAGATTTAAAACATCCATTGTAAGGAAATCAGATCACAAAGCAAGATAGGAAGAGTGAAAAAAAGGAACAAAAGAAGCTATAAAAGAAAAAATTAAAAATGAAATGACAATCCTAAATCATTATCTTAAACACTTCTTGTAAATTCAATGTTAATTGAATGTAAATTCAATTGTTAATTCAATGAATTAAATTCTACAATAAAAAAACAGAGAGTATGTATGTATTTTAAAAATGAAAGAATCAACTGCATACTACCTGTTAGACCTTTTAGCTTTAATGATACATATCTTTACAATAAAATATAAAATATAATGATAAAAATATTAATGGTGAACAGTAGCCAAAGGTTATTCTTTGTTAGTAGTCAGAAAAATAGATCTAGGTAATAATACTTGGATAAAATTTACATGTCCAAACCTGTCATAAGAAACAAAGAAGGCCATAATAATTGTGAATATATATGAAGTCAATGTTGGAGTAATTAGGTAGATAAAACTTATTTAATAATCATAAAGGAGAACTAGGCAGCAATGAAAAATGAAAGAATTTAACACTGTACTTTCAAAAATAAATAGATTTTCTAGACAAAATATTAATTAAGAAGTATTGGACTACAGACATACCAACATCAAAAAACATGGAATATATGTTTAGACTACTCATTCTAACAATAGCAAAATACACAAATATCTCCATCTCACAGGGAACATTCTACAAGACTGATCACATATAGGCCACAAAATATCCTTTGAAAATTTAAGAATATTATAATGAAACCATAAACTAAGAATGTATGGTTTTTCAATAATGTATTCCTGAATAGCAGTTTTCTTTAGAAGAAATTATAAGATTTTTAAAAATTATTGAATAAGAAATGTAAGAACATTTTAAAAAGTGATATAAAAATCATAGGAAATTACTATGAATAATTATACACTACAAATTAGAATAAATATTAGAAACATGAACCTGCCAAGGACAATGAAGAAGAAATAGAAAATATAAATAGAAAATTTACAAGGGAAGTAAAATAATGAATTTAAAATGTCCATAAAAGAAAAGCTGAGACAATACTTCCTTCACTGATAAACTTCACCAAACATCTGAAAAAATTAATACAAAAGGCCGGGTGCCAGTGGCTCATGCCTGTAATCCTAACTCCTCAGGAGGCTGAGATCTGAGGATCGTGGCTCAAAACCATCCCTGGTAGGATAGTCCATAAGACTCTTATCTCCAATTAACCACCAGAAAACAGAGGTGGTGCTATAGCTCAGGTGGTAGAGTGTTAGCCTTGAACTGAAGAGCTGAAGGACAGCACCCGGGCCCAGAGTTCAAGCCCCATGGCTGACCTTCAAAAAAATTAATACAAAAATATTTTCAAAAGTTTCCATAAGCAATTGACAAAAACGTATCATTCTCAAACTCATGACAAAAGGTTAGTGTTAACATGTTGAAAAATTAGATAAGGACAATACAAAAAAATTTCAAGTCAATATTTCTTATGGAAATAGATGGAAAAAACGTACATGAAAACCTAGCAAATTGAATTGAACAGTACATTGACGGGATCACTCAGTATGTACACATGAGATTTATCCCAAAGATACATGACAATAATAAAAATGTAATATACTGCATTAACAGAACAAGCAATAAATATATGGTTATCTCTAAAGATGTGAAAATTCAGAAATTTTGGTTATTCTTCTTAGCATGACACACAAGTGAACATCGTTGCTTATGATGTTGTTTTAATTTTGAGACAGGGAGTCATTATGTAGCATAGGCTGGCCTCAAAACTCATGATCATTTGGCTTCAGCCTCCTAAGTGTTGGAATTATAGGCATGAACCATAATACCAGCCTTAACCTTGTTTTTGTTGTGAAACTTCTAATCCCTTTGGACATCATTCAGAAGAAGAGAAGGAGTCAGGTAATGTCTTTCCTGTGAGCTGATTTAACTTTATTAAAAGTCCTACTAGGTGTTAGTAGTGGTTCACACCTGTAATCCTAGCTACTCAGGAGGCTGAGATCTGAGGACCATGGTTTGAAGCCGCCCTGGCAGAAAAGTCCTTGAGTCTCTTATCTCCAACAAACTACTCAGAAAAACCACTGGGATCTGCACAAATTCCACCTAGAGGATTTCAGTTCAGGGATGGTGGTAGTATAAAAGGCACATCATTTACATCACCTATGAACTGACAGTTGCTCGGATGTATCACATATTAGATCACCATGCAGGCAAAACTATTTTCTAGTCTTGTTTATAAGCAACAGGCAAGCTGGAAAAAATATCTCTCTTTTGCTTCTAACATATAACTGAAATCACTCCTAGGAACATATGAATAAAGACAGTTGAGGGGCATGTATACAAAAGAAAAAAATAATAGAATCCCACAAAGGATTACTTAATTCCTGAAATTTCTCTAGTAACTAAGCTTACTCAACCAAGTTTTGTTGTACCATTTGTGTGTTCCTATTACTAATATGATGATGTAACTGTTATAGAGTGTAGGTCCTCAAAGAATTTGATATGGAAGATGATCTTATTAATATGTATAGAAACACACCACTTTTATTTACAGATATTCTCAATTTTATCAGTTTCAAAAGTTCTGATTCATGGCCTTGAGTAAAATACATACAGCTGGTGAAATTCCACAATTAAATTTTCTTTAGATATTCATTGTACTCTTGCTAATTGGTGCATTTCCTAATAATTAGGAACACACTTTAGTTTTAATATCATTGATGTGAATAAGAAACCACAGAATCTATACTCTCTGACAGCTAACTCATTTCATTAATACAAAAGGACTCATTAATTGGCTGTAGATTAAGGTTTGTCATGCATATTATCAATGATTCAATGTTATATGGTTCACTTAGTAGATAATACAATTAATTTCTAATAACATTCTTTCATTAAAATTCAGTGCATACATTGAAATGAAATTGTTTCAAACTTTATACTTGCAGAAGAGTTTGCTATAAAGGAGAGAGGACAGTAAAGAAAGGAGAGGTCAATAAGAAATGAGAAATTTCAACTACACTGGACCAGCATAAGAATTCTTACTTAGTTTCAGGGAAAGTCCTTTTTAAAAAGGCAATCTAATTCCAGTGGTGCTCCACTGGTTAACATACAGTAAAGTTCATACTCCTGGCACTGACCCAGTGGCTGCTGGCATATCCAGGACTCACACTAAGATACTCACTAAACCAATAGTTGTGAATTCTTTATGGAGCAAATGAAAAGAAAGAAGAGCTGAGAGCTGGTGTCTGGCTGTATTCAGACTCGGTCACTGAGAGCTACTGTGGTCATCGGGGTCATTACTCCTCATTCTTTGTGTTACAGCTAGAGAAGGAGGGTACAGCACAGGATTCAAAGTTTAAGGTATTCTTTTTCAAAGTTTAAGGTATTTATATACTCCTTTCTCTGACTTTCTCTATTTCTTCAGCCATAGAAAAAGCAGCCTGTGCCCTTTCTATGATCAGAGAAGATTATGGACATACTCTGTGTATAGAATCACAGGGAGTTGTTGAGTGTTTGTATCTATGAAGTAAAAGAAAGCACAGTACACAAGACAAACACAAACAAAAAGCAGGAAACAAAGCCCAAGAAAAAATGCTACTTCCACATGCAAATCTGAAGATTCACAAAAGCAAGGAATGAATAAGCAGAATGAGCAGAAAAGCTAAAGTTGTAGGATAAGTTTACCCATACTAATAACATCTATGATTTAGACTGGACCAGAATTCATGAGCCTTGGTTTTGTAGCTACAGTTGAGTAGGTGAGTAACAGTAGGGAAATTATTTGCTTTACTTTAACTTCATTTTTGACTATCTGTAAAGTATCTAAAAATAATCCAAACCTCTTGATAAGATTGTGCAAGAGCCAGAGTAAACCTCCTTCTATAGAACCAACTGAAAGCCAATAAGGTTTGGCAAAGAGAATTGCTCTTCGAAACCAAAGGATAATTAACATCATTCCAACAATATAGGTAGTTTTCTATGAGTAAAACTCTAGGTAAATACCACAGGACCTACTGCTATTTAAGGTACAGATTCACCTTGATGGTACAATCTATTTGGATAATAATGGGCAATATGTCAAATATCTAACTCACTTTGTTATAGAGTACTGTAAATCCCTCATATGCTGAGACTGTAAAAGTTTGGTCAATCCTCATCACTCATCACCTGTCACCACTTATAGCTGTAGTAATATGCTCTGGACTTCAGTCTGTTCTCACATATCCTTCCAATATATATGTTAAGAAAAGCATAAAGTTATTAATTCTAAACATTAATCAATCTTGCATAGTTTTTCTTTGTGATTTTTCTGCCAAAGAAATTCACTGAAGGAAATATTGTAATCGCTTTTGGCCAACTTCACACAAGCATTTTTTTTGCCAAAACCTTGACCTGTTATATTCTTATAAAACATCACAGGAGTTCTAAAATTATACACATAAAAATCAGCAAGTTATACCTAAATATTTCATAATCATTATATATTCTACATATATACATGATAAAATATTGGGCAAACTCCTAGGGTTCATTTTTCAGGATTTTTATTGTTTCTCCTGTCCAGAATTCAAGTGTCAGACCTAATCCAAATGCATTATAAATGAAATTTTGTCTCAAACCAAAATAGCAATAAATATTGACCAGTGATGTCAGTATTTGAGTCCATTACTTCCTAAAATATTAAGCAACAGTAATAAAACCATCTTTCAAATATTTTCTAAAATACAGCCTCATGGAGATATCATTTTTATGACTGAGAAACAGACTACTTCTTATAGAAATAGTGTTCAAGGGCAATAAGTAGCGGACAAAATATACATTTATTAGTTTTCTTATTCAGTGCCCAAGGTGTTTTGTACTAATCTACATGTTGTATTAATGTACACTATGGCAATGTACACTTTTGGCTTCTAGCCAAAAGAAGCACCCAGTTCAATATTTTCTAATACTTATAGAAATATAAACAAAGAAATGGTAAAGTTGGGGGAGAACTGAAATAACATTTCATTTACAGCATGGATACGCAACACCCAGTAAAACATATAGTCAAACTCTAATCACTCAGCATTAATACTGCTAAATTCTTGGTTGAATTTTCATATGTATATAAAAACAATTAAGCAAAGCAACAAAAACAAAATGCAATTTAATCATTAACACTGGAGAAAAGAGCATGTTTGATTGTCTCTGACTGAGAGAAGAAAGAAATGTAAAAGCTACTTAGAAACATGATCTTGCTGGAAATTCTCAGTTTAACAGCAAGCTAGAATCTTAGTGTTTGGTTGTTCGTTGTCATTGATGGATCTTATACGAAATGAGTTGAAACATCAGATTTGCTGACAGGATGTTATTGGAGTAGAATTGGTTATATGTCTATTGTCAAATATCTTTTGCCTAAAGCTCTACTTGAGAAATACCCTTTATTTTTAAGTACAAAAAACTGTCTTTCCCCTGAGAACCAGATGTGTTCTTTTTAACAAAACTGGCACTTTCTGCATTTTACTTAAGCTGTCAAGAAATGCAGTGCCAAATTCAATGCTCAAATGTACTTATTGTGGGGTCTCAATGGATTACAAATTGTGTTTGTTTTTCTCTTTGAATCTGTTATTTAAAATATATTTCATGCTGGGTGTAAGCCAGTGTTTTATACCTGTAATCCTAGCTACTCAGGAAGCTTTGTGGTTCAGGTCATCCTAGGCAGAAATGTCCATAAAATCTCTTATCTCCATTTAACACACACACAGACACAGACAGAGACACACAGACATACAGACACACACACACGCAGACACACACACACACACACACACACACACACACACACACACACAGGAAGTGTAGAGAACTATACTTGAGCACTAAAGCTCCCTAAGGCCCTGAGTTCAAGCTCCACCACCTACCAATAAAAAAAATCTATCTTTATCTATCTATATAATATCTTAATAGGTAAATATATTTCACCTGTCTTAATGTTTAGATAATTCTTGTTGAACTCCATATATCTTTGCTAAGGGAGTCATAATTATGGAATGTTTTGTAATTATTGCATTGATATTATAAAAGCATGCTATAGATATATCATTCACTATAACTGGTCTTAAATGTTTAGAAGACCAATTTGTTTGTTACTGTGAATAGTACTCTTCCTATTTTGTCAAATTATTCCGTTCAAAAACATATATTCATAAAAGTATAATTAATCTAAAATCATTTTTGAGAATAGGCAAATGATCAAGTCCCCTTTTCCCCTTTTTACTAGTTTAATACTAAAATGATATTTTGAGATGGATAGAAAATCACAGGTGAAAATGAAAAACTCTTTTCATGGGGACATTTTTATTTTGGACAGACCAATTTCCAATTCTGGTTCTCCTTCCAAAAACATTAGAAAATCCAAGGATTCATGAATTACACATCAGTATTCTGTTCTACTATAGGATATCAAACGGTAAGGGGGGGTTGCATAAAAAATAAAATTTTGCTCTACACATCTACCCAGTAACATCTATACAGTAAATGCTAAGAAACAATTCAATGCCTTTCAATATAAGAAAATATCAATGTGCATGCTTTGTGTTTTACAGGAGAATTAGATACATTACTAACATGCCATCATAACAAACATGCCTAAACCCACTGGCCAAGTTTGGGAAGATCCAGAAAGAAGGGAGACTAAGAATGAGATTTTTAAAGCCAGTTTTAAAAATTGACCAGATACAAAGAAGAAAATATTGAACTGTCATAGGGCTTTTTACCAGATATTATTTTTAAGTAAAACTCATGTACATTGTTACTATTTTACAACCTGTACTATAGCTTGGAGGCATGGCTGAAGCAATAGAGTGCTTCTCTTATAAACAGGATGCCTTGATTTCAAACCCTAGAAATGCCAACAACAAGAAAACCTTGTAGTGAATGTAGTATTATTAAAATTAATTTATTCATCATTTCTGAATTAAGAAATTTTCTACGAGATCTGAAGACCTAATCCCTAATTATACTTCATTTAAGCCATGTTGATTCATACAACAAAGCATATTTCTATTTTTCTTGGACATCATAGAATAGAGGAAGAGGAAACACGTCTTATGGCTAATAGAACAATCTACAATGTTATTAATCATTACTTATTCTTTCAATTATAAAACATGGCAACTGTGCATGGGAACATGGTTAATAAATTGACAATGTTCTCGTCTTTTTGATAACTCCATGATGTTTAAAGCTCTTTGCAAGTCTTCTAAATGCTGAGTACTAAACGCAATCATTTATGTCTATCAGATCAAAAAGCTGTGTATAGGAGTAATTTTGGAAAGACAGACTTTACATAAATGTTAGCATAAATCTCTTACTGAATTTCCCTTCCTTTTAAGAAACAGCAAATATACTAATATACCATATGTAGATAATGACTTTTTATTAATTTAACACAATGCTTGTATTTTTCCCTTAACATATTTATGCATGTATTTATGCAAGAAGAGAAACAAAGACTGTTCAATATTTAAAGAAGAAATTCATTTTAATTAATGTATTTAGAGTTAACTTGGAGAAGGTAGGAATAATCAGAGAAATGCACAATATTTTATAGTACAAAAGACAAACGTTCTAAGCATAAATGAACAGCAAATGAGAAAATAAATTGATGGAAATTTAAATTATAAAAGACAAGTTCTTTTAAACATAAATCTTCTCATACACTTTAACTTAAATACTTAAGCAATTTTCAGCATCATTATTGGCTTTTATTGTTAACATGCACAATCAAAACTAGAGTAAATTAAAACTATTACCATTCAGAAGTAAGTTGCTAAAATACAGTTCTTCCTTATCGCGGATGTCATAGCCAAGCAACCACAAAATGTTACATAACCATTCTCACATTCTCAACAGGCAGCATGACCACTTTTTATCACAAATGGATGAAGCACAATAGGATGTTTTTAAACTACCATAGTATCTCATTCAGCAAACTTCTGTGCACCTTATGTAAACTGAGGGCATGACATTGGATTAAATGTACTTGTACCACAATAAAACAGAAACTGTTAAAGGGTGACAAAAAAATTCCGTGAAGAATTCACTTAATGAAATTCCAAACAAGGAGATTCGTCATTTAGATTTTTTTCAGTTATACTGAATACTAATGCTTTAAGTTGCTGAAAGAAGGAGACATGGAACCTCAAGTCCTCTCAAAGGTCTCATAGTTTTTCAATAAATAAATATCTGTTAAATTATTGAAATCTCAGTCCACTTCTTAGAACAAATTTTGCTTCAGTTAGCCAGAATACTTTATATTCCAGGACAGTAGTTTGTAAAGTCAGTGTGCGGTAAACTCATCTGGAGAGCTTCAACCTCAGCACTGTCGGCATTCCCCTCTGAATTTCAAATCCATACATGGGGCATGTTGTCGGAGCTTTGTACTAATAATGCTAGGCAGTTGGTGTTGATGTAGTGGTTTCTGGACCTAATTTGAGATTTATCTCCTATTCCAACTCATTTCTACCTTGTTTTTCTCCAAAGAGTGAGGAGCCCACATCAAACCAGCATTCAAATGGATTGGATATGCCTGAGCCCTTGGAGGCACTCCAGCTGAAGGAAAACTAGTTGTTAAGTCTGACTCCAAAGCAGCAGCTTTATTAAAATCTTCCAGAGCATGTAGCTTTCATTCCATTCTGCAACAAGCTACTCTTTCTCTCCCAGGTCATACTCTAAGCCTCACTTATTTGAGACTTACAACTAATTCTCCATGGGGTATTTAACTTAGAGTTAAGTGATTTTACTTCAGTCATCTCCCCATACCAATGTTATCCAATCAAAAATGCAAAGTAAGCCATCAGTGAGATTTTAATCTTCTAGTAGCTTCAGTAACAAGTACAAAGAAAAAGACAAACTCTAAGAACATGTATCATTTAACCTAATATATCCAAAATAATATTACTGCAACATGTTCCAGTACACATAATTGTTAATGTGATATTTTATGTTTCAGTGATATGTTTGAAATGTAATATTGATGCTATATTTAAATGTGTGTCTAAATGAGGTGCAAAATATTGCACAATTTAGCATGTCTAACAAAGACAGCATATATTCTTTAACAAAGTAATTTAGTATCATATTTTTTGTTCTTAGATCTCAAAGATTTCTATTTTGAAAATACAGTGCTATTGTAACTATAATTCGAGAAAAGAAATCAGTAACAATTAGAATTAGACACAATTCTGGAATAGCCACCAATCACAATGTTTACTATGACTGTACAGGTATATTTAAAAATTGGTTTATCACAATGATCCATTTTTAAATTACATTGTCCCATGGATTAACTCTCTTCTCTCAGATAGTTATCATCCTTGTTTTGCAGATGAGAAATGACAGAGCACATAATTTTCTAAAGGTCAGTTTCCTAGAAAATGATCTGATTTTGCCTGTGGAGAAGCCTAAGCTCTTTCTACTGCCACATTCCACTACTACGAGGTATTATAGAATTGCACATTGCAAAGATTATTATTTATAGGTCAATTATCTAGTAAACAAAATATTGGCATATTTTATTTAATGAAAGAACTATTTCTGGATTCTTAGCACATGGACCAAACATTTTTATTTTGGCATATGATTTTCAGGACAATACTTGGAGCAATAAAGCAACAGGAGAATTTGTTGAACACTGAAGGTCAGTGGAAGCTGTACTTGAAAGACACTATGGACTTTATGTGTGTTTGTGCTCTACTGATTGGCCCTGTGGTCAATGACACACTCAATATGTAAATGCTGACCATTATTTATTATTTTATTAATTTTAATTTTATTGTCAAGGTGATGTTCAGAGAGGTTACAGTTACATAAGTAAGGTAATGATTGCATTTCTTGTTGAACTTGTTACCTCCTCCATGTCTCAAATTATCTCACATATTAGCAAGGAATTGACTTTCTAAAGTATTTGAAAATTAAAATAGTGTAAGGTCAATCTTAAAAAGTAAAAGTAAGCCACATACTGGTGGCTCATGCCTATTACCCTATCCACTCAGGAGGATGAGATCTGAGGATCACAGCTCAAAGCCAGTATAAACAGAAAAGTCTGTGGGATTTGTTTCTTTTTCAAATTTGAATTTTATTGTAAAAGTGATGTACAGTGGGGTTACAGTTACATATGTAATAAGTAGTAAGTAATAGGTAGTAATAAGGAATAAATTTCTTTTTGAACAATGTTATTCCCTCCCTCATTTTCTCCTACTTTACTCTCTAACCTCCCTTTCCCCTGAGATGTAAAGTTCATTATCTCCAATTAACCAGCAAAATACCAGAAGTTGAGCTGTGGCTCAGTGGTAGAGCAGTGCCCTGGCCCTGCGATCAATCCCCCAGACTGCCACCCCCCATTCAGATATAAAGAGTATGCCTATCATTGTTAATAAAATTAGAATTATACTATATTTATGAAACAATTGTTGACTAAGATAAAGTAAATATCTAGATTCCTAGTTGCTTCAAAGACCTATGTGAATTTAGAAAATTATTTTCAAAATAATAGTTCATTTTTCATATATCTCTGTGAACAGAGTGACTTTGGGATATTACTTAACAACCACCACTTACTGAATTTCCTATTTTTTTTCTGTTCTATGATACCAGAAATAGTAAATGTCTTTGAATGGTAAATAACACAAATTGTTACTGTTGTTCATACATTTCCTTATCTTGATACTTCATGGTTAGAGAGCAGCCAATTACCAATAGCTGTCATTAATGTTAATACAAAAGAAAATATTTGGCCTTCTAGCCCTCAGTTCTGCTATTTGCTCTTTATTTTTTTTTTATCTTTTAACAGTTGTACAAATGTGTCTCTATTCAATAAAACAGTATATGGATGCAATGAATCTTAATCGATATCACCCCTTCCATCATTCTTCCCTTCCTTCTCAACCCCAACTCTTCCCTCAACTTTCTTAATTTTGTATAATATGCATTTAATTTTATGACTGTATCTCATCTCCTTCCTTATAAAGATAACAGTTGAATAATTATTGATAATTGAAGATGATAAAATGTCCTAAAAAAGGCAAAATAATTTATGATTCCAGTAGTTTTCATACCACTGTTAATAAGGGGAAGGCTCAATGGGCTCTGTGATGGACAAGAATTTTTCAAATAAAGAATATTTTTAAATGACGTTAAAGCATAATAGAAAATTAGTAAGAAGATAAACTATTAAGCTGAATATAATACCTAAGTAGCTGTTGACCAATGCACAAGTTATGCTTAAATTATTTATGCAAAATTTAAGTAAAAATCAGTAAGTAGGAAGAGTAAAAAGTATGGCTTAGAAATAGAAAGTAAGGTGCAGAAATTTAGCAGTACAAATACAGAAATAGTAATAGAAATGTAATGGATCACTACCTCATGTTACATAAAAAGAAAAAAAAGAAATCAAACCTTTAAAAATTTTGACCTCTAAGTTTTACTTATCATAGGAAAGGTAAATTCTATAAAGAAATTTGTGGCTGATTTTTATTTGTAAAACAAAGTTAATGTTCCTCTGCATGCTGGAAATAAAAAGTGTTGTAGAAAATGATTTTTCAATAATTTATGTGCTTCAGGCCTTGAAAACATTTTCTATTTGTAGTAAATTTCTTCCCCTGTTCTGTACTTTCTTTAGAATCTATTCAGAGCATGGGTAATATATTCCAGACCTTACCAACGCCAATCTGTGCTCAACTTTATAGTATAGGTGGGAGAAAATCATCAGGTGACAAGTAAAAGGAGCTAATAACTAAGCAGTAGAACTGTGTTTCCTGGTGAAATAAGAAAGGACTTTGGACTTTCCAGTTCTTTTGGACTACTTTTTCTCAATTTGTATACTAATTTTTGAGTATTTAATTGTTTCATATTTAGAAAGTGTCAATCTACAGGTAAATACCAGCTAAACAAAATAAAGCTAACCATGTACACAAATTTTAACAGATTTTAAAGATGTGACTCACACTCTTCATATTCCATTCTTCTAGCATACTTCTGTTATGGTATAGATGTACATATGCATACACATATTCACAGATACATATCCACAGATATATATATATATATATATATATATATACATACATATATATTTGTGGGTACCTATGCATACACATACCTTCATGCATGTAATAAATGAATCCTAATTATATTCTGCATACAAAAATTTCAGAATTCATTTCTAGTATTAAGGACATGTAGCTCTTCAATAGGGTACAACCAAGACAAGGATTGCCAATGACAAAATAGAGGCAGTCAGTGATTGCAATTTGCCTAAGTCATGACATTAATTTTAACATGGACATTCCAGTGTTTGCTCTGTTAACCACAGCATCAGGAGAGTTAGGCTGCTATGTAAACAACAGTGATTTGTCAGGATTTTCTGATTTCTAAACCATTAACAACTGAAATTCTATGGACAGAAATCATAGTCAGGATTTAAATGGAGTTTTGTTTATTTGAGATCCATCAACTGAGAGTTGTTTTTTCTTAAGGTGATTATTGTCAGTGCATTTATGATTATATGGCATTAAATCAGTATAAAACTGTATTTATAGAAAAAATAAGGTTAAAGGAGAAATATATATGGTTACTGTCTCTATTCTTTTCAAAAATCATTTCTATTCTCTTTGAGTAGCTGTACAAAGGAATTGCTATTCACCAAAGCAGTTTATGAATACAGTGCATCTTGATCTATGTCAACCCATTTAACATGCTCACCCTTCTCACACTACCTCTTCTTTTAGTTATCTTAATTTTTAAGTTATTTATCTAATTTCTTGCCTTTTAACAAAGTACTTTATGTATAGAATACAGCTTTAAATGTGTCATCTCTTCAACATCTTCATTCCTCTATGACCCATCCTTTTCCTTGTATTTCTCAATTCAGTGGTATATACAATAAATTCTTGCTTGCATTTTCCCTCTTTTTCCCCTTCATTCTTCTACCTCTCTTTTCTTGAAACAATCTGAAGAAAGTAAAAGTTTACATTGGCTTACATAACAATTTTTAACATTCCTAAACTTCTTGTGTTTTTGTGATATGACTTTGTCAAGAGTCATTTTTCCCCAGAAGATTTTATTGCTTTAACTTCCAACACTAAGAAATATTGGAATGACATTTAAAAAAATTCTTGTTCTTATCCTAGAATAAGAAGGTCAAGCTTTATTGATATGCAATTTAACCTCACTGAAAGGAAAGGTTTATTTAGAGCTCAGGTCTCCTGGAATGACTATCATTGCTCCTCTTAGCAAGAAACTAAGTCAGATTGTATATCAGAAAGAAATTTGATAGAATCATTTGGGGATGCATAATAAGAAATTTTAATCTTTACAAAGATCTATTTTGGGTAGTATGCTCCAACTCCCATCCCTTTTTATGACTTACAAAAATATCTCTAGTTATTCTGAGGATAATAAATACATAAGCCAAATTATCTTCAAATTTTTCATATTAACATATAATGAAGTAACCTAATGCTAGAAAAATAACAAATGATTTATTTACTCCACAAAAGTTATCATTTCTGAATGATATCGATTTATGCATTTCAGAATTCATTTGTGGATCACACATTCTCACTTACTGTTAATTTAATATGCATTCATAATATAATAATAGCAACTAGAGTACATCTATCTTATACTGTTTATATAACTGAATGCAGTGAAATGAATGGAGGTTAGGCTTTTAACATACAAAGTAAATTTATTATAGTAGGAACATACCTCTGAAATGGAGGAAAGGGAAGTAAGTGTATGTATAAAAACACAAGCAGGTGCCAGTAGGTCGCCTAAGAAATCTGTTTCCACATCTCAGGACAATATATTAAAAAATACCAAATTAAATAGGAAAAAGGGGGAACTGCATTTGCTAAAGGGGAGAGTTATGCCTGCACAAATAGCATTATAGGCATGTTTCATGGTTATTTTTCTCACCTGTCTTTGCATTCTTCATTTCTACTATCAGTTTCCATTATTTTATGCCATCTAAGTGAAAAAATTATGACAGCAAGTACCACTCATGGGAGAGCTGGTGAGTGAATATTACTTTTTTAAATTTAAAACACTTAAAAGACATGATTCTATGTGTGTCACTTTCCTTTGAATCTGCATATATCAGTGTGCAGAACGTTGAAAATGAATTTAAATTTAGTTCTAAAATCTGATGCAATATGTGCCTCTAAAACTTAGTGTCCTAGTTTATCTTAAAATATAAATGCTTCCCCTGACAAATTAAAAAGAAAACCCACAATTGTAACTGGCTGATAAACTAGTTATGTTAAAGATCAACTTCTCACCCTTAAAAAATTGAAGAGTTAATTCAAAGCATTACTTTATTATTTCAACAATTTAAAAGTCAATTTATTTTGGTATATTTAGCTTTCAGAGCTAGTTACAGTAAAACTTATGAAAAATGATTTCTTCATAATAAATAAAATAGTAGATGCTATATTTATAACTCTTTACTGTCTAGAGTATTAGTCATGCATTTAGTATTACAAAGGGAATCATGAGTCTCCAGAGAGGAATACTTTCAACTTTGTTTTTTATTAGACTTTATTTCAAATATAAAATTTGAAATGCATGTAGGAAGTAACTGGAATAATTGGAAAAGTGTAACAAGGAAGACTGGGAAAAAGTATTTGGGAATCTTAAAGACAAATAGAAGACAAACAGGACAAAGTTATGCAAAGGTTGTGCTTGAGGATAAAGTATGTTACAATAAGCATTCATTAGGTTTCAAGCATATGCCAGGAATTTTCACAAGCCATTGAATTTCATTCTTTTGGCAATATGTTGAAGTGGTTTCTATAATTCTTATTTTACTGTTGAGGATGACATCTTAATGATTTTGGCCCAAATCACATGACTTATGAAAAGCAGAATTAGAATTTATACTTCTGCCAAAAGGAATCCAGTACCTGAGACCTGATCATTTAAAGTCCCGTAGAGAACATGGTGATTTCTTAATGAATTTACAAGCTAGTAAGAAAAGACTCAGTTTACTACCATTAAAAATTACAATATAAAGGGCTGGGAACAGGTGGTTCAGTGGTAGAGTACTTGCCTTGCATGCCTGAGGCCTTGGGTTCGATTCCTCAGCACCACATAAGAAAAAAGCCAGAAGTGGTGCTGTGGCTCAAGTGGTAGGGCACTAGCCTTGAGCTGAAGAGCTGGGGGACAGTGCCCAGGCCCAGAGTTCAGGCCTCACAACCAGACCCCCCCAAAACATTACAATATAAGCAGATGCTTGTATATAACTTATGTTGGACTATTTAGAAACGTTCTTCAAGGAAACTGGATTTTTAACCATTACAATTGGCAGGGAAGTCTTCATGATTTTGAGAAACTTGAACTGGAAAAATACTGTTGAAAACTTGGAAGCCTCTGTGTGTGTTTGTGTATGTGTGTGTGTGTGTGTGTGTGTGTGTGTGTGTGTGTGGCAATTTTTCCAGTCACTGTTAAAAAGTTTAAGAAACATCAGGATGCAAAGCAGAGGTAGTTATAAAGGATTCTGGAAACTTGGCAAAATCGTAGAGACTTTAGAGAGGAAGAAGTCATAAATGGGAAGTCTGAAATGTTTTGAAATAAAAGGGAATCAATGAAAACAGGGCTAATGTGGGAACAGACAAGTAGGGAGATAGAAGATAACTGGAGGGATATAAAGACTAGGCTGAGTGAGAACCATAAGGAGACTCCTATAATCATCTAGAGAGGTATTGAAGGTCTAGACAAATATATTGGATTTAGAGATAAAGAAAGCAAAAGGAAGGATTGACATCTGTCAGCACTAATGCAAAGAATGGCTAAAATAAAGACAAAAATAAATCATGGACATGGAGATTTTAATCTTTCATGCCAAAAAGAATGGTGCATATCAGAGCCCCCTTTAAGGTGAGAAAGACAAATGTGTTTGTGCCAAGTTAACGTTGCAGTGAAGTTGAAATAGTTATTAAACGTTATAAAATACAACACCTATCTATGGACAAAGAAAAAGTCCTACAGTTTATATATGAGAGGTACAAATATGGCTGAGAATCAAAAGTAGTAATAATAGTAATAATAACAATAAAAGTTCAACACCAAATGACAAGCAGAAAATGGGAACCAAAGAAACAAATGGAAGACACATCACATTATCAAGAAGCTAAAAAGGGAGAATTGACCAAAGACAACCTTCCACTACAGACAGCTCTGTACACATTTGTCAGTATAGTTTCATTAGAGTATCAGGAATCAGAATTTCTATGACTTACTGATGGACAGAGAGGTGAAGATTACCAAAAGAATTAAGGAGAAGTCACAGAAATGGAAGGAAAAGAAATCAGAAAGCAGCCAGTGAAAATATAGATCTCTTTACTATTACTCTTAGAAATTTAGTAAAAGACCTTTGTGTGTTCACAGTCAGACTGGGCAAAAGTGTGAAGTATATTAACCACACAAACTTTACTCAAGAACTGTATAGCCACTAGAAGTTCCCACTTCAAAGAATTTTGAAAATCCACCGTAATAAATACCTGAATTCTAAAAACTAGGAGATAATAAAGACTTAAGTCATAAATGATGTGTAACTTTCTCAATGGAAGTTTATGTCAAGTAGGCATTCTAGTGACTGTTGATACAAAAGAACATCCTTATGGGTAATAAAAATAATACATAATGGGCAGGCATAGAATGAAAAATGTTTCTGGTATCTGCATAGGTGATAATTTAGACATTATATTCATTATGGCCATAGCTGTTAATCCATCTATAAATTTTGAAAACAGGCATTCAACTCAGCACTCTGAATTCTCTGCACTAAGCCCTGGCTGCACCATATCCCACTGGCCACAAACAATTCAGCTCCTTCAGAATTATTCTAGGCATACCAGGAAACCTGTGCCTATCTATTCTCCTGAACTACCTACATTTATGAAGAAAATTCAGTGATTGATGGTCAGTTTGGTGTTTAGTGAGCTCATGCTTTACAGACTGATGAATATTTCACTCCTCATGAATGTAAAAACAAACAAACAAACAAAAAACAGCTAGGTCATTATGACTACCAAATGGTAACTTCCTTATGTCCTAAGATACACGATATGTATTTTATTTGTAGTGATACAAAGTTTTCGTTAGATTGCAAATGAAATGAATAGAATGATTTGCATTGGAGACTATTTTGTTACTGTTTCCCTCCCTGTGCACAGATTTCTCAAACAGCATTACAGTGACTTTGGAAAGAATAACTACATTGCTGAATTTTCTGGAATGTTTCTGATCTTAATTTGATGATTCAGTTCCAAATCCAAATAAAATAAAAATATTTGAAAAAGCAGACTAAGGACACCAAATTCTTAAAGTAAGTAACACAATTCTCAACTCTATTTATAATCTCTCTCACACACACCTCTCTCTCTCTCTCTCTCTCTCTCTCTCTCTCTCTCACACACACACACACACACACACACACACACACACCAGAAATACCTCAACAGAACATCTGAAAAATGAAGCTGTCAACTTACTAAAGGCTGCTACCCAATGCAGTATCAGCAAATGGAATTGTGCATGTTTCCATGACTCTAACAAAACACATATATTCTCTAAGATGTCATTTTTAAGACTGAAATGTTGCAGTTTGCAACAAAATTCAGCAAATTAGGAATGTGATCAGCAAGACAAAGCAGGCAGGAGGAATATAACTAGATTTATGTCAGTGTTCTTCCAGCCAGGTTCTTCCAAACCACTACTGGAATCCACAGAGTATTGTGTGAGACTACACTTTGCAGGGTCATGGTGCTTTGCACAGGAGTAACTGCTAAGTATTGTTTTTTTTAAAGTCAGTTTCTGTAATTTCTGACAACATAGATATTACAGCCATAATGAGAATGTATGATCCTCACTTATATATTTTTCCATGGCAAACACGAATTGCCTTCATGACATTAACAAACTTATAGACATAAACTATTTTCCAAAACTATTTGCAAGAGCTTATTACCCAAAACCACCTGCATGAACTCATAAAGCCTAGTAAATCAGATTAAACAACTCAAACAGACCTGAATTCTATTTCATTTTTAATGCTCCTGTATGCACTAGAGAAGATGTGAGTTTCCCTCTTAGAACATCACAATATAATTTTATAGCAAGCAGTGATGTCTTGATCTTTGAATATAGAGTACAAATTGCCCCATCCCTCATCAAGCTTTAAATCAATTTATAGATTCATGCATTTTATGTGTTATATTGAATTTTTTTAAAAAGGTGTCATTAAAGATTGTGTTAAAAGTACTCACCAGAGCAAAAAATATAATTCAATGAGGAAATCAAAAGCTGTATGATTTGTTGCAAACTCAGTGAGAAATGCCAACTTGAAATTCAGACAAGGTATTCCTTATCTCCACGAAAAGGCAACTCAAGCTTTATTGATCTTGTAATAATATTTCTTGCTTGAGAAAGTGAACATGATAACAATGCTTTCACTTCGTAACAGGAAATATATTCTTTTAAGTATTTGAAGATGTAAAAATGTCAAACATTTCCCAGGGCTTTGGTTTTTACCTCTCTAAAACAAAGAGCTTTGAGGAGGAAAAAGGGAGGAAATAAAGAAAGTAGGAAGTAGGAAAGAAAACGAGACCAGCAAGAATTAGGGTAGGAATGTCATCTTTTTTTTTTTTTAAATTTTATTTTATTGTAAAGATGCGGTATAGAAGTGTTATAGTTACATGAGTAAGGTAATGAGTGCATTTCCTATTGGGCGTTTTTACCCCCTCCTTTGTTTTTCCCCTAACTAACCCTTCCCTCCCCACCTCCCCAACTCCTCTCTCTACTCACCAAGTTGTAAAGCTCATTTTCAACATAGTGCCTTGTATATCTCATTGTTGTTACAATGGGTCAACCTTTATCTTTGTTTCAGCATTTTGTTATTTCCCTTTCCCTCCCCAAATTAGAAAAATGTAAATACAAGGTGTAGTGCACCAGAATCAAATATAGTGACAACAGGGGTTATACCATGGGGGAAGAACATACAAAAGAAAGAAAAAAATATCACATAGTACTTTAAAAACAACAGTGACATCTTTTGTGGGCCTCTCGGATCCAAAAACCATTGGGACATATCCTAGAAACTTTAATAGAAGTGTCCACTAGCTTAGAATATTAAAAATGATATTCCCCTACATTTCCATTCTAGATAAGGGAATGCCGTTTTAAATTGAGTGAATGATGGAAATGACCTTATTGTTACTATCTTGTTTTCCAACAGAATCTCATTAATTTACCAAATAGACAGGTGTAGAAGGCAAACTACTCTTCAAGTATTAGCTTCTGGGAAAGTTAAATCTGTTGCTTGGAACAAAGATCTGTTATCTATAGACTGGGAGCTCTTTCATCTGTGTAACTGTCAATATATGATTCTCACACAATGAGATGTAATGAATTCCTGGGCTTCTGCCTTTGTTACAGAGACAATTAGAGTGTCCTGCAATCCATTATTCATCACTCCTGCTTCAGCTCCAAATAGAACAGTAAATAGATCTAAGGAATAAATATTCTACTCACTACAGAATCCATCCTTCTAGGATCCTTGTCTCTGGTCTCAGATAACCCTCTTGGTCTTAAGCTTGTCAGAGATTTCAGTAGCACTCTTCCTTTAGGAGGAGGGAAATAGCCATCTTTTTTTTCTTGTTATATTTTTTTTTTATATTTTCTTATACAAGTCTCTTCTTACCTTGAAGCAGTCTTTCTACCTTACTCCCTTCATTCTAGGACCATATATTTATTTATTTTTTTGAAAGGCGTGTTTCGTTTCCTGCCTTTGAATCCTCCCTCCTTTTCTGTCTGTGTTTTGTTTCTTTTTCTGAACCTCTGAAAATTGGTAAGTTTGTCTTTACACTTTGAAATTCAGATTCTCACAGAATAAGTGACTCTTCCAATATTTTAAATATAAAGGTGATAACGGAGAATATGTATCTAACTTTTCAAATTATTCTAAATACGTAATAGCAAAATAAAGAAATTTTAGAGACTCCAAAGGGATGTAATCAGAAGGGAAATATTAAAAAAAATAAATCCAATGATTGCTTCAAGAAATATACAGATGTGCTCTCAATACGTTTTCCCGGTTTATTAGAGAAGAATATAATTGCTATGCCATTCTTGCTTTAACTGTGTGAACAAACATTTTTCCATTAAAAGTATCACATTCATGTGTGTACTCAGTTTAGGTATAGTTTGGGAGCAGATTATAAAAGTATTAAACAAAGAACAAAAGAAAGTGAGAAAAACAACATTTGGGTCTGTGTGACCAGATGGATTACAGTTATGCTTATACACATTGCAAGGCAAAGGGGATCTAAGAAGATTCCATTGAGAAATGCTGGTTGACCCTAACGGATCAAAAGTCAATAAAATATTAACTTTATATCTCAAACATGTCTATTAGTTCCAATGGCCATAAACGAACTTTTTAAGGACATTTCATCTTTGGAGAATACCTTTATTAACATACTTTACTTCAGTTTTCAAATAAAATTGTGCCATTCTGATTCAGAATTTTGGTGCATACATGATGAGCATGTGTGCATGGTCCTGACTATATACTCAAATATCTACAAAATGGTGCTCTACAGGTTTAAAAACCTTACTTAGAATTTCATCTTACATTTCTATTAGTCCATGTCCCTTTCTTCATGCTTTACTTTAGTAAAATTCTTTAGATCTGCATCAAAGAGAAATTGTCTCTTGTTAAAATCTCCTTTCCATAACAGCATTGAAAACTACAAGCAGAAATCTATAGAAATTGCCCTACCCAAAGTGCCTGCTCATTACTAAAGATCTGTTTGGCACCTAGGAGTAAAAATAATGTCCCACATTTGTTCTTTCTGTCTATAGCTCTGTGCTCAGATATGTGTCTTCCCTGATTTGGAAGGCTCCCCTAACACTCACCCTTCTCACCCCTCAGTTTCTTGTCAGCTTAAACAAATGACCTGAAGCTTCTAAGTTACCATTGCTGCTTCTTTCTTTCTTTCTTTCTTTCTTTTCTTTCTCTTTCCTCCCCCTCCCCCTCCCCCTCCCCCTCCCCCTCCTCCCCCTCCCCCTCCTCCTCCTCCTCCTCCTCCTCCTCCTTCTTCTTCCTCCTCTTCCTCCTCCTCTTCCTCCTCTTCCTTCTTCCTCTTCCTCCTTTTCCTCCTCCTATTCCTCTTCCTCCACTTGCCTCTCCTCTTCCCTTTCCTCCTTGCTCTCCTTCCCTCTCCTTCCCCTGGCCACAAGCAATATAGCGACTTCAGAATTATTTCGGGCATATCAGGAGCTTCCAGAAACTTGTGGCTATCTATTCTCCTGAACTGCCTACATTTATGAAGAAAATTTGGTTCTGATTGATTGTTAATTTGGAGTTAAGTATCCCATGCCTTTCAGACTGCCATGATTGCTGGAGCTTATATTCTTAAAAGGATGTTGCTTTGGTGTTCCCACATTGTCCTTTTCCATGATTATTTTAGTTATTAATAATGTCCATACATTATTTTTTGTGGTAAATTGATAAATTAATTATACTATCATGGGGTTATGGTTTCTGATTAATTTTGGAAGACTGAACATCTTTATTACATTGGGATTTTCAATACATAAACACAGATTATCTCTAATTTTATTTATATCTTCTTCAAATTCACTTAATTAAGATTATAATTCTTTTAGTAAAGAAGTCTTGTATGCTTTGTTAATTTGTTCTCCTAATGAAATTTAAAGGTATTTTTCCATCTTCATTTTCAATTTTCTTGTCAAAATGTGTAAAAAATGACATTACTAAAGTTAATATGGTTGACATTAATATCAATAATAATGAGAGAAACTTACATCACATTTTGTGATGCTGAAAAGACAATGATACTTATATATGCACTATATCAAGTTGAGAAGAATAAACAATTTAAAGTGAACATTCAGTAAAATAAAATTAATTTCTCCCTCAAGCAAATGCTATGAAATGACAAGTCCTACAAAGTTATTCACACTAAATGAAATTGAACAGAAGCTGTAATAAATGACAATATATATACTAGCTTAAATCCCTAATTGATAAAGACAAACTATGGTACAGACAACAGTAGAATGATTGTGAGGATTTTACGTGAGAAGATGCCATTAAATAGAATTATTTCAAAGTAAAATTTTCAAAATTTGATGATTAAGCTGTAATTTCATAAAATATTTTATTCACTAGAAAGTAAAATTTTAACGTATTTAAGCATGATAGGTCAGCATCTCTGAAGGCAAACTGAAATTTCTCAACAAAATAAGTGAGTAGCTATATAAAAGCAGTATGAGGTGTGTATATGTGTGAGAGTGTGGACAAATGTGGAGAGAGAAAAAGATGTGGCAACTTGAAATCATAGCTGAATCCATGTGAAGATTACAGCAACATTCACTATAATAATATTTTTCAACTCATCTAATGGTACAAGTACTTATTTGATGTTTAATAGATTATCATTTAATAGATAATTTGTTATATCAAGTATTAATAATGGCATTAGATACATGAATCGCTCTTGCTTGTAATTTCATTAGAAGCATATTAAACTAGTTGTCCTCTGCAAGGTAGTTGTATACATTTACTTTGAAATTGCCAGGGATTTTTATCTCTGGATTCTTTCTCTCTGTCTCTGTCTCAGTCTCTGTCTCTGTCTCTGTCTCTGTCTCTCTCTCTCGTCCCCCCTCTCATTCAATCTTTCTCTTTCTCTCTCTCTCTCTTTTGTTTTGTCATGGAGCTTGAACTCAAAACCTATTCCTGTCCTTGAACTTTTCTGTTTAAGATTAGCATTCTATCAATTTGATCAATAGCTACCTTTCTGGTTTTCTGGTGGTTAAATGGAGATAAGAGTTTCATGGACTTTCCTGTATGGGCTGGCTTTGTACCTTGATCCTTGCATCTCAGCCTCTTAAGTAGCTAGGATTACAGACATGAGACATTTGTGTCCAGCCATTCAAGCACTTTTTAATGCATGACCATTCATTCAGTAAATACAGAATCAAAAGACACCATAAGTTAACAAGAAATCAAACATAAGGAAAGTTTCGCATATCCTACCTCACTTTGTTTTCTTTACATCCCTTTTAAAATGTCCCATAATGTATACTGACCATAGTACTAGAGCTAATTTATAGGGAAAATTGGTAGAAGCTCAAATGTAAGGAAGATATTTATAACTATTGTAATCCACAGCTTTCCCCTCTTTTTGAATTGTAACACTACAAACATTAAGTTTGTTTACAACTCCAATTTTCAAAAGATAATTTCCTTTTTGTTTGTACTGAGTCTGCTAAAATACAAACAATATGAGAATGCCAGCTGTACCAATTTGGTTTATCTTCCCTTTGTAAAAACAATTTAATCTACTCTCACTTTGCTTTTTGATGTCTACAAAGGGATTTCTACTCAAGATCATGAGACAAATAAATTGGTTTTGCATTCCAAAATTTGAATTAATTAATTCATGTCTTATGAATTTGTTAGAACATGGGTAACTTTTTATTTGTCTCAACATTTCTGGGAATAGCCTTCCAACTCAATAAGACAAATTTTACATGATATGATTACAAATAAACCAATACATACAGCCAAAGCTGATAAAGAAACTCAAATCAGATGGCTCTACACATTGCCTCCGTGTGCCCATTCTTTGATGGAAGCTAGATAAAGTTCCTTTTGAAAGTAAAAGATATTCTGTAATAGAACATTGGCATTTAACAATAAACTCAATCTTTTACCTTTTCTGGCTCACAATAGTTCACAAAATGGTTAAAGTTAATTCCTTTTACAAAAAACCATCAACATGGTATTTATAGAAGGATTCATTTGCAGTCTTATTTCAAAGAGGTCAGCAGGTGCACTGTATTCTTTGGAGGAATTCTGACTCATTTCTCCAGATTCCAAGATACTGTCGACACAGAAAGCATTTTAAGTATTGCAAGAATGAGTGGCTACATTTTTTGACTCTTCAGAAAAGGTAGAAACTACTTATAAGATATCTATATCTATATCTGTATCTTTATAGTATTTGAAAATGTGGTACAACTATCAGATATAGATAATACTTGGAATGTTCACCCATCTAGTTCACCTGTAACAATCCTATATTGTTTTTCTAATCTCTTGCTAGATATTAATTAAATGAAATCCTTCAAGGATTATAGATTATACAGCCACCATAGCTATGATTCTTGGATCTTTGCTTTGCATATTTTCTAAAAGTAGATAACTTTCAGTTATTTACACATCTTTGCTGTAAATAAGATTCATCTTGATTCTTACTAAATTCTGGATGGATGAGGGTAAGCTGAACTTATAAATTAGTGTGGCATTTGAGGAACTTTTGTTTCTAAACACACTTGTTCCTGAAACACTGTTACTAGAATCGGTTGCAATAGAGCTGAAAGAAAGATGTACTCTGTGAACTATTAAAAAGCCCCAGATTGTGAACCTTTTCAGACTAACCATACATAAAATAAGTCTTTACATTTTGAAATAAGATTAAATTGAAGGAAATCACCCAGAATTTTCAAGGTCATAATCTTCCACGTATATCTCCGGAATTTTATATTTCCAAATTTCAATTGATAGCAGACGTTAATTAATATTACTTACTCAACCACAACAGCTAATAAGCATGTGAATTTCATATAAATTTTTACTTTTTGTATTAAAATATTTTCCCTTGCATACACATGCTAAATTAACTACGGAAAAAGCATTACTGAAAATTCTTTTGTAATTATCATCACATTTATTTTTATATACACTGATAAGAGAGAATCTTTTTATTTATTCATTTATTATATATGTTATTGTTATTTTAGAGGGGATACATAAAGGTGTTGCAGTTACATAAGTTGGGAAAGGAGTACATTTCACTTTTTTTTGGGGGGGGGGGTCTGGTCGTGGGGCCTGAACTCTGGGCCTGGGCGGTGTCCCTCAGCTCTTCAGCTCAAGGCTAGCGCTCTACCACTTGAGCCATAGTGCCACTTCCGGCTTTTTGCTTTTTGCTTATAGGGTGCTGAGGAACTGAACCCAGGACCTCAGGCATGCAAGGCAAGTGCTCTACCACTGAGCTACCTTCCCAGCCCCTACATTTCACTGTTAACAGTGTCACATCTTCCCTCATTTTCTCCTAGTTTTTCCCTCCCGACCCTTTTCCCCCCACAAGTTGTATAGTTTATTTTCAACATAATGTCTAGTGAGTATTACTGCCACATTTGTTCTACAGTGGTCAAAATGTCCATTTCACAGATGAGGAGACTGTGAACAGAGTAGTAAGGCAATTTTCAGAAAAACACATACTGCATGCATATTTTTGGTTTTGACTCAAGCCATCTCACTGTGACATCCATGATCTGAAACTTGATGCTGTGTTCTTTCCTAAGGCTAGAAACTACCATTTTATCAAATGAGTGACAGATCACAGATTTGCTGTAATAGTTTGTCCAACAGCTACTCTATGCATGATATTGGCAGAGAGATTTTAAATAATTCACCAAAGCCATTTATCATCACTAATATGAAGAGGAAAACAAGAATAAAGTGCTAAAATTGAAACTTGCTGTCTTGCAAAATCCTATGTAATGGTAGTTATGGAAACAAAGATTAGGGATGGGAAGGGGAAACAAAGAGGAGGCGACAATGCTTGACAAGAAATGTACTCGTTATCTTGCCCATGTAATTGTAACTCCTGTGTATGGTATTCTCATAATAAAAAAAAAAAGTCCCGTAATGTTATTGAAAAAAAAGAAGTCTCTAACTTTAAAATATATAAATGTTTAACACGCAGAAATGGCCCACACTGTTCTCCCAAGATTCAACTTATGTCCAGCCACTTGTACATTGTGTGTATCAGTGAGCCCACAGTGTGCAGTAGGGGACTGGTATGCTGGCAGCACAAGCTTTAAAAGAAGAGCTAGGACATCTATGACATCACCTTTACAATAAACTACAATAAACATTTTAGAAAAGAAGAGCTGTGCCCACGAATAGCAATTTATTGAGCCTCATCCTTATCATCTTTAAATTGAGAACAATGGAATTCCTACTTCTTAAATTTAATTATTTTTTTAAAGGGACACATTATAAGTACTCAAAAATGAGTTGTTGTTCATAATACTTAAAGTATACATGCTACACTCATGACATATCCTAGCATACTTTATTATCATACCAAACACTATCATCCAATTATTCCCAAGCATAAAATTACTTATAAAAGTTGCTACAGATGAATAAACCAATCTGTTAATATTTTAGAAAATACTATTGTACATATGTCTAGGTAAAGAAATACGTATCAACCAAAAGAATGCAATGCTGTAGTCTGACTTTAAGTTGGATTATGGTCAACTATATTTGGAGACATGGGAGAGTTGATTACTTTAATTCAGGAACAATAGTATGAGCAGCCACAAAACTCTGTGTTTATATTATGGTATCAATGCTATACCAATTTGTATGACCTTTTTGAGTGTATGTTTCTTGGCACTTTTAGCAGAGGTAGGCACATATACCTACTGCTAGAGTGAAATGAGAACTCTGGAATTGCTTTTATGTTTATTTTCCAGGTATTTCTTCTGTAGGTGAAAGTTTAACCTTAATTCTTTATATCTGAAATATATGGAACCTGTGATTCTTAAAATATCCTATAGAAAATACTTTTATCAAGGCACTTTTATTCTTTTATACTTGAGATTTTCATTTGAGTAGCAGAGATATAGTTCTAACAGCTACTTAATTGTATTTTCTAAAATTGATGCAATATAAGATGACATAATTAAACTGTTATTTGAGAATTTAGAGAACTTGGTCAGTATTGGTGACATTTTAAAAAACTATTTTTTAAAAAGTATTTTCCAATGGAATTTCATCATTGAGGCGACTTGTAACACCAAATGAGCCAATAACTAACCTACAATTTTCTATATGTCACATTATGTGTGATTTCCAGGAAAGATATTCGAAATAAAGAGTGCTGGTGAGTATGACATTTCCATAGAATACCTGTTTACTCTAAAACTATAAACTGCATGAATATTAGTCCTGCAGCTTTAGAAGGTGAACTGAACAGATACTGACTAATAGAAGAGTTGAAATTGGGCATCATTAATGGCATTTTTCTATAGTTCCTCATTCAGGGAAGAAATTCTGAAAATAGCCATCTGGGAATGCATAAATCCTACTGAGGCTTGATTAAGTGACATTCGTTAGAAAGAACACCTGGAGAGAACACCTGAGAACAGCATCATGGCTAGAAAGATCAGATTACCTGAGATCTACACATCTTGTGAAAGTAAGGCAGTTGAGGAATAGAATGATCATTCCCTGCAGTCTTCTTAATAGTATTATACTGGAGTATTTGGATAAAGTTTGTGGTTTAGTCAAGATAAGGTGAAGTTTCTGTTTCTTACGTATTTTCTCTTATATTTTTGTGTAATTCTGAACATTGAATGTCACTTTTGGTGAGTAAGTACATTTGATTTCTGTTATGTCTGTTCTAGCAGAAAATTTATGTCTTACAAGTTTACTTGCTTTTATGGTAATCATTTTTCATCTGAGAAAAACTAATGTTCTACAGAAAATTTATATATTCAATGAAAACTATTGAAAAACTATTGTCATACTATTAATCACTCTAATTGTGGTCAAATATATAAACTTATTACATTAAGAAATAATAAAATTAAGCTGGGCATTGGTAGCTCATCCCTGTAATCTTAGCTACTCAAGAGACTGAGATCTGAGGATTGCTGTTCCAAGCCAGTCTGGGCAGGAAAGTCTGTGAGACTCTACTCTTTTTTTTTTGGGGGGGGGGTCTGGTCGTGGGACTTGAACTCTGGGCCTGGGCGCTGTCCCTCAGCTCTTCAGCTCAAGGCCAGCACTCTACCACTTGAGCCACAGCGCCACTTCCGGCTTTTTTCTTTTTGCTTATGTGGTGCTGAGGAATCGAACCCAGGGCCTCATGCATGCAAGGCAAGCGCTCTACCACTGAGCCACCTTCCCAGCCCACTGAGACTCTACTTTTATCTCCAATAAATTACTCAGAAAATACCAGAAGTGGCACTGGGGCTCACATGGTAGAGCACACTAGTCTCAAACAAAAGAAGCTCAGGAACAGAGCCTAGGCCCAGTGCTCAAGTCCCAGAAGTGGCAAAAATAAAAATAAAAGTAAATGAATAAATAAAATCCAAAGTTATTTCATATAAAAACTTCAAACAATAATTTGTAAATTGTTTAAATTAGTGAAAATTCAATTATGTTCATGAATTTTAGATTTGATTAATTGCTAGAACATTACCAAAATGGAAATGTTTAATGTAAAGATGAAAAATGTGTGTGTAAATGTATGCATGTGTGTGTGCAGAACAATTTTTACAAGTACTGTCATTCAAAAACTTTACATTGCTCCCTAGGTATAACAATATTTGACACTAGTTTCTTTAAAATGAAAATACATTATCTCAAATGATGTGCACATACATTTTCAGGAAATATATTAAGTTAATTTTAAGGTATTATATTATGGGATTGACAAAAATACAAAATGGAATGAGAAGTCTCATTTTGCGTATGAAATTTGTAATTACATGAATTCCCTTCAGGAGTGTATCATTCGGCAAAATGTATCAAAAATACATGTATGCTTTTAAGATACATTTACTCTTTTATCCAGCAATGGCAGGACATATACATGAAGAAAATGTAGAAGAAGTACAGACACAGGTTTTTTTTAGTGCATTTACAATAGTAAGAAGTTGGAAATTATAACATGTTCCTTAAAGTGTTTTGGATAATATGCTATTTCATCTATTGAAATTATTTGTGAATGCTAAAATAATTTATATAGGTTTTACATTATATGTAGATTTAGCATACATTTGTCAGTGAGGAAAACAATCATCTACTAGCCTATGCAGCATACCATTTTTCAGGTATTGATAAAAATGCCCCATGCATATCTGTACACACATGTGAATGTAGAAAACATTACAGAAAAATGCATATGGTATAATGTGATAACATCATTTTAATGGTTCACATTTCCTGGTTTCAAGGTTATAGATCTTTATTCTCTCTTTCCAATGTTCCAAATGTAGAGTTGTATTGCTTTGACAAAGACTGTCAGAGATACGAAATCCTTGCGGGGGAGTTGAAATAATGCTGAACATGTTAGAACTGATGAGTGTCTTCTGATACCACACAGGCTTTACACTCTCGATCCCCTGACTCAAAGGTTGTGGCAATATAAAGAAAAAAATAATTGTCATGAAAAACCAGTATAGAGATGAGGCATGTCTTGTACATAGAAAATGTTGGAAGAAAAAGTTATCAGAATAAAAAGAAATCAGTTTGTAAGATTTCAGGAGTATTTTTATCCGGTGTATTTAACTAAGGTGATGCAGGGAGGATTACGAGTTCTTTCAAGCTGCAAATTTGCCACAGGGACATGAGGAGACTCTCTTCTTTTTATTAACCCCTCAAAATTGCTGATGGTATACACGATCTGTCCAGACTCTTCAGATGATCCACATTTCATTTTCTTAGATTATGAAGTGGTTAGGTTTTTATAGAGAGAAATATTTTTTTGCTGTTGAAAACATTCTTTTTCAACTACTAATCAATACAAGTTATTAATTTTTATAGTTCTCATCTCTCCCAAAATAATTGGCTTAAGATGTTGCATGAATGAATGAATATGACTTTTCTAGACACAGCCACCTTACAACTATTTTCACCTAAAAATAGTTGTGTAGCTGGACAATCTTATATATACATTTTTTGTTAAAAAAATTATTCTTCTGTTTCCTCTAGGTTTTTTTAAGTGTCTTAATAAGTCCCTTCAAAATGTTAAGTGTTCAGTGTGAGAAACAGCCATAGAAGTAAATTTCTACATTATTTCCTAAGTATTATAATGATGACATGAATAGAATGAAAGAAAATATAGAAACAACTGAGTTTCTGAGGGATTTAGAGAAGAGCTTAGGAAGGAGTGGTGATCAAAACTGCACAGAAGTTTGCTTAACAATGTAGAAGTACTGGTGAAGGACATAGAAAGGTTATCCAGGATGAAGGAGCCCAGAGGGTACAAGGAAGAATCCTAAGGGAGATAGTTTCTGTGAGGAGGTCAAATGCAAGTATGGAGTGTGATGGTTAGCCAAAGATGAAGAAAAGTGGAAGTGTTTCAACACACCAGGAATAATTATAATTAAGATATGGAATATAACATATAGCAAAGACATATTATTAAATATTGTGTTAAAAATAATACTTAATAATTATTCAGTGGTTGTCTATAATTCTCTTTTAAATACTAGTGGTGAATTCTGTCAAATCACATGTTAGGTGAAATGAACCCCAAGATAAGTATTCAAATGTTTTTACTTTCATGCAATTGTTTCTAACATATTTATAAGATGGTTTCTTTGTTGCTTTGTATGTCCCTCCCCCACGGTATAACCCCTGCTTTCACTGTATTTGATGTCGATATAATTTGTGGAGGGGAAGGGGAAAAACAAATCGTTTAAATAGGGATACAAGCGGACCCATTGAAACAATGAGCTGTACAAGTCATTATGTCGAAAAACGAACTTTATAACTTTGGCGTGGGGGGGGGATTTAATTGTCCATGTAATTTTAACCCCTCTATATGGTATTTTTACAATAAAAAAAAGAAATTCAAGTCAAAAAACTGTGAAGTAAATGTTAGCTTATTCCTTTCTTATTACTTTTTATTTATTAAAAATGCATATTAGACTCAAAAAAGAAAGAAAATTGCCAATGCATCACATTAGAATCTGAAATCCCTTCCTGATTTCCTGAACAAGTACTACACAGTTAACATACATGGAGCCCTTAATTAAAAATGTCCTCGAATCTAAACTGATGTACAATTTCTAATCCAAAATGAAGATTCTTTCACGAGTGTCTCTAATAAAGATTATACAAAACTTGTATGTAATAACCTTCCTTATTCTACTGAAATTGAATACACTGACATAGATTGATTTTGGCTGATAAAGTTATATTTAAATGAAACAATTATGATGAACCTTATTTTAGTTTCTCCTGCAAGTTACATTGATCATATCTATTGTTCAGGTTACCAATAGAGCCTATGTTAGAAACTAGTTTGAAGCTAAATAGTAGATAGTAAAGTTTTAAAATCCCATTATGTGGATGCAATAATATAGAGTTTTTAAGTGTAGACAGATCTTAGATACCTTATTCTGTGATCATTAATATTTTCCTTCTCTCAAACTAAAATGAACTGATCTGTAGATAGGGATAATATGATACTATCTTCTGTAAAACTTACCACAAAAATCAGTTGAAGAAACTTGTGCAATGAACCAGTCACAGAACTGGAAGTCAAAAAGCATTTATCTTTGGGAGAAAATCTGTTTTTAATAGCGGAATATAATGAGAAATAGCATCCAGAAGGTACACCCACACATTATAATGTACAGCTAAATATCAGCTGATTGGTATTACTAAGTAAAATAGGTATTATATGTCAGCTTTTTGAACAAGCAGAAGAAATTTTAGCTAATGTAAAAATACAAATATAAACATGATTTAAAATTAGTTACTCATTATGTAATATTGCATAGCTCTCATGTGGGTTTTTGGCTGATTGATATGATCTTAATTACTATGTACAAATACTTATTGTGAGTACCAAATGTGATATTTTCCAAAACAATTTTTTCCACATACATACAAATACCTTATTTATTTTGTCGTGAATGTTTGCCTTGACTGGATTTTTGAGAAAATAGCTACAAAACCACCACTAATTTTATATTTAAATTATCTTCATTGTGTGCATATGTTGGTTTATCAAAACAATTTCACTGAATAAAATTCAAAAAGATGTTTTTACTGTAGATGCAAGTGGTCTGTGTGAATGTGACAGATATTCCAACTGTGTGAATGTGACAGATATTCCAAGTTGCTTTAATCCCATGAAATTATTATATGTTTCTTAAAGCCCATGATGTTTCAAACTGCATACAGAATTAACATTTTATCAGAACCAACAAATAATGCTAATTTAAACACTCGATAATGTTGAGGGAAGAAAAAAAGAAGAAAAATTGACAACACTAATAAAGCTCATGCACTGCAATAATGTTTTCTGATTACTTGGAGGAAAACTCAGGTAAAACAAAGGCAAAACTCCATCCCAATCAGCCTGGCATGATTCACCTGACTCAAGCTACTTTACGGCCATCCTTCCCAGCATTCTCTACCCTCCTCCGACCAATCACTGAATATCACATTTTATTCACTATCCATTACATATAACTCACTCTATACCGTATATCATTCACTTCTGTTTTTCTTCTCTTTTTCTTTGTAAAAAATAGTGTGAGACATTCTACGAAATAGTGGAAATGCATACAAATAGAATAGCTTCAACCTAGAAAAAGCCATAGAGGGCTGACTCAGCCATGACTGGTCTTGTCACAGAAAGAGCACTTTTCTATTTAAAACTAGAATCTAAAGTAAAATTAAAGGAAAAAGAAGAGGATATTAAAAAATGTTCAGTCATTGTAAGAGGAGCCTAATACTCTTCTCACAACTCACCTGGGACAAGTTTCTTTCTTAACTTTTCAATAATAGGACATAGTTTCTCACTATGAAGATTAATGTGTTATTGCGGCCTATTTCCATTGCTTCTTAGTAGATCAGTACTGTTGCTAACTGCAGGCAACACAGCAGAGACAGAGAGTACATTTATTGAACAATAATAATTTGTATTTTATTAATAATTATCTTAATTTCTTTGGACTTTACACTTTCATTATTCTGTATCCCTGAATTCAAGCTTCATTGTGGGTTAGGAATTTTCAAGCAAACTGAATGATAAGATGTGGTACTAGGTATAAAATATTCATACTGTGTAACTTGGGCCTTCATATGAAAAATATGATAGAAACATAAGATTCATAGGTAAAAAAATGTTTTGCCATTTATTCAACTAATTGAGACACATCAAATACATTGTGGCAAGAAACTGTACCAGAAATACTACTGTGTCTTATACTGAACGTAACACATTCAATCAGAGTAAAAAATGAGAGGTTATTCTCAGGCTTCAGGATTCCCTCTGTGATGGCACTGGGGAGAATAAAGTGAAAAAAGTATCAAGATGACTTAACTCAGAGTACTTAACAGTGGATGCAGAGAATCAGGAGGAACCTTATGGGATACTTCAGAGGTAAGTGTTGAAAGAATTTAGTGATCTTTGTGGCTTAAAAGTGGGAGGGGAGAAAATTACCCCAAGATTTCTGTTGATATGGACAGATGAAGTCCAATATTTCATACTCCAAAACTAATTCCTTGTTGCTCAACAAACCATAGACATACTTGGAAGACTAGCTGCAAACTACTGATCTTGCAACTATTTATATCAAACAACAACAACAAATACAAATACAAACAACAACAACAACAACAAATACAAATGAAAACTCCTTGAAGCCAGCAGAAAGCAAGTTCTTCCTGTTCCCTATCAATTGCCCCTCTCATTAAACTGACTCTGGATATAAAAATAGCGAGGCATTTATCTCTCAGACCACCAGAAATATTACTTCTTTTTAGTGTGGGAGCTACTTACTTAAAGGGATGGTGCTGGAGGGTGGTGCATGGAATGATGAACAGAGATCACAACCATTTTCAGGACAACGAATATTCACTTAAAATAATGATGAAATAAATTTGAACACGTGAGGAAGACTAACTCTTGAAAATATTTATTTTACCAACTAGTACAATTGATTAAACATACTGTCCAGAGTACCAGAGATGCTATAAAATTTAGATATTTGAAAGAAAATGAGTTTTAGGATTACTGCTCTTATAATATCCAATTGAAGAAGACAGAAAAAAAGTATAGACTGAAATTTAAAGTGACACTAAAACAAATTCTAAGCAACAAACTCCCTGGAAATCTTCCCTATTGCTTGAATTACGCATACATATATTATATTTCTATTCTTGTCTTTAAAACTACCATCTGTACCTCTACTACTCAATCCAAGAATTAGGAGAGCTGCATATAGTATGTGACATAAAGATTATATAAAGCTATTATAATAGATACATATGTATGACTAAAGTTTATTTGAACTGCATTGCTTCTTTCAGAAATTTTTATGTGTAACAAATGATGACAAGAAATGTGTATGAACATCTTTATCTTAACAATAAAGAGTAGAAGAAGAGTGGTAATTCACCTTGAATTTCATAAGTTCTCCCTATTCTTAAAAGTTTCTTAGTTTTATAATTAATATGATCTGTTTTTGAGAATGATTTCATGGAAACAATTAGGCTTTAGAATGTGGAAGTGAACATGAATTATTCTAAAATACAAATGTCCTGAGAATGAAATATCTCCTTTTACATCTCAGCTTCTGTGCTGCAGTTGCCCGGTGTACTACCAGAAAAAGTGAGCACTAAGTATACATCTTCAACACACACACTACCACCAACATCAACACCAACAAGTTTAAAAATTATCTTTCCATAGTATTCTCAGAATAAAAAGTTGTAAATAAAAAAAAACCAATATTGCTTCTGGAAATTTGCACTAATACAGTTAGGATTAGACAAGGACTTTCCTCAGCCCTCTTTCCATTCTTCAGTTATTTAAAAGCAGCCTAAAGATAGGGAAAGTTGTACTATATTTGTTAACAAAATTACCTTCAGATTGCATCTGCAAACATAATGTCCCTGATCTCTATAAACCATACATTTCACATTCTGCTTGAGTAATATAATTTATCCTGCTTATAATATCCAGTTTACATCTTCCTTCCCATTTGAGCCAGAGTCTTTGATTTTGTTGGGAAAAACCTGCTTTGATTTTTCTTGAAGTTTGTTTAGTAATTAAATTTACTGTCACATATACAAACATGGCAGAGAGATTCTGGAAGCTCATGAAGTTAGCTAGCTCTATACCTTGATGCACCCCAAGTCAAGGGAAAAACAAACTAAGAGATGACTAACTGAACTATGCTATCCTGTTTTATTTCTAGTTCTTATCATCTACAAACTATAAATTGTTTAATGACAGGAAACTTGCTATTTCTCATTCTCCTCCCCAAAATTGTTTTTAAATGATTGTATTACTGCATTAAAATATATGCCCATACTTACATAAGTCTCAGCATAATTATAGTTTTGTATAATTAGAGTTTTATGTCAAAAGATTTATACTTTTATCACCTTAAGCAATATTTTACAGCTGCCAAGAGTGATTTATGCAATAATGACTTAAACTGTATAATATAATTCTCAAAGGAAGGGCTGTCAAATATTCTTACTGTGAATACTGTAGCTCAGTTTTTTTTAAAAATTGATATTCTGGTAAATAGCAAGTTAAAATATAGTTAGCACAATCACATGATTACTTATGGCAGAACAATGGATGACATGATGGTGCACTGACTCAATAGGGACTCATTGCATAAATCTCAGGCTTAAGCTACTTATAAAACCTTAGGGTCACTTTACCAAATAAGTTTTCAGACTTAATGTCTGCTGAGAATTTTGCTACTCCATTGTAAATGATTCACAAGGGTAGAAGCAAAACACTCAGGTTTTTGTTAATTTGCTTCTTATGTTCACTAAATGACTTTGTTATATTTTTGTGAAATTCTGTATACTGGAGTAATGGAAGCAAGCACTGAGAAGAACTAAGAAAATCAACATTAGGAAGTGATGCTGTGGCTCAAGTGGTATGGCACTAGCCTTGAGCTGAAATGCTGAGGGACAGTGCCCAGGCCCAGAGTTCAAGCCCCATGACCGACAAAAAAAAAAAATTAAATTTTAAAAAAATTAAAAATTGTCTAACTAGAAAATCAACACTGAATTATTAAGGAAACTTTGGGAAACAAATGAATGGAAGTGATGAAAGTTTTTCTCTTTATGATTATGTAAATGTATGTTGTGTGGCCTGCAGGTCAATGGAGGTCAATGCATTTGAATTTAAGTCCTGACTTGTTTTACAATTGCATTGAACAAAACCAATATCCTCTAATAATTCTATTCAAGATATCTGATCTATCAGAAAAAATAAAAAAAAACCTTAGTTATATTCAGAGCAAGAAAGTATCAGCATATTTTCACAATTTATGGAAGTTATTTAAACTCATCATTTTTTCTTTGGGGGATCTCTAGTCACTTCATGCTTTCCAAATCAATCCCAGATAACTGTACAATATTTGTTTTGTAATGCAAAAGATATCCAAATACTTAAATCTGAATCCCATCAATCAGAACTCCAATCAAACCAAAAATGTCACCAAAGTTTGATACGTCTATACCTAACTGAGCTTCCAAATGAGCTACTCTTTCATGAAAGGATGGAAATTCTAATCTGCACAAATAAGAAATTATTAGTCAGTTTACTAACATCTTTGCTACAGAAATTTTTTATCATTATGTTTGTGATTCTGTGTACATTCATTAATCTTTAAATTGTTTCAGGTCATTTTACATTTTACAGTTACATTATATGGACTAGCAAGGTTTCACATAACTATCAATTCAAAGTTGCAAAAACACTTTATTTAAAAACTATACTTAGAATATAAGTGGACTGGGCAGTTCAGATTTGTTTTATACTTCAATTCTATAGGCTGAAAACATTCTGAAATTGTCTACAAGACATAATGACCAATAATAGAGCAGCAGACCTTTAAGAACCATGATACACTGTTGACATTGTATAACTAAGTCAGATGAGGAAGTAATGTCAAACATTCAAACTATTTCAAAAGCCCAGTGACTGCATCAGATAGACAAAAGAGATTAAGGTGCACTTGTGTAGTTAGATCCTCAGTCCAATAAATGTTTTCAAGACAAAAAACAGTCCTACAATTTATACATTGTAAACACTGCTTATTAGGAAAGGAATAAAAAATAGAAGGACTAAAACAACTTCTATGTTTTTGGTCATCATATAATTTACTTCATTTAAGGTTAGCACACATTTATACAAACCTGTTTTTTTTTCCAGTCATAGCTGGTTGTCCAATCAAGTTCTAGTAATTCAGAGTTGTATATTTTCCATCATGGAGCACTTAATTTATAAGGAAATAAGAGAAAGAACTATGTTCTTTGCTATTTTATCTCTAGTTTACCAAATGATGAGTCATTGTATGACATAGGTTATTTGGCACAGAACACAATTATCAAAACTTAAGAGTTTGCTAAAAATCACAGTGGTATCCGCTGCTTCATTGATTTCTGTCATCAGATCTAATAGATGATGTGATTTTGACAAAATTAACTATAGTCAAACATTTTTCTAAAAGTATTTTAACTCTAAGCCCTAAGTTGGAGCACACAGATATTTTGGTGTTATATATATATATATATATATATATATATATATATATATATATATATATATATATATATATATAATGGAAACATATTAACATATTGCTCCCATGGCAAGCCTGAAAGAAGGAAATGTATCCCTCAAGGTTGACCTTAAGTTTTAAATGCCAGGTCTGCTGCAGTTTTAAAAGTGAGTGCTAATAGTATCATGAGTTATAGCTCCTTTTCTATATTTTTTTTTATAAACAACTATGACATATTCTCTATTTCTTATTTTAAGACAAAAACTCACACAACTTTACTCTATCAATTTCAGAAGCTCTTATATATTAAGTAAATGTTATATATTTAAAAAAACAAGAAAGGAAACAAGCGTTGTGAATCAACATCTAGAGATAAGAAACTAATAGTTATAAACTAATAGTTTTCATATTCAGTTCTCACCACAACTTTGTGAAATAATTCAAGTTGAAGCAAATGAAATTATGCTTTCTTCTAAATGCACATCAGTGCAATCACTAAAGTATTATCTTTATATTATTCTTTAGAAAAAACTGTGCAAAACTGACTTGTGACATTTTGTCCTCAGTGGCTTTGTTATTGCCCTTTGGATGAATTCAGAGTACCCTTGTTCACTAAGGAGAATATCAATATCCATACAGCTTATATAGAAAAGCAGTGTAAGTAAAGCATATGTGTACAATGAAATAGATGGGGTTTCTCTGTATATGAACTTTCAATAATCAAATCAGCTTTTCAATGGAATTCAATGCACAGAATACTAAATAGATAAACTTTACCATTTTTGTGATAATAGGTGACTTCCACTTTCCTCTCCTCTGACCCCAGCAATGCCTGGGCAATTTGGGCAATATCGTGCCTCTTGGTTTCAGGCCCATGGAGAAAGTCGCAGGTGCATGGCTTCTGCATGACATCTGGCCTGGAGAAACCAGTCATCTCACAGAACCCATCATTGCAGTAGATGATGGCACAGTTCTGCACTCTGGCATTTGCAATGATAAATTTTTTATCTGTAATAAGAAAATAGTAAGCCATCATTTAACTGTTTTCACAAGATTCTTATGAACACTGAAACAAATTGTTGCATAATAAAGAGTCTGATTAAATGCAGGTGTTTCTACCAAGTGCTAGACCTTTGAACAAAAAATAAGCACACAAAATAGATATCCTGAAAGCTATAAAGTTAGCAGTTCTTAGTAATCTTAACAGTAAGTATTAAGGAACCACTAAGCAATTGTAAAAAAAAAAATCTGATAGTCTAGTTTTGAAGTTCTTCAAGGGGTCCTAGTGGACACTCAAACAGCTGATTCACTGACACTTCCAGAGTTCTATTTAATGGTAAAATAACAATTATCTAAGGCAAAAGACAGAAACATCTTTTAGCTGTCACATTTCTCACTTCAACTTTGGCCTTCAAATACAACTTTTTTAAAGTAGTTATTATTTTTGGATGTAGCCTTTTCTCTGTTCCTGTAAGGCATACTACACATCATATTAACAAATGACAGGACAACTAGCTTTAGCTATGAAACTACTTCACATTTTCCAGCAGTTTAATAATGCAAAGATTCACCTCTTTGTGATGTATATTTTCTAAAAGATAAAAATATTTGCACACATGTGTAGTAAGCCTTGTGTTAACATCCCCCCTTTTTTCTTTTACTTTAAGAGAAACTTGAAATTTTGTGCAGTAGTAAAAATTTAGATGTAAAGATCTTAGCAATTTTGATCGCAGATAATATTTGCTGTTTCCAGAAAGAATGTTAAGCAGGCTATGCAAGTTTATATGGTTAACAAAGTATCAGATTGTCACATCACTAAATGCAGTGCCATAAAATTTCAAAGTACATAACACAGATGTGTCTTCATGAGAATGAACAAAATGTGAAATGTAAATTAACAAAGGTAAAGGATTACATGTTTACATAATTAATTCCTGGTCATTAGTCTACATCAGATTTTTTTCCAGTTTGGTCTCTGTGATATTTCATACTTTTCGATTTTTAAATTTCTAGATGGGGAAATTAAAGGGGAGACAAAAGAGATGGGAATGCTCCTTCTTATAGTCAGCTATTTGCATTGGAAACAGGCACAGTGGAGATATTGCTTTCCCAAATGATTGCGTTTGTGTATATTTGCATTCATTCAATATAAACTTTACCTTCTAGAAGCTAACAGCAAGCACGCATCCCTGTCATTCTACAGCCCTGCAATTTGCCCAGGGCGGGGGGGGATGGGGGGGCGGCGGCGGCGGCGGCGGTGGTGTTGTTACAGTTTGCATGAGCTATTTACATCGCTATTTCCATTTACACTGCCCGTGCTTCCACACTATGGCTCGGCTCCCCTTCTGACTTTAAAAAGTCTACAATAAAACAGCCTCAAAATATACCCCCTGTTTCTACAAGCACGTTCCCTTTAAGATAGTAAGAATAGTAGGGCATTAAGTAGCAAGACAGATAATGGAGCAGTAAGAGCCTAGGATCGAATTGCCTTGTATAATGGAGACCGTAATCTAAAATGTAAATCAAAATTAATATTAGAGAGCGAACGCTCGCGCTGCCTTTGGAACCTCCTGGCTGCGTTTCACAGCCTGTTAAGTTGCCAGAGCCCGGGAGTTGCCTGTCTCCCGTCTCCCCAGCTTGTAAGCAGCGGATGCCAAGTGCACTATCAAAGCAGAGAGCGAGCAAGAGAGGAGGGAACGAATCAACTTACTTTGCCCTTCAAATTTCCGTATGATGGTCCCCAGGAACGTGTTCTGCGGTGCCACATGCCCCCTGCGAACAGGCATGTTGCCCCGGGTCTTCCTGCGAGCGCTCCCCCGCGAGCTCCGGACTTCTCCCGGGATCTCTCCTCGGCTAGAGCCCAGGCCAGCGCGCCAGCCGCTCTTTGTGGCAGCGCATCCTCTCTGGAAAGCAGAAATCTCTTCCCATTAGCACCGCTTCCAGATGCACGCTGTCCTCGCTGGAATCCAGTCCATTCCGCTCACCTTCCGGAGGGGACCTCGCACCGGACTGCCGCGGGCGAGAGAGGTTCGAGGGGGTGGGGGGGTGGGGAGCGGGAAGGAGGCGGGGTGAGGGGAGGCGGCGCGGGGGAGGGCCGTGGGAGGGAGGGTGCGGTGGGAGGGCGGGGTGGGCAGGGGTGGCGGGGGAGTCAGAAGGGCAATCGATCCGTTTCTCTTCTTCCAAGCAGCGCCAATTTCCCAGTGCAAATGGGCTTAACCTGGCTGTTGCCCAGAGCCCCGAGATGGCTGGGATGGAGGGTAAAGGGGTGTGTGTGTGTGTGTGTGTGTGTGTGTGTGTGTGTGTGTGTGTGTGTGTGTTGGGGAAAGGGGGGGGGGACTTGTGAGGCTTTTCTACGAAGGGGAAAAAGAAAAGAAAAGAGGCTGGGGCCGGGTTGGGGTGGGGGAGAGGAAGGTTGACGTTTCTATCCCCGCCCTCTCCCCCTGCACACACACACACACACACACACACACACACACACACACACACAGCCTTTATCCCGGGTGCTTGGGCGCCGCCACAGCTCGGATTACTCAAGCGTGCTTTAGCGAAAGCCAGCCAAGAAATCTCCAAAACTCAGTGACAAACAGCCACTCTGGGAAGGGGATCTGGTGCGGCTATGAACCACAGGGCATCATCCCCGGGCTCCTCGGGCTGCTGCTGTACTGCTGTAGCTCAAACACCTTCAGCGACCAAATAACTGACAGGTGTGAAAACAGCCCTTCAAGGAGGAGTATTTCTAAGGTCTGTTTGCGCTCCGCTCCAGAGGTGGAAGATTGAGGTTGAGCCAACTGAGAGCCCAGGATTCGTCTCGGGGTGCTCCTGGAGGTGGGCGATGAAGCCAGGGCCGAATTGGTACTCAGCTCCCACATTGGAGAGACCGAGAGCTGACCAAACCGCCAGAGCATGCCCAGTGTCCCTGCGTGAGTCCCCAGGAGAGTTGCAAGGTTGGAGGTGACAGGGGCTCCAGAGACCCGGGGATGTGAGAACGATGAGAAATGGCCAGGCTTGTGTAAAAGGCTCCTGTAAAAAACAAGGAGAGAGTTTGAGATGGGCGAGGCAGGTCGCCAGGGGCTGGGGGGTTGGGGGAAGAGGGGGAGGAACAAAAGGTGGGTGGAGCTAAGAGTTGGCCGCCTGGAAGTGACCTCCCAAGCTATGCATCTTCTGAATCTTCTAGCCAGACAACTCCTTCGACCTGTGCCCTTTCTAAGGGAGGTTACCTTTTAGAATAGAAAAAGATTCCAGGGGCAAAATAAAGTCCTCTTGGCTCTTGCTTCTCAGAAACTGGCTAACGCGGGAATCTCGTGGAGCATTCATTGCTGTCCAGATAGTCCTGAAGAGTTAGGACATCAAATGCCTCCAGCGAGCATTGATAGGCAGAGGGGTGTTTCTTCTTCCCCTTCATTTCCCTTTCCCTCCTCCTCCTCCTCCTCCTCTTCCTCTTCCTCCTCCTCTTTCCTTTTTTCTCTTCTTTCTTCTCCATTCATGTTACCTCCTTCCTCAGTAGACTTATCCACCCATCTTTCTCTAAGTGGTATTTCTCAATTCACAGGACAGAAGTAGAACGAGTACAAATGTCTTATTTTCCGTTGAAATAGAGTTCCACACCTCTCTATTAAAACATAATTGCATGATGAAGTTCTGGTCTCATTTTAGGGCAGTTAGGTGAGGTGGGTTTTCAACCCTTTATTTTTTTCCCCTGTGCCTTCAGTTGGTGGTTCTCCTATTTTCTCAGCTAAAGCCTAAACTTTGAAATTACTTGTGTGTGTGTGTGTGTGTGTGTGTGTGTGTGTGTGTGTGCATAAGGATAGGACTGAGAAGGGCCAGGACACAGAGTTAGTTTGGGAAGATGAATCATGTGGATTGTGATAAATAAGAGGGAAAGAAACACAAACTTTTTTTTAACATTCCAGAAAACATATGCTGAAAAAAAGAAAACACAACTAAAACAAGATTCCAGACAATTCTTACTCTAATGAAAGTGCATCAAAGGGAATACATTGCCTAAGAATATGGAATTTTCTGGTTATTAGTATTATGTTACAACCAAGCCATCTATGACAAGCCTAGGCTTTTAGGATAACTTGAGTTTTCCTGAATTTGCATATTTATTTGCTTCTCTCAGAATATAAAAAGTATGTTTTTTTTCTAACATCTGCTTTTTTTCCCCTCCTCTTTTTCTTTGTGAGTAGATCATTTATTCAGTTCTCTAGCAGCATCTGAACTTGAGAACATTCCTCTTCCAAGTGATGAATGTGTGGAGCTCTCCATGGTGCTGACTCTCCAGTACTATTAGAAACTACTCTCTGCCTACAACCAGCCAGACAATAGAAATGCAAACGTAGGCAAGAGGTTCTGACAAGTCACATTCACCAACCTTAGCTATCATTACCCAGAGAAAAACACAGCACCATTTCACCCCATGTGTAAAATATGTCCTTCTTTCTACTTATCTTTTTAGTTTTTTTGTTTTTTGTTGTTATTTTATTGTAAGGGTTTTGTATAGTGGGGTTACAGTTATGTAAGTATGGTAATGAGTACATTTCTTGTCAAACATTATTACCCCCTCCCTCATTTTTCTCACACTTTCCCTCCCTCCCTTCCTCCCCTCCTGCAAAATTGTAAAGTTTATTTCCAACATAGTGTCTAGTGATTATCACTGTTGCATTGGTTCACCATTTGTCCTTTGTCTCACAGTTTTGTTATTTCCCTTCCTTTCCCCAAATCAGATAAACATATATGCAAATCACAGGGTACTAAAAAGCAAAAACAGTGAGAATAGCAGAAAGAAAAAAGAAAAGAAAAAATAAATAATTTCACACAATATATTAAAACCAAATAAAAAAATCTCATGTTTCCATACCTTGGAATTCATTTCGATTAGTATCATTTTATATGGTCATATATACATAACTATTGAGCTGTTGTGATCCTCTGCTACCCTAGACATATACTAATTATTACAAATGAAGGAGTCTGTGTTTCTTTGGGTCTGGCTTACTTCACTTAATATGATTTTTCCCCAAGTCTTCCCATTTCCTTTTGAATGGGGTGATGTCATTCTTTTTGAAGGAAACATTGAATTCCATTATGTATATATACCATTATGTATATATATATTTAATCAATTCATCTACTGAGGGCATCTGGGCTGGGTCAATAACTTAGCTATGGTAAATAATACTGTAATAAACAATAAGCATAATTGTTGGTGGGAATGTAAACTGGTTCAACCACTCTGCAACGCAGTATGGAGGCTCCTCAAAAGACTAAACATAGAACTTCCCAAAGATCCAGCACTTTCACTCCTGGGCACTTATCCAAATGATCACAAAAAGGCCACAGTAAAGCTGCCAACACAACCATGCTCTTCCTCTTTTTTAATTTAAATTTTATTGTAAAGGTGATGAGTACATTTTATTTTATTTATCCCTCCCTCATTTTCTCCCACTTTCCCCTCCCTTTCCCCCAGCATTGTAAAGTTCATTTCCAACATGGTGTCTAGTGAGTATCACTGTTGAATTGGTTCACCCATTGTCCCACTGTTTCTGTGATTCCCCTTCCCTTCCCAAACCAGATAAACTTATATATAAGACAAAGAGTACAGAAATTTAAAAAAATGACAATAGGGAATAAACCAAAGGAAATAAAAGAAATACAAACCTGAAAACAGTGCAAAAAAAAAAAAAAAAACCCTCTTGTTTGGGGGATGGGAAGGTGGCTCAGTGTTAGAGTGCTTGTCTTGCACGCATGAGGCCCTGGGATGGATTCCTCAGCACCACATAAGCAGAAAAAGCCAGAAGTAGTGCTGTGGCTCAAGTAGTAGAGTGCTAGCCTTGAGCTGAAGAGCTGAGGGACAGCTCCCAGGCCCAGAGTTCAGCAGAATTCAGGCCCCATAACCGACAAAAAATAAAAACAAAAAAAAAAAACAAAAACCTCTTGTTCCCCTTGCTTTGAGTTCATTTAGATAACCATCATTTTATTTTTATTATATTTTTACAATCTAGTCTTTTTTTATAATATACAGTTTTATTGTAAACATACTGTACAGAGGGGTTACAGTTACATGAGCAAGGCAATGAGTCCATTTCCTATGGAGCGTTGTTATGCCCTCCTTTGTTTTTCCCCTACCATCCCTTTCCTCCCCACATCCCCAACACCCCTTCACCCCCACCCCCTCGCAAAGTCGTAAAGTTCATTTTCAACATTTCTTGTACATCTCGTTGTTACAATGGGTCATTCTGTATCCTTATTTCAGCATTTTGTTATTTACCTTTCCCTCCCCAAATCAGAAAAAAATGTATATAAAAGAATCAGTACACCAGAATCAAATATAGTGGCAACAGGGGTTGTACCATGGGGTAAGAACATACAAAGAAACAAAAAAAATTATATAGTATAAGTACATTAGAAAGAACAACAAGAAAGATAAAATCTCTTCAAAATGTCATATCAAAAACGAGCTTTACAATGTCGGTGGGGGGGGGGGAGGGGGGAAGGGTTGGGTGGGGGGAGGGGGGAGGCTGGGAAGGGAGGTGAAGGGTAAACAAAGGAGGAGACTGCAATGCTTGGTAAGAAATGTATGCATTATCCTGCCCATGTAATTGTAACCCCTCTGTACAGTATGTTCTCAAATAAAATAAAATTAAATTAAAAAAAAAAAAGAAAGATAAAATCTCTTGTGTCCCTATCTTGGTGTTCATTTCACTCAGCATCAGGTTATATGGTCATATGTACATAACTTTTGACCTCTTCTGCTTGTCCTAGACATATACTAGTTATTGCAGATAAGGGAAACCATTGGACCTATGTTTCTTTGGACCTATGTTTCTAAGTCATTTTATATGGTCATATGCACATAGCTATTGAGCCATTGTGATCCTTTCCTAAGAATTTCCTTCTTTGTTCTCACTGTGTGATGTTTAAAGTGGTATTTAAATAAGCCCAGTTTCACCCTTTTCTTCCAAAGCATCAAGAGAAAACTGAACAAACTGCACACTGTGTGGGTAGTGATTAAGATTTCCTGTACATAGTTTCATTGTAATTAAATTGAATGACTTACTAATATAATAGTTGACTGTATAACCTACTGTTATAACTGTATTAACCATAAAGTCAATTGTAAATCATGTAAATTATGATTGAATACTGCTTTTACAGTCATAAGTATTTCCAAATATATTTTTAAAGAAAATGATTGTCTTTTATATGACAAAATATGTGAAACACTTAGATTCATTATGTACTATTAATAGGTTCAATACTTTACTGATATTAAAATACTGGAATTCCACTTTCTCAAAGAGTAAAAGTAGCTTTCAGGTTTCTGAAATACTCTCTGTTTATGACTTTCAGAATGTACTCTGTTAGGACTGGGTAAACAATCACATGCTAGTGAGAGTTCCATTGTATTTATTATATGAATAATCACTGTGGGCTTCACATTTTTGTCCAGTCACATTTAGCTCTATGATTAATTCACTTAATGATTCAATGTAAAATCATGAAACATGCTATAATCTATGTATTATAGTTGATTGATATGAAAAGAATATTAACAGCATCCTTTTTCTAAATTATCTCTGTAATTATGTTCATACATTATACAATGGTACAGAGGGGAAAAGTATATTAATCTATAGTTAGCCAATATTAGAATCAAACCAGTGGGTGATTAACATGAGTACTTATTGGTAATAAGTTATCTTTCCTAACATCTTCATCTTCTGCAAAAGCTAACCTTAGGTTTTATGTTGTTTAAGAATTCATAACGAACTTTTTTTTACTTTGGGGGAAGTTCAAATGTTGATTAAAACATACAACTGTTGAAATCCTACAACTTAGTAAATCTAATTATTGGAAAGATGCAGGATGAATTTAGACTTAATTTCCTAAATCACCTAAATTATATGTTGCTTTAAAATTAAGGTTTTTTTCTCTCTAAAATTTATGTAAATATTTTTAGTGCTGCCTATCACAGAATAATAAGTCAATGTATTTTGTATACTTGAAATTCTACATATAAGCTTACAAAGTTAATGAAACCTGCTTTGAAAGTTCTATGAGAAACAACTGAAACTTCATATATTTTACCTAAATCTTTTAGAGGGTGATTTACAATTATGACATATTTAAGCTGTATTCTTTGATTAAGAGAGAACGAAAACATTTTAAGTTGGTTTAGAATATAAACTGATAAAGTTTATGTAACATTTTCTTGATTTGTCAAAGCTAATATATTTGTGTGATGACCGTAATGAGGTGTTTCAATGGGTACATTGATGGAGCCATATTCTAAGGCTAATGTAGATTTGTATATTTTACATACTACAAATGGAGTCACAATTAATTTAAGAAACATCTGACTTTATAGTTATGAATTAGGCAGATTTGTATTATATTATGTAGCTCTAGAATCTCATTAGTGGTAAATTTTTTGAACACAACTATTAAAGCAACAAGGTTTCTTAGCAGTTTGGAAGAGTGAAAAATGTCAAAGAAAAGACTGAGTTCTAATCTAATATTGTTCTTTATAGAAGAAACTAATAAAACAAACTATTTTATTTATCGCTTTATTTTTACATTAAGTATAACTTTAACTTTGTAGTTTGTGTGCAGAAGAAATAGAAACATAAACATGAAATACTTAGCACAAAATCTAACATAGAGAGAATATTTAAATATCAGCTGCCCTACATTATAAATACTCAATTGTTTTTAAATTAACACTATTAATATGTAGGAATTCATGAATCCAGATTGAGATTGTGTGTATGTGTGTATGTGTATGTGTGTGTGTGTATCTGTCTGTCTGTCTACAAGAGAGAGAGAAGAGAGAAGTGAGTTATTTAATGGAACAGGTAAATCATGTCCAGTGAAATTATCATGGAAATATCCACTGAGAGTTCACAATGTATTGACACAGCATATTCACTTAAGTTATGAATATTTCATTTGAAAATATAGATCATTTACTGATGGCATATGTATATTTTAATTTTAATACAGATGATTGCTATTTACTTTTAACACAGACATATTATGTGAACATACTTTACATATAAAATTTTATACAAATTGTTAATGCTTACCTTAACGCTTTAATAACATATAAAACTTATACTGTCAAACTTCAATGAAAAATGAAGTGTTATAATTCCACTCTCTAAAATATTCTACTGATTCTGGGAGATGATAATTCATATAATTGACAAATGAGATTGTGACGTAATTGAACTCTCATAATTTGTGCAATAAAACCTGAAAACATAAGTTTGCTAAAATAAAATTTTATATAGGTGCACTAAGTATACATTTGATAGTTTATTATGGAAATATTTGTCTAGCAGATGATTATTTACTCAAATTTTAAAGTAATTCTGTACTTTGAACAAAAATGGAAAAATTACTTATCTTGCCTTTTTGAAGGCTAAGACAGTATATAAACTTCCTTTAAATCAATACATCTTAAAATAATTTTAGTTGACATATTTATTTTTATATGTATCAAAATTATTTTTGTGGTAATCATTCATTTTAACTTGAAAATACAACCAAGAATCTCACAGTTAATATATAGCAAAGTGATGATATAACACATGACATTGAGAATCTTGTTTTATAATAATCTTCACAATTTTAAACATAATATCAATCTTAAATAAGCACTCAGTAAATGTATATTAAGTTATCAAATATTGTTATTGTTTATTGTAAAGGTGATGTGTAGAGGGGTTACAGTTACATAAGTCTAAGAACATGAGTACAATTCTTGTTGAACATTGTTAACCCCTCCTTGTTTTCTCCCACTATCCTTTCCCCCACAATTCCTATCCCCTACAAGTTGTAAAGTTCATTTCCAACATAGTATCTAGAGAGTATCACTGCTGCATTGGTTCACCCTTTGTCCTTTGTCTTACCATTTCTGTGATTCCCATTCCCATCCACAAATCAGATAATTTTTATACAATACAAAGTGTACAGAAATTTAAAATACAGTGACAACAGGGGTAAACCAAGGAAACAAAGAACAAAAAAAAAAAAGAAATAATGCATACAGTACACTAAGGGGGGAAAACTTGTTTCCATATCTTGGAGTTCATTTTCATTATAAAATGATTTTTATAAGGTCATATGTACATTGTGATCCTCTGATAGGACTGCGCTAGACATATACCAATTATTACAAATGAGGGAAACCATGGAGTCTGTTTCTTTGATCTGCCTTACTTCCCTTAATATGATTTTTTTCCAAATTTTTCCATTTCCTTATAAATGGGGCAATGTCATTCTTTCTCACGGAAGAACTGAAATCCAGTGTGTGTGTGTGTGTGTGTGTGTGTGTGTGTGTGTGTGTGTGTGTGTGTATCACATTTTCTTGATCCATTCAACTACTGAGGGGCATCTGGGTTAATTCTATGTCTTGGCTATGGTAAATAATTGTTAATAAAAATATTATGGGTTGTTAAGTTTGTCCTTTGTTTTGAAGGAAGTATTATTTTTGAGTCTGAGTTTGCAACGTCTTTGAGCACTTTGTACAAAATGATGGGGCCAATTTATGATTCCTGTTTGTGGGAGAGATTGAAGAGCCTTTAGGGAACACATTCAATCTAAGTTTAAAAGCATGAAATGTTGATTTAGTATGAAAATCCCCATTATCAGAGAAAAGCTTAAATGTTTCTGGCAATTGTGTGAAGGGAAAATAATGTAATAATTAAGTGATTTAGAACTTTTTTCAGTCTAAGTATCTTACTGAAGAATTTAGCATTATTTTCATCACTCTCAGAATATTTACATCAAAATTTATAAAATTTTAAGTTAATTGTGTTAAGGTAGTTTTGATACTAAATAAAATGCAGACAGATTAAGATTTTTTAGTTTGCTTTATTTTGACATCATTATAGGTTCATCTAGTTGTAAAAAAATAATACGTAGGGCTATTATTTGTCTTTATCCCATTGCTACTACATGCAGCTTGTAGAAAATAAAAATTACTCTGATGTTTGTTGGTTACAAAAGACTAGTAACTAAAACAACATGTCCCACAACTTTGTTTAACTTTGTTATACTTTATATAGAATTTTATAATTAAAGGGTACTGAATGAAATCAACAAATCTTTGTTGATTTCATTCAGTACCCTTTAATAACTGAAGTTTATTAAAAAAAATTTCCAACTATAGCTTCTCAGATGGCCAACCCAGAGACTGATTTAGTTTCTCCCAAACTGCTGTGCTACCTACATGTGAATTGTCACTTCATTGAGATTACATTGAGATACAGCTTTTATTAGAGATTGGTAATAAAGTATCTACAGCCCATCTGATTGGTGTAGGCCTTAGATATCAAACTGAAGAAGTATGACCCAAGGCCTCAGGCATATAAAAATAATCCTATCAAGGAGAAAATTCCAAGGATTCAGATATCAATTTCCAGCAGAAAAGACAAGCCTTCCTTGGGAAAGTATGAGGTTTGAGGAACCTAGGTAAGTGTTCACTTGCATTTGACAAATTAAAAATCTCTTCAGAATGAACATTTAATGACAGTGGAGGAACTACTAATGGAAGAAGGAATTCAGGCTTCCGAGAGAGCAATTCCTAATAGTAGTGGTAACAACTACCACAGTAGACCACAGTATGAGTTGTTGCCTACATTATATTCATGCAAGTGATGAGAAGATAGAAATCAAAGACTACACAAGTTTTATCTCTCTAACTTATCATCTTTCTCCATTATCCTCTGTATTATTTTACTAACAAGTTTTAGATATTCCTGTCCTCCTTTTAGATGCACATTCATTTCCTTGGAGACCATGTGTTATTTATTTCAGGATTCCTAATATTGAGCCTGCCATCTGGCATATAGTGGTGTCCAATAAGTGTTGTTATGTGAATGGGTAGACGGAAAGGAGACCCCGGAGATAGAAAGATGGCAATTGGGGCAGCTATGACAAAGGAAGAAAAGATAGGATTTAGGAATAGGAGTAAAAGAAGATGAAAAATGAGAGGAAGAAAGAGAGGTAGGAAGGGAATGAAGAGAAGTGAGAAAAGAGGAGAAAGAAAAAATGAAGGAAGGGCAAAAGAAAACAGAACAGTGGAAAGAGGAAAATGAGTGATCCTTACCTCTATTGAATCCAGAAACCATTTAACACAGGCACCATCCAGAATACCCATTATCACCCCACCCCACTTGAACATGGAAGAACAATTTAATTTCCAAATCCCAATAAGAAGTTACATCTAAGTAAACTGGATATTTCTTGATTCAGGAATGATCACATATTCTTGGAATTTACAGTTGTCTATAAATAATTTACTATGAAATTGAATCCATTTTAATGACATTATGCAGAAACAGATACATATACACATACACAGTAAAGCAACATACTCATAGTGACATAAAATCAATTACACCTTGAAACTACTAAATGGAAATATATTTTCAATTAAATACCTTATGCTTGACTATAAATCAAAGAAAATCGGCTGGGCACAGTGGCTCTCAACTGTAATCCTAATTACACAGAAGGCTGAGATCTGAGGGTAAAAGTGTGAAACCAGCTCAGACAGGAAATTTTGTGGGATTTTTATCTCTTATTAACTACCAAAAGACCAGAAATGGAGTTTAGACTTAAGTGGTAGAGTGTCATACTTGAACAAAAAAGCTAAGGGATAGCACTCAGGCCTTGAGTTCAAGCTCCAGTATCTACATACACACACACACACACACACACACACACACACACACACACATACACACACACAGAGTGATAATCATACTTACATTTGATCATTATTTAAGTCAGGGTTCATACAATTTATTACATGGATTGTAATGATTACTCTTTAATGTTTTCTTCAAGTGCTTTTGTATGGCATTTGAAAGGAACTTGACACTCACAGAGTAAGAAAAGCTAGGGAACAAAAACTGTCATTTGTCTCAGAGCAGTTTTATAGCTAAGAAAATTGAGACAGGAAAACATTTGTTTTAGGTCATAAAATGCATTCAGTTCAGTTAATTTACTAGGCTTGTAACTAATATGTGAATTCATGCCCTTTCTAACTGTTGAAAGATACTCTATCTCCCAAATCTGTTAAACTTCTAAATTTGATAACTAATTTGAATGTTTCCTTTTAACCAACACTACATATCTGAGCCATGCTGCACATTTAAGCACATTTTAGTAATGCTTTTCAGCACTTTGAATCTTAAAATTCTTTTATGTGAATTTTCCAATGTGGACATATTTAATCTTTTCTAAGATAAATTTCTGTTTTTCTATCTTTAATTTATTCTAATTGACTATTTTAATCTTGTCTTGGACCAAGTACATTTAAGAATCCATACAACACTAATCTTTCATTTCAAGCCCTGTGCTTGAAATTCAACTCTTTTGTTGAATTGTGTTAATATATTTTATAAAGCAAGTTAATCTGAATAACAAAACCATGGTGTCTGCCCTCCATTGAATTACTCATTAATATTGTTAGACCTAGATAGATTTAAACACTAGGAATAATTTGCTTTGACTAAATACATCCCTTTTACTGTGTTTTTAAGATTCAATTTCTTACCATTTTTATTTGAATTGTTATTTCACTGCATAATGTCACATAGCAGTAACTAATACTGGATCATTTTCCCTGGCTGATCATTTCAGTGTCATGTCTCATTATTCTGTCGACTCTAATCTAAAGAATGAATTCAGGTCAGAAGCTCCTCTTTCAAATCTTTCCACTTTTTTTTCATGATATTTTGTCATGCACCATTATGGGCCCAAATGGGGTTTCTCCTACCCTATTCTGGCAGACATCACATTATGAAGCACAGTAAAAATAACACTAGGAAAAAGGAGACATTACACAGCTGAGAATCCTTTGTTTTGAATAGGATTGCTTAAGGAGTCCATGAAAGAAATCACCCTGGGCATTATTGTGTTTGTATTTTGTACCTTCCTTGGTAAGAAAGATTCTGTGATAATCACTAAGAATATTTCCAGAGTCTGACAGTTTCACCAAGATTTTCAACATTAATATTGATACTAAACAGTGTAACCTTGTTATTCTCCTGGGAAGTTCAAGTTATCTCATTGGCTCTGGCATTGAAACAAGATTAGTAAATTGTGGAAGAGGTAGTTCCCTTCCTGGGGTGTAAGTGTATGTGCCAAGGTTAGATTTGGCTTCATGCAACAGGAAGCTGTATACTACCATGCTTCACATAGAAATCTGTCAGTCTTCTACCATATAAGAGTCTGTTAGGGAATCCTAGGGAGAAGAACTTAAGCGTTTAGAAACAGTGTTGTTCTCTCTCTTTCACTTTGCTTTTTTACTATGGTATGAATCTGCCTAGTCTGGATGAAAAATAGTTATTGCAGATCCTTGCTTGTAGCTACTATCTGAGGTAATTTTAGAGTTACAAGACAAAGAAAAATAGGAGGCAAAAAGAACAGAGAGAAAAGAAATCAGTTGTAGTTCTGTCTTGTATTAAACTAGGACATTTCTCATGTTCTTGAAAATTTTATTTAGCAAATATTCTTTTATGACTCTTTGCTCATGGCCATCTATGACTGGAAAGTAACTAGAGTTTAACAAGTTTATTTGATATTTGAAACATCACCAGTTTTCTATTGCACACAAAACTTCCAAATAATTATCTATGTGCCTTATGATATGGCCTCATTCCATACATGTTTTCAAATAATTCCCATGAGAAAATTTTCTGTTAGTAACATTTATATAAGATTTTAGTGACCCAGTTTTCTAAGTATTTAAATTCCCTATAAATTTAAATAAAAATAATTTCTACTGAGGGGCATCTGTGTTGGTTCCATATCTTAGCTATGGTAAATAATGCTGCAATAAACATAGTTGTGCTGGTAGCTTTAGTATATTCTTGTTTGTGATTATTTGGGTAAATGCCCCAAAGTGGGATTGCTGGGTCATAGGGGAGCTCTATGTGGAGTCTTTTGAGGAACCTCCATATTGCTTTCCAAAATCGTTGATCAAATTTACACTCCCACTAACAATGCAATAGGGCTCCCATCTGGTCACATCCCCTCCAGAATCTGTTGTTATTAGATTTCTTGATTATAGCCATTCTAGCTGGGGTGAGGTGCAATCTAAGCATTGTATTGATTTGCATTTCTTTTATGGCTAGAGAGGTTGAGCATTTCTTCATATGTATTGGCTATTCTTATTTCCTCTTCAGAGAAGTCTCTCTTTAAGTCTTTAGCCCATTTGTTAATCGGACAGTTGTTTCTTTGAGGATTTGTTGTTGGGGGATTTAAATTATTGAGTTCTATGTATGTTTTAGATATGAGACCTTTGTCTGTTGTATGGCTAGTGAAGATCTTCTCCCAGTCCATGGGCTTTCTGTTGATCTTGCTAGCTATGTCCTTTGCCTTGCAGAAGCTCTGCAGTTTCATACAATCCCATTTGTCCAATCTTTCTTTGATTTGTTGTGTTTCTGACTCTCTATTAAGAAAATTTCAGCCTGTGCCAAGAAGCCCTAGAGTTTCATGGAGTCTGCTTTTTTTTTTTTTATTGTAAAGCTACTATACAGAGGGTTACAGTTACATGAGTGAGGTAATGAGTACACTTCCTCTTGAACATTGTTACCCCCTCCATTGTTTTCCCCCTACCATCCCCTCCCTCCCTCCCTTCCCCGAGGTTCTTTTTTTTTTTTTTTTGATTGTGATTAAATGATTACATAATTTCAAAGTCACAAGTTCATTCTAACTTCCCTGGAGCAAATTGTCTACCACAGTCTGTAATATATAACAGTGTTCACATGTTATATACCATATTTGTGATCAGCAGCATGGGGATATTTAGTAGTGGTTCAACCAGATGAGCGGGAGTTCTTTGTTTCTTAAGTCCTGTTAGTTTTGTTGTATCACCTAACCTTTTGGGTTTAGCATCCACTTATGAGGGAGACCATGTACCGTTTGTCTCTTCGTTCTTAGCTTACCTCGCTCAACATGATTCCTTCTAGCTCCATCCATTTCCCTGCAAATGCCATTATTTTGTCATTTCTAATGGCTGCATAATATTCCATTGTGTATAGATACCACAATTTTTGGATCCATTCATCTGTGGTGGGGCACCTAGGTTGTTTCCATATCCTAGCTATTGCGAACAGTGCTGCAATAAACATGGAGGTGCACGTGTCCTTGTATATTGGTTCCTGTTGTTCAGGGTAGATGCCTAGAAGTGGTATGACTGGGTCGTAAGGGAGGTCAATCTTTAGCTTTCTAAGGACCCTCCAGACTGCTTTCCAAAGTGGTTGTATAAGTGTACATTCCCACCAGCAGTGTAATAGGGTTCCTCTTTCTCCACATCCCCTCCAGCATTTGTCGTTGGCTGATTTGTGGATGTGGGACATTCTGACTGGGGTAAGGTGGTATCTCAGGGTTGTCTTTATTTGCATTTCCTTCACCACCAGGGATGATGAACATTTCCTCATGTGTTTCTTTGCCATTTTTATTTCTTCATTTGAGAAGTCCCTCTTTAGTTCCCTTGCCCATTTAGTAATTGGTTTGTTAGGTTTGGGAGGGATTAGTTTCTTGAGTTCCCTGTATATACAGGATGTTAACCCCTTGTCTGATATATTGCTGGTAAATATTTTTTCCCAATTAGTTGGTTGTCTTTCTAGCTTAGTTGTGATAGATTTAGCTGTGCAGAAGCTTTTTATTTTAAGGTAGTCCCATTTGTCGAGTCTCTCTCCAACTTGTTGTGACCCTGGGACTCTGTTCAGGAAGTTCCTTCCTGTGCCTATTAGTTCAAGTGTCTCTCCTACTCTGTCCTGCAGTAGTTTCAGAGATTCAGGTTTAATGTTAAGGTCTTTAATCCATTTTGAGTTGATGTTGGTGCATGGTGATAGGCTGGGGTCCACTTTTAGTTTTCTGCATGTGGCTGCCCAGTTTTCCCAGCACCAGCGGTTGAAGAGGCTGTGTTTCTTCCATTGTATGTCTTTGGCTCCTTTGTCGAATATCAGCTGGCTGTAGGCCTGTGGATTTATATCTGGATCTTCTATTCTGTTCCATTGGTCTTCGGGTCTGTTTTTGTGCCAGTACCATGCTGTCTTTGTGATTATAGCTCTGTAGTAGAGTTTGAAGTTCGGCATGGATAGCCCTCCCATATTGTCTTTATCCCCTAGAATTGTTTTGGCTATTCTAGGTCTTTTGTTGTTCCATATAAATTTTTGGACTGTTTTCTGTATTTCAGTGATGTACGTCATTGGGATTTTAATAGGAATTGCATTGAATTTGTATATTAGTTTTGGAAGTATCACCATCTTTACTATATTAAGTCGGCCTATCCAGGAGCATGGGAGGTCTTTCCATTTCCTAGTGTCTTCTGCAATTTCTTTCTTTAACTTTTTATAGTTCTCATTAAATAGTTCTTTTACATCTTTGGTTAGGTTAATTCCTAAATATTTTATTTTTTGGGAGGTTATTGTGAATGGGGTTGCTCCCTTTATTTCCCTCTCTTCCTGTGCGTTATCAGTGTATAGGAAGGCAACTGATTTTTGTGGGTTTATTTTGTATCCTGCTATTTTGCCGAAGTGACTTATGATTTCTAAAAGTTTGGGGATGGAGTTTTTGGGATCGTGGAGGTATAGTATCATGTCGTCTGCAAAAAGGGATAGTTTCACTTCTTCTTTCCCTATGCGGATCCCTTTAATGTCTTTTTCTTGCCTTATTGCCCTGGCTAAGGGTTCTAGGACTATGTTGAAGAGGAGTGGAGACAGTGGACATCCTTGCCTTGTTCCTGTTTTTAGGAGGATTGGTTGTAGCTTTTCCCCATTAAGTATAATATTGGCTATTGGTCTGTCATAAATGGCTTTTATTGTTTTTAGAAATGTTCCTTCTATTCCTATTTTCTCCAGAGCTTTTAGCATGAATGAATGTTGAATTTTATCAAAGGCCTTTTCTGCATCTGTGGCGATAATCATGTGATTCTTGACCTTGGCTCTGTTGATATGCTGGATTACATTTATTGACTTACGTATGTTAAACCATCCCTGTGTCTCTGGGATGAAGCCTACCTGATCATAGTGTATTATTTTTTTTATGTGTTTCTGGATTCTGTTAGCTAGAATCTTGTTAAGGATCTTTGCATCTGTGTTCATCAAGGAGATTGGCCTGTAATTCTCCTTTTTGGTTGGGTCTTTGCCTGGTTTGGGGATGAGTGTGATATTGGCTTCGTAGAATGAGTTTGGGATAGCTCCCTCCTTCTCTGTTTCTCTGAAGAGCTTGAGGAGTATGGGTATTAGTTCTTCTTTAAAGGTCTTATAGAATTCTGCTGTGAATCCATCTGGTCCTGGGCTTTTTTTTGTTGGAAGACTTTTGATAGCTTCCTGTATCTCATTATAGGATATTGGCTTATTTAATTGGTTAACTTCTTCTTTGCTCAGTTTGGGTAACTTGTATTTCTCTAAAAATGCATCCATTTCCGCCAGATTTTCTTCCTTTAGAGAGTATAGCTTTTGAAAGTAGTCTGTTAGAATTGTTTGGATATCTTGGGTACGTGTTGTGATGTTTCCCGTGGCATCCCTAATCCTATTAATGTGGGTTTCCTCTCTTCTTTTTTTAATTAATCTTGCCAACGGGCCATCAATTTTGTTTATTTTTTCAAAGAACCAGCTTTTTGTTTGGTTTATTTTGGTTATGGTTTTCTGATTTTCTAATTGGTTAATCTCTGCTCTCAATTTGGTTATCTGGCTTCGTCTAGTAGCTTTAGGTCCCATTTTTTCTTGTTTTTCTAGCTGTTTTAGTTGCAACATGAGATTATTTACTTGGTCTGTCTCCATTCTCTTGATGTGGGCACTGAGGGCAATAAATTTGCCCCTCAGGACTGCTTTTGCTGTGTCCCACAAGTTTCTTTGTGAGGTGTTTTCATTTTCATTGAGTTGTAGGAAATGCTTTATTTCTTCTCTGATCTCTTCTGTTACCCAGGCCTTGTTAAGGAGTGTGCTGTTCAATTTCCATGTATTAGAGAAATTTCTGCGGTATGCTTTGTTATTGAGAGCTAGCTTGATTCCACTGTGGTCAGATAGGATACAGGGGATTATGTCGATCCCTTTGTATTTGCTTAAGTTCCTTGCATGAACTATGATATGGTCTATTTTGGAGAAAGTTCCATGAGCTGCTGAGAAGAATGTGTACTGTGTTGTTTTAGGGTGAAATACTCGGTAGATGTCAGTTAATTCCGCTTGAAGTATGGCCTCACTTAATTCGGTAGCTTCTTTGCCAATCCTCTGGTTGGTAGACCTGTCCTTTGGTGAGAGTGGCGTGTTAAAGTCTCCTAGTATTATCGTATTGGGATCTATTTTATTCTGTAAGTTTGAGAGCATTTGTTTAACATATCTGGGTGCACCGATATTTGGGGCATATAAGTTGATGATGGTTATATCCTCCTCTTGGATTGTTCCCTTTATTAATATGTAGTGTCCGTCCTTGTCTTTCTGTACTGATTTTAATGAAAAGTTTATTTTGTCAGATATCAGGATAGCTACACCTGCTTTCTTATTGGGGGAATTTGATTGGTAGATCCTTTTCCACCCCTTCACTCTGAGTTTGTTTGTATGTTTGGCTGAGAGGTGGGTCTCCTGAAGGCAACAGATGGATGGGTCTTGTTTTCTGATCCAGTCCTCAGTTCGTTTTCTTTTAATTGGCGAATTCAGCCCATTTATATTAAGAGAAAGTATAGAGAGATGCATTGTTGTCCCTGCTATTCCGTTTTCCTAAGTTTTTCTTCTTTCCTTTCCTCCTGTGCTTGCTCAGTTAGACTTTGAGTAATGCCTGTTTGGGGCAGCTCCCAGTTCCTGGTTGCTTTCTTCAGGTTGTGTCCCCCCTCTTAGAATTCTTTGTAATGCTGGCTTAATGTTTATGTATTCATTTAGTTTTTCTTTGCTATTAAAAGTTTTCAGTTCTCCATCGAATGTGAATGCTAGCTTTGCCGGGTATATCAGTCTGGGTTGGCAGTTATTGGCTCTCAGGGCTCGTATGGTGCTTTCCCAGGCTTTTCTTGCATTCATTGTTTGTGTGGAGAAATCTGCAGTGATTCTAATTTTTTTCCCGTTGTAGTATAGCTCCTTCTTCATTTTTGCTGCATGCAGGATTGTTTCCTTATTATTCAGATCCATCATTTTTACTATTATGTGCCTAGAAGTGTTTCTCCTGGGATCTTGCTTGTTGGGTGTTCGATAAGCTTTTGTGATGTAGTTAAGATGGTCGTTTTTGAGGTGGGGAAAATTTTCATTGACTATCTTGTTAAATAGGTGTTGCATTCCCTTGCTCTGGAATTCCTCACCTTTGTCCACTCCGATTATGCGAAGGTTAAATTTTTTAGCATTATCTGCTTGCTCTTGAATTTCCCTTTGGTTTAATTTGAGTGATTTTTCCATATCTGTCACTTTTTGGTCCAGTTGGTGTATTCTGTCTTCTGTATCTGACACTCTACCTTCCATTTCATTCACTCTGTTGACCGTGGCTTCTATTGTGGTTTGCATGGTGGAAATGGATCCCTTTATGGATTCAATGTTGGTTCTCAGAGTACTGATCTCACCTCTCAATGAGGTGAGATCAGTATGCATTACCTCTAATTTGGCGTTTATCTCACTTCTTACTGAGGTTTGTGCAGCTTCTATTTTTGCATCCAACTTTTGTTTGATATCCTGTATATCTTTTGATAGTTCATCCTTGTGCTCTTTCAATTTCTGATCCATTTCTCGCTTTATTTCTTGAGTCATTGCCTCCAGCAACCCTTGGATGTAGTTTTTGTCTTCCATTCCTGCTTTGCTCCCACTGGGGCTCTCCCCTGCGTGGCTGCTGGCTTTTGAGGTGAGCTTGCTGTCCTGGGTAGTGGTAAACCTTGTGATTTTTCTCTGTGATTTTCGCATGGGGGGTTCAGGAGACTGCTCTTCAATCTTGTTTTGGTGTGTCTGTCTTTGCTTGGTTGCTGATTCTGTATTGGTAGAGAGAGTCTGTGCCTGATCTGGATTCTGTTGGGAGCCTATTTCCAGCTGCTATTCTGACTTACTTAGGATTCTCAGCTCTCTGCTGTAGCAATTCCCGCCTTTGGAAGGGTTGAGCAGCCTAGACTGCTTGTGTTTGCTCCTGCGGGTGCTCTTGGGAAGATCAGATGCTCTGGATGCACTCTCCCAAATACTGGAGTCTGCTATGGGCTCCTGATGTGTTTTTGTTTGTTTGTTTTGGGCTGGTTGTGGGCTTGAACTCTAGGTTTGGGTGCTGTCCCTCAGCTCTTCAGCTCAGGGCTGGCACCCTACCATTTGAGCCACAGCCCCACTTCTGACCCTTTTTGCTTTCTTCAGGCGCCGGTCCCCTGGCCTGGTTCCGGCCCCAGCCTGGAGCGCGCTCGTTAGGCCTGTGCTAATGTGTATACCACCTAGGTTATGCAGCCTGGAGGACACAGTTCAAATTTCTTCTACTGTTGATAGTCTTGACCCAGGGGCGCTCTTGCTCTGGCCTGGCCAGCAGAGTGTGCTCCACCGGCTGGTGGAGCTCTCGAACAGTTCCCAGTTTTAGTGGGTCCTGTGGTCTGGGTGTTGGGGTAGGGAGTCTAGGTCAGGGTCTGGGGATTCCCTCCAGCTCTGGTCTCCCTTGATGGATTCCCTGTCCCCTGATGGGTACTCACCCTGTAGGTCATCAGTTGTTGTTGCAGTCCGTCAGTTGTTGTTGCAGTCCGAGTTCAGTTGGGGTGGTTGCGGGCTGGGTTGGGCGGCCCCCCGCTGGGTAGTTGTGATCGCGATTGGGCGGGTGGTCTGCGGACAGTTCCCTTTGTTGCGCTGCTGGTGCCAGGCGGCTTTGGCGGGATGGAGCCTCTCTGCTCCGGTGGAGAGTGAGGGGTGGGGGTGGGATCCTCATGGAGACTCATGGCTGGTAGGTTTCTCTGTTCCTTGCGATCCGATGTTCTGCAATCCGGTACCTGGTGATCTGCAAGCAGCCCCCTGTGTCTCTGTGGCTCCGGCAGCCCCCGCCGGGCCTGCTGGCCGGCGGCTTGGCGCACTGCCGCGCGGCCAGTAAAGGTTGGGGGAGGAGTCTTCGCTCTTCTCTGATCTGAAATTCTTCTTTTCCTCTCTTTCTTTTTTTGTTATTTTCCACCTCTGGTTTTTCTCTGAGTGTTCGTCTTTTTGTTGTTGTCGGTCTCTTGGGGAGATTAAACGTTGGAACTCGAACTCTCTTTTTGGTTGGAGAGAGCTGTGGCGTTTCCCTACTGCCCCGTCGCCACCTTGGTCCCCCCTTCTGGAGTCTGCTTTTATTTCGAGGTCTTTGATCCATTTGGAGTTGATGCTGGTGTAGGGTGATATATACGGATCTAGTTTTAGTTTTCTACAAGTGTTTAACCAATTTTGCCAGCACCATTTAATGAAAAGGTTGTCTTTCTTCCATTCTATTCAACACCAACAGCCAGCAAAGGAAATCCTGTAAAATATGGAGGCTGAACAACACACTGTTAAATCACCAGTGGGTCATGGAAGAGATTACAAAGGAAATTCAAATGTTCATGATATTCAACAAAAATGATCACACAAATTACCAGCTCCTCTGGGACACAGCAAAGGCAGTACTCAGAGGCAAGTTTATAGCTCTGATCTCCTACATCAACAAATTGGAGAGATCTGAAATCCACAATTTAATGAGGCACATAAAGCTCCTCAAAAAAGAACAAACTAAACTCCAATCCGGTAAATGGAAACAAATAATTAAAATTAAATCCTAAGTAAATGAATTAGAGTCCAAAAAAACTATAGAAAGAATTAACAAAACAAAGAGTTGGTCCTTTGAAAAAATTAATAAAATTGACAGACTCTTAGCAAATTTTATGAGGAAAAAAAAGAGAACACATCCAAATAAGCAAACTCATAGATGAGAATGGAAACATCATTACAGAAACAGCCAAAATTCAGAATATAATAAGGGGATACTTCTCAAACCTTTATGCTAATAAGTTTGAGAAACTGAAAGATATGAACAAATTTCTACCAAATATTGACATGCCCAAACTAAACCAAGATGATTTAAAACAACTTAATAGACCCATATCAAGCATCGAAATAGAAACAGCAATAAAAGACCTCCCACCCATGAAAAGTCCAGGACCACACTCTTTTTATGAAGCCAGCATAACCTTCATCCCAAAACCAGGCAGGGACTCATCAAAGAAAGAGAACTATAGACCCATTCTTTGATGAATATTGATACTTCTCAACAAAATCTTGGCCAATCGACTTCAACAGCTCATCAAAAGAATCATACACCATGATCAAACAGGCTTCATTTCAGGGATATAAACCTGGTTCAATATATGCAAAACAATTAATATAATTCATCACATCAACAAGAGCAAGGATAAGAACCACATGGTTATCTGAATAGATGCAGAAAAAGCATTTGACAAGATCCATCCTTTATGATGAAGGCTATGGAAAAACTAGGAATCCATGGAAGATTCCTCAATATAATAAAGGCCATATATGACAAACCTACAGCCAACATTATACTTAATGGGGAAAAGTTAAAGCCATATCCTTTAAATTCAGGAACTAGACAAGGATATCCACTCTCCCCACTCCTCTGCAACCTAGTATTAGAATGCCTAGCTACAGCAATAAGACAAGATGCAAACATAAAGGGGATCCAAATAGGGAAAACTCTCCTTCTTTGCAGATGACATGATCTTGTATTTAAAGAACCCCATGGACTCCAATCCAAGTTACTTGAGCTGATTGGAAATTTGGACAATGTAGCAGGGTACAAAATTAACCCTCAGAAATCAGTGGCTTTCCTATATGCCAATAATGAGAAGAGCGCTGCTGAAATTAGGAAAGCAATTCCTTTTGTAATAGCCCCACAAAAAAAATAAAATACTTAGGAGTTAATTTAACAAAAGAAGTGAAGGACCTGTATGATGAAAACTTTAAAAAACCTGAAAAAAGAAATTAAAGAAGAACTAAACAAGTGGAAAAACCTCCCATGCCCTTGGATTGGGAGGATTAACATCGTGAAAATGGCAACACTGCCAAAGGCTACCTACAAATTCAATGTGATACCTATCAACATTCCAACCTCATTCTTCAACGAAATAGAAGAAGCAATCCAAAAATTCATATTGAACAATAAAAGACCCCGAATAGCAAAAACACTCCTTAGTAGAAAGAACGGCGCTGGAGGAATATCAATTCCAAACTTTAAAGTCTACCACAACCATAGTAATCAAAACATCTTGTTACTGCCACAAGAACAGACCTGAGGACCAATGGAATAGGACTGAAGACCCAGAAATGAACCCACAGACCTATTGCCACTATGTGATTCTTTTGTTTCTTTTATAAATTCTCCCCCCATGGTATAACCCCTGTTTTCACTGTATTTGATTCTGGTGTTCTGCATCTTGTATATACATTTTTGTAATTTGGGGAAGGGAAGAAGTATAGTGGACTGCTTAAATGGAGATGCAAGTTGACCCGTTGTGACAATGAGATATTCAGGCACCATGCTGAAAACGAATTTTACAATGTGGTGGTGGTGGGAAGTTGTTGAGGAGGTGGGGAGGGACGTGATAGTGGGGGAAAATCAAAGGAGGAGGTAATAATGCTCTGTAGGAATGTACTCATTACCCTACTCATGTAACTGTAACCCCTCTGTACAGTATCTTTACAATAAATATATATTAAAAATATATTAACAGAAGCTGGGCACCAGTGGCTCACGTCTATAATCCTAGCTACTTAGGAGCCTGAGATCTAAGAATTCCACTTCAAAGCCAGCCAGGGCAAGAGAGTCCATGAGACTCTTATCTCCAATTAATACAGGAAACCGGAAGTGGCGCTGTTGCTCAAGTGGAAGAGAGCTTGCTTTGAGCTGAAGAGCTCAAGAACAGCAGCATCCAGGCCCAGAGTTCCAGCCCCATGATCATCATCATCATCATCATAATAACAATAACAATAATAATAATAAATAACAGGTTAATTCTTTCTGGAGGTTCTCAAATAACAATCACCCATGTCTGTCTTCTAGCTCATGCAGGTTTTGGCATTTCTTAGTGTTCTTCAGATTATGAACAACACTCCATCATTAATTTCATTATTACATGAAGAGGTAATCTATGTTTTCACTGTGAATCATTTTCTTTTTTATAAGGATGCTTTTATTGGACTGAGAGTGTTCACTAATACAATATTGTCCCATTAAGATTTTACCTTAAGTACTGAGGATATTGTTTTCAAAAAAGGTTACATTTTGAGGTTTTAAGTAGACATGAAATTTTAAGTGTATAATATTATGCAACCAACTCTACCAGAAAATTTAATGTATGCACCTTTCCTGATGATTAAAATAGAGAGACGAAGTATGAGCAAAAGCGGATTTTATAGCCAATATACATTATATTAAAAAAAACTAAACTATGTAACTTGAGGTTAGGGATTGTGGGGGAAATAGGGGAGAACAAAGGAAGAGCTGATATTGATCAAGGAGCACTGGACTCCTAACCTGATTTATGGATTTAATTCCTTTGTTCAATACAACTACTTATAGTAAATAATATTTTTAAAATACCAATGTGGCCTCCACAAAGATATAGACATCTTTAAGGGTGTATTAGGGTTCCGGGAAGATGGCGGAGGAGAAGCTGGAATCTGAACAAGCTCTCGCATAGAAAGCAGTTTTAGAGTTCCAGTGAACAGTCCTAAGCCAGAGAATCACACCAAGTGTGCCATCACAGAACAGAGAGTTAGTCAAGAGAGGGGAAACCAAGGCAAAGAGACACATCTGAGCGCTTGCCAGCAACAGCCGCAGTGGTGGCAGGGTCAAGTCGGCGGCAGGGTCGCGGCGGGGGCAGGGTCCCGGACACAGAGAGTCCGGGACAAAGGAGCCAGACACAGCGGATGAGCGGATTCTACTCAACACTAGCAAGAACCAACAAGGAGCGGACATCTTCATCCTGCAGTTTGCAGACCAGAGACCACCCAGGATCCAAGACTCGGCGTGAGTAGAAGCCCGACTTCCTCACTCCTTCTCAGGGAGCAGAGAAGGGAAGGCCACTTCTCCTCCCCCAGCACCAGTGATCTCCATCTTGGATACCGACAAAGCTCGGAGGAGCTGCTAGCTCCAGCTCAGGCCTTGGAATAAAACGAGTCATTTAGCAGGTCACAAGAACTTAACGGCGAAGTGACCTCACAGCTCAGTTCCACCCAGGGAAAAGCCACCCAGCTCAGGCGCCAGCCATTGGAGTGGCTTTCCTCACTGGGTAACCAGAGCCAGAGGCTGCCCCTCCCTCTAGCAGCCTCCACAATCAATTGAAAAACAGAAACCCTGAGAATGGCTCCAGGCTGGGCTCTGTGAGTTTTTTCACAAAATAGCCCCAGGGAAAAGCTACTGATTGTTGAAAGGCCTCAACTCTACCCTGAACCTAGCCTCATCACTGCATCCCCCTCTTTTGTGATTCTCAAAAACAGATCACCCTCCCATTAAACTAACCTGGGAGGGGGATCTCAAAATCTTGGGTAAAGCAGAGCATTTTTCTGCCTGTTCAAACAAACTGACTTAAGAAACCAATCAAGCCACAGGACCTCAAGCTGACCAGAGACTCCAAGAGGCTGGTTACAGACAAAAGGGAGATACAGGATTCTTCCCACCCCACCCCCCCAAAAAAAAAATCAAAGAACTTTTTTTTTCTTCTTCTTCTTTTTTTTTTTGGTACCTTATATATATAAAAAATTTTTTTTCCTTTTCTAAAACTTTTATTAATCTTTAATTTTTGCCTCTTTTGAAAAAAATAATTGTTTTCCAGTAACTTTTTTTTTTCCTCTTATAATTTTTATTTTAGGAATACGTGAATTTGCGTTTTCCTTTCTTTTCTTGTCTTCTTTCTCTTTTTCTTTCTTTCTTAATTATCTTTTTGTTTTTTGTCTAGCTCTACTGAACTTCTGATCTTTTTTTCTCTCTTTCCTATCCGTTTCACCTTTTCCTCTCTTTTATTCTTCTTTATGTGACTTAACTCTTGTCCTGCACATCCTCAGATAAACCTGTAGTTAACTAGTAGACCCTATCCCCCATTGTGTACACACTTAATCCACAAATTTATTACTCAATTCAAACCCTTGGAGACTTAAATTCCTTAATAGCAGTACTACCTCTTTATACCTATATAATATTTTAAGCATTTCTTTAAGTTTTTCACATCTCCTCTATGTCCCTCCCCATCTCTCAATATATTCACATTCCTCTCTAAATAGATGGTCTTTTAATCTCTATAATAAACATTAATTTTTACGTTTCTATTTTTTTTTCTGGTCTCTTTTCATTCCCCTTTCCCTTTCTTCTTTTCCTCTCTCTCTCTACTTGCATCCTACCCAACCTATTTCCTGCATTGTGATTAGGACATAGTTAACTCTCCCTGTGCCTCCCCACACCAATCTATCCCTATTTTTTACCCACATCTCTCCCTAACCCTAATAATTTCTGATTTTCCAAATTCTCTGCGGTTCGAAGTCCATTAACATATAGTTGTTTGATGTTGAATAGATGTATCTGTTGAACTAGATTGTATCTATAGACTATTGACTGTACAAATGCAAACTTTGGTTGATGGTTGCCTTAAGATAGTGTTCTAGCACAAAACTGGTGCTATCTTCATCTCAAATGGGCAGAGTAAGCCGGAAAAACACAAGAAAAATGGCAAATTCGGGTATCTCAATTCCCAATCTTGATAATCAGGGGTCAGAACAGATAATGAATAATCCAGAGGAGAGTTCCCAAATAACTCTACAAACACTACTGGCAAACATGATAAATGAGAAGTTTGACAACTTACAAAGGACTCTGTATGAGCGTGATAGGGAGAGAGAGGAGGCATCCCAGAAGTTTATACAGGAATATCATAAGCGTGAGGAAGCTACTCAAAAACTGATACAGGATTTGTGTGAACAACTTGAGATTACTCAAAGAGAAAGGGAGGAATGGCGTGAGCAGGCTGAGAACACTCAAAGAGAACTGGAGGAATCCCACGAACGGGAGGAAAGAGAACTGCAGGAATCCCATGAACGGGAGGAAGCTAATCAAAGAGTAATACAGGAATTGAGAGACCAGATAGAGAACACACAAAGATCACTAAAGGCATTCATGGAATCCATTAACAAAGAGCTGAAGGAAGTCAGGGAGACCACAAAGGGAATGCTGAATGGAACCCAACAGAAGGAATGGGAGTCCAAAGAAACCATAATCAATCAACTAAGTGATTTGAGAACAAACACTGAACACCAAATTAAGGAAGTAAAGAAACTCATACAAGACCTAAAACAGAGCTTCAACAAAGAACTTGAAGCCATCAAAGCTGACCAATTAGAAGGAAAAGAGATAAAAAACAAAGTAGAGAGTCTTGACAGCAGGTTAGACCATGCAGAAGATCGAATCTCAGGGATTGAAGACAGCCTAGATATTATAGAGAAAGAACATACAACCATCCAAGACAAGTCCAAGAAATATGATAGATCTATCCAACACCTGGAAGACACCATCAGAAGGCCTAACCTAAGGATAATGGGTGTAAAGGAGCACCTAGAAACAGAAGTTAATCGTCTAGGAAATTTGTTTAACAGGATCCTAGCAGAGAACTTCCCAAACATGCAAAAAGATAGGCCTATTCAGATACAAGAAGCGTTTAGAACCCCAAATAGACCAGACCAGAATAGGACATCCCACCGCCACATTATAATCCACACAGGATCAACTCAGACCAAGGAAAAGATCCTTAAAGCTGTCAAGGAGAAAAGGTTAATCACCTATAAAGGGAAACCAATTAGAATCACCTCAGATTTCTCAGCAGAGACAATCAAAGCAAGAAGAGCCTGGAATGATGTATGCCATGCCCTAAAAACAAACAACTATCAACCAAGAATACTGTACCCAGCTAAACTCTCCTTGATAACTGAAGGCCAAATAAAAACCTTCCATAGCAAAGAAAAATTGAAACAATACATCTCCACCAAACCAACCCTACGAAAGATTCTTAGAGATGTCCTACACATAGAAAACCAACAAGACCGCAATAAAGGCCAAGAAACTGCACCCAATCTGAGAATCCAAGAACCATAGAAAGAACCCAGTTTTCACAGCCCCCAAGAAGGTGGATAACATGGCAGGAACTCCCAAATACCTCTCAGTCCTATCTCTTAACGTTAATGGACTGAACTCTCCAATTAAGTGACATAGGCTGTCTAGTTGGATTAAAAAACAAGACCCTTCTATCTGCTGCCTGCAGGAGTCACATCTTGCCCGTAAAAACAAACACATTTTCAATGTTAAAGGCTGGAACAAAATCTACCAAGCAAACGGCCCCCATAAACAGGCGGGAGTTGCAATCCTAATATCGGATAAAATAGACTTCAAATTAAAATTCATGAGAAGAGATAAAGAAGGTCGCTACATACTAATTAAAGGATCTCTCCTTCAGGAGGATATTACAATTCTAAATATCTATTCGCCAAACAATGGAGCACCTAAATTTATCAAAGAAACACTACTTTCCCTCAAATCCCATATAGATCCAAAGACATTAATTGTTGGGGATTTTAACACACCACTCTCCCCACTAGATAGATCAACTCGGCAAAAACTCAACAGAGAAACCGCAAATCTAAACAGCTGCATAGATCAACTAGACTTAACAGACATCTACTGAACATTTCACCCAGCAGCATCAGAATACACGTTTTTCTCAGCAGCACATGGAACGTTTTCTAAAATAGACCACATTTTAGGCCACAAAGCAAACTTGTCTAAATTCAGAAAAATTGAAGTTATACCTTGCATTCTCTCTGACCACAAGGGAATAAAATTAGAACTCAACACCAAAAGCCACCAAAGAAAGTCCGGTATCACATGGAGGCTGAACAACACACTGCTGATTCATGAGTGGGTCATGGAAGAGATTAGAAAGGAAATTAAAATGTTCATGCTATTCAACGAAAATGAACACACAAATTACCAGCTCCTCTGGGACACAGCAAAGGCAGTATTCAGAGGCAAGTTTATAGCTCTGAGCTCCTACATCAACAAATTGGAGAGATCTGAAACTAACAATTTAATGACACAGCTAAACCTCCTTGAAAAAGAGCAGCAAGATAAACCCCAATCCAGTAGACGGAAAGAAATAATCAAAATTAAATCAGAATTAAATGAATTAGAATCCAAAAAAACTAGAAAGAATCAACAAAACAAAGAGTTGGTTCTTCGAAAAACTTAACAAAATTGACAGACCCTTAGCTAATCTTATCAGAAAAAGAAGAGAACACACCCAAATTAATAAACTCAGAGATGAGAATGGAAACATCACCACGGAAACAACCAAGATTCAGAACATTATAAGGGAATACTTCTCAAAACTTTATGCTAATAAGTTTGAGAACTTGACAGAAATGGACCTCTTCCTAGCAAATATTGACATGCCAAAACTAAACCAAGATGAGTTAAACTATCTTAACAGGCCCATATCAAGCATTGAAATAGAAACAGCAATAAGAGACCTCCCAGCTAAGAAAAGTCCAGGACGAGACGGTTTTACAGCGGAATTTTACAAGGCCTTCAAAGCAGAGCTCACACCAATTCTCCTCCAACTCTTCAATGAAATTGAAAGAGAAAGCTCACTACCGAACACATTCTATGAAGCCATCATAACCCTCATCCCAAAACCAGGCAGGGACTCATCAAAGAAAGAGAACTATAGACCCATTTCTTTGATGAACATTGATGCAAAACTTCTCAACAATATTTTGGCCAATCGACTGCAACAATTCATCCAAAAAATCATACACCACGATCAAACAGGATTCATTTCAGGGATGCAAAGCTGGTTCAATATATGCAAATCAATTAATATTATTCATCACATCAACAGGAGCAAGAATAAGAACCACATGGTTATCTCAATAGATGCAGAAAAAGCATTCGACAAGATCCAACAACCCTTTATGATGAAGGTTTTGGAAAAATTAGGAATCCATGGAAAATACCTCAATACAATAAAGGCTGTATATGACAAACCTACAGCCAGCATTATACTCAATGGTGAAAAACTAAAGCCATTTCCTCTTAACTCAGGAACAAGACAAGGATGCCCACTCTCTCCACTTCTCTTCAATCTAGTATTAGAATGCCTAGCTACAGCAATAAGACAAGATGCAGACATAAAGGGGATCCAAATAGGGAAAGAAGAAATAAAACTCTCCCTCTTTGCAGATGACATGATCTTGTACTTAAAGAATCCCATAGACTCCACTCCCAAATTACTCAAGCTGATTCAAAACTTTGGCAAAGTAGCAGGTTATAAAATTAACCCCCAAAAATCAATGGCTTTTCTGTATGCCAACAATGAGAAAAGTATGGCTGAAATCAGGAAAGCAACTCCATTTGTAATAGCCCACAAAAAATAAAATAACTAGGAATTAACTTAACTAAAGAAGTGAAGGACCTCTATGATGAAAACTTTAAAATCTTGAAAAAGGAAATCAACACAGAACTTAAAAAATGGCAAAACCTCCCATGCTCCTGGATTGGAAAGATTAACATCGTGAAAATGGCAATACTTCCCAAGGCTATCTACAAATTCAACGCAATACCTATCAAAATTCCACCCTCATTCTTCAAGGAAATAGAAGAGGCAATCCAAAAATTCATATGGGACAATAAAAGACCCCGAAGAGCAAAAACGCTCCTCAACGGAAAGAACACTGCTGGAGGAATATCAATACCAAACTTCAAACTCTACTATAAAGCCATAGTAATCAAAACAGCTTGGTATTGGCATAAGAACAGACCTCAGGACCAATGGAATAGAATTGAAAACCCAGAAATGAACCTACAGACCTATAGCCATCTAATCTTTGATAAGGGAGCTAAAACAATAGAATGGAAGAAAGACAGCCTCTTCAGTAAATGGTGCTGGCAAAATTGATTAACTACATGTAGAAAACTAAACTAGATCCTTATATATCACCCTGCACCAGAATCAACTCCAAATGGATCAAAGACCTTGAACTCAAAGCAGACACTCTGAAAACATTACAGGATGGAATAGGAGAAACCCTAGGTCTCCTTGGCTCAGGCCGAAATTTTCTGAATAGAGACCCGGAAACACAACAAATCAAAGAAAGGTTGGACAAACGGGATTGCATAAAGTTGCAGAGCTTCTGCAGGGCAAATGACATAGCTAGCAAGATCAATAGAAAGCCCACGGTTTGGGAGAAGATCTTTACTAGCCATACAACGGACAAGGGTCTCATATCTAAAATATACTTGGAACTCAAAAAATTAAAGCCTCCAACAACAAATCCTCAAAGAAACAACTGCCCAATAAATAAGTGGGCGAAAGACTTAAAGAGAAACTTCTCTGAAGAAGAAAGAAGGATGGCCAATAGACACATGAAGAAATGTTCAACATCCCTAGCCATAAAAGAAATGCAAATCAAAACAACATTGAGATATCACCTCACTCCAGTTAGAATGGCAAAAATCAAGAACTCTAACAACAGATGCTGGAGGGGATGTGGACAGAAAGGAACCTTACTTCATTGTTGGTGGGAATGTAAACTTGTTCAACCACTTTGGAAAGCAGTATGGAGGTTCCTCAAAAGACTTCACATAGAACTCCCCCTATGACCCAGCAATCCCACTTTTGGGCATTTACCCAAATGTTTACAAACAAGACCACACTAAAGCTACCAGCACAACTATGTTTATAGCAGCATTATTCACCATAGCTAAGATATGGAACCAACCCAGATGCCCCTCAGTAGATGAATGGATCAAGAAAATGTGGTATATATACACAATGGAATTCTATGCCTCCATCAGAAAGAATGACATTTCCCCATTTGTTAGGAAATGGAAAGGCTTGGAAAAAATGATATTAAGTGAAGTAAGCCAGGCCCAAAGAAACATAGGTCCCATGGTTTCTCTTATTTGCCATATCTAGTATATGTATGAGTCAAGCGGAAAAGATCAGATAATGTGATGTTAGGAAAACGAACCCTTAAATATGTATTTTAATGTTTTTTTTCTTTCATGCATGTGTTTCTAATGCATTTATAAGATTATTTCTTTGTTGCTTTGTATGTCCCTCCCCCACAGTGTAACCCCCCCGCTTTCACTATATTAGATGTCAGTATAACATGTGGAGGAGATGGGGACAAACAAGTCATTTAAGGATTCAGGTGGACCTGTTGCAACAATGAGAAGTACAAAATGTCATGTCAAAAACGAGCTTTACAATGTCGGTGTGTGTGGGGGGGAAGGGTTGGGTGGGGGGGAGGGGGGAGGTTGGGAAGGGAGGTGAAGGATAAACAAAGGAGGAGGCTGCAATGCTTGGTAAGAAATGTATGCATTATCCTGCCCATGTAATTGTAACCCCTCTGTACAATATGTTCTCAAATAAAATAAAAATAAATTAAAAAAAAAAAGGTTGTATTAGTTATTCTGCCTGCCACACTTACCACCTTTCTCCTGTGTTAGGAATCAGAGAGATGAGTTCTTTTAGGAACAATTCTGAAATGTGTCACCTGTGTTATCTCTGCAACTTCTTCCCTATGACCTGGTAGGGCAGCAGTTTGTTGGAAGGTGTAGTTTTCTTATCTTAGTCTTTGAGTTGAACCAATGAGCTCAGATAATTTTTACTGCAATTGTAAAAATGTAAATTACTGCAAAGTTAATTTTTACTACATGTAAATTGCTAAACTGCTGACATTTGCTGAGAGCTACACTTTCTCCTTATCTTTTCTTTGTGTGAGTACTTGTACAAATAAATGCACTGAACTATGGTAGGGGCTGCTTCAGTCTTCCTTACCTCTAGGTGTTGACAGCCTACTTTCCTGTGTCCCAGCTTTCTCTGTCTGTGTGTCTCTCTGTGTTTTCTTTAATCTTCTACAGTCTTCCCTCAGAGATATCTTTCCTCAAAGATCTTCCCTCAGAGACATCTTTACATGGCTGTTCCTCCTCTGCACTCCTGATAATGGGCACAGGTAAGAGGTAAGGGGGACATTCTGGTACAGCACATATGACATGAAGTTTACCTTTGCACTATCATTCACAATGTAGCACACTCATGTTATAATGGAATGCAGCTTTTTTACCCATCTTTCTGGCATAACTCCACTCAAGATAACTTACATAGTTCTTGGATGACCCCATAAGCTGGCACTCCAGCCTTCCCAAGGCCTAGAAATATACTGAAGGCTGTTTTACTATTCATGTGTACACTTCTGAAACATGTTGTGCTTTGTTTTTTTTTTTTTTTTACAGAATCACAGGCCCATTATGTAATTTTCTTACTAGAATACACATGATAAACACCTCAAGTATCATTGTCCCTCAGTCTCCAAGGTGTTTGTCACTTCTTAATCATTTGATCTTATTATTATTTTATATCACTAAAGGTAGACCAAATGTCATGTGGATATTCCACAAATGGCTCAAATTCCTTTGTATTAGATTATTACAGAGTTGAGGGACTTAATACAATCATTATACAAGATAATAAATATGTACTTTGTTCATTTCACATAACTGCAAATTTTTCTAATTTTGTCTTTCCATATTATTTTGAAGAAGCCAAATAATGGCCATATTATGGAAATTATATGAACTCGTTCTAAGAAACCACATATGACAGCACAGGATTGAATGGCTACTAACTGGTAACATTTGATATAGTATAGTGTATTGTCCTGCTCTTTCTAGTTTGTGGCAAGTTAGATTGATAAATTAAATGTAGAACATTTAGAACATGTAGAACATGTAGAACATGTAGAACATTGCTTCTGCTTACTTTAGACTTTTAAAGGTAGCACTAAAAATGTGTCATTCTTTAAGGAATAGATATTATTTTCAGTCATCACATAGGCAGGGGCAGGGTGTTAGCTGTTCTAGTATATTCTACTTTGAGATATCTACTTATCACAGATCTTATACACACACAGTCCAAAGAACCAGTATTATAGTTCTTATAGCACTGTGTGGTGTGGTTTTTAGTTAATGTATTAAGAAAAACTTGGAAATGATTGCAATGTCAGTCTATTAACCCAATGAACCATTGTTTAGAATACTACTATTTGCAGTATAAACCTCACCTCTAATCACAGAGCCATGGTAATATGTCTGGATTTCTATACAAGCTAGGAACAGTGTCTACAAAACTTGTAACTATTTTTGAATGTTTCGTCTTTTCCCCAAAGGCGAGTAACTTGGGTAAATGTATAAGTATCTCTGAAAAAGGACTCATACAATAATTTTATATGTCCCTGCCATGGTGTTAACTTTATCCTTACTAACGAGTCCTCAGCTTCTCTCTAATCTGTGGATCTGGAGTTGGGAATTAACTGAGGTGTAGAAACTGCTTTTTCAAATAAAACTTTACAAACTTTTTAATTGCTTTATATTTACAAATTTTATTTTCTACTACTGAGGTGGACCCATTTCAAAACCTGCTTAACTCCAGCACATTAGCCTCACAATTTCCAGGATTATATGTATATCCTACCATATTTGACTTTACTTATTTATTTTTAATGTTGTTCTTTCTATCTGTACCACTCTAAAAAAACAGCTTTCAGCTAAATAAAAAGTGTAATTTTACTCTTCTTTGTTTCCTGGTCTAACATAAGTTCAGTGAAAAAAAATTATGGTGTTAATAACAAAATTAAATTCTAAGGGCAAGAAAAAAAGTGTGTGAGTAATGGAAATTAGATCTACTAATGCCAGAATAAATGACTTTGAGCAACACCACTGGGGTCATCTCTTTTCAGCTACTTTAAAAACCAACAAACTTTACTTTAAAAAACAAACTTTCTCCCAATCTGTGGACTTTCTATGGATCTTGCTAGCTATGTCCTTTGCTATGCAGAAGCTCTGCAGTTTCATGCAATCCCATTTGTCCAACCTTCCTTTGATTTGTTGTGTTTTGGGTCTCTATTAAGAAAAATCCAGCATGTGCCAAGGAGACCTAGGTTTTCTCCTATTCTTTTCTCCTATCTTTCCTGTAATGTTTTCAGGGTGTCGCTTTGACTTCAAGGTCTTTGATCCATTTGGAGTTGATTCTGGTGCAAGGTGATATATAAAGATCTAGCTTTAGTTTTCTTTTTTATATTTTTTTAATTGTAGAAATATTGTACAGAGGGCTTACAGTTACATGAGTGAGGTAAATGAGCCTATTTTCCACCATCCTACCTATTTCCCCTACCATCCCTTCCCTCCCCAACTCCTCCCTCTTCTCGCCCGAAATTGAAATTGTAAAATTTGTTTTCAACATAGTGTTTTGTACATCTCATTGTTACAATGGGTCAAAGCATTTTGTTATATCCCTTCCCCTTCTCAAATTATAAAAATGTATATATAAGAAGCAAGACACTGGAATCAGATATAGTGAAAACAGGGGTTATACCATGGAGGAAGAACATACAAAGGAAACAAAAGAATCACATAGTGTATTATAAGTATGTTAAAAACAATAGCAGGAAAGAAAAAAAACACTTGTGTCCCTGTCTTGGGGTTCATTTCACTTAACATCATCTCATATGTACATTGCTTTTGACCTTTTTTCTTGTCCTATACATGTACTAGTTATTGCAAATAAGGGAAACCATGGGACCTATATTTCTTTGGGCCTGGCTTATTGCACTTAATGTAATTTTTTCCAAGTCTTTCCCTTTCCTAACAAATGGGGCAATGTCATTCTTTCTGATGGAGGCATGGAATTCCATTGTGTATATTTACCACATTTTCTTGATCCATTCATCATCTACTGAGGGGCATCTGGGTTGGTCCCATGTCTTAGCTATGGTGAATAATGCTGTTATAAACATAGTTGTGCTGGTAGCTTTAGTAGGGTCTTGTTTGTGATCATTTGGGTAAATGCCCAAAAGTGGGATTGCTGGGTCATAGGGGAGTTCTATGTGGAGTCTTTTGAGGAACCTCCATACTGCTTTCCAAAGTGGTTGGACAAGTTTACATTCCCACCAACAATGCAGTAGGGTTCCCTTTTAGTCACATTCCCTACAGCATCTGTTGTTGCTAGATTTCTTAATTATAGCCATTCTAACTGGGGTGAGGTGGAATCTCAATTTTGTTTTGATTTGCATTTCTTTTATGGCTAGAGAAGTTGAGCATTTCTTCATGTGTCTATTGGCCATTTTTATTTTCTCTTCAGAGAAGTTTCTCTTTAAGTCTTTAGCCCACTTATTAATTGGGCAGTTGTTTCTATGAGAATTTTTTGCTAGAGGATTTAATTTTTGAGTTCTAAGTATATTGTAGATATGAGACCTTTGTCCATTGTATGGCTAGTGAAGATCTTTTCCCAATCCGTGGGCTTTCTATTGATCTTGCTAGCTATGTCCTTTGCCATGCAGAAGCTCTGCTGTTTCATTCAATCACATTTGTCTAACCTTTCTTTGATTTGTTTTGTTTCTGGGTCTCTATTAAGACATTTTCGGCTTGTACCAAGGAGCCTTAGAGTTTCTCCTATTCCTTCCTATAATATTTTCAGGGTGTCTGCTTTTATTGCAAAGTCTTTGATCCATTTGGAATTGATTCTGGCGAAGGGTGAAGGATCTAGCTTTAGTTTACTACAGGTGTTTAACCAATTTTGCCAGCACCAAAGATGCTGTCTTTCTTCCATTCTATTTTTGTAGCTCCCTTATCAAAGATAAGGACTTCATTTCTAGGACTTCAGTTGCATTCCATTGGTCCTCAGGTCTGTTCTTGTGCAAGTACCAATCTGTTTTGATGACTATGGCTTTGTAGTAGAGTTTGAAGTTTGGTGTTAATATTTCTCCAGCACTGTTCTTTCTTCTAAAGATTGTTTTTGCTGTGCAGAGTCTTTTTTGTTCATTGAAGAATGAGGTTGGGATATTGATAGGTATTGAATTGAATTTGTAGATAGCCTTGGCAGTACTGCCATTTTCATGATGTTAATCCCCCCAATCCAGGAGCATGGGGGGTTTATCCATTTCCTTAGTTCTGCTTGAATTTCCTTTTTCAGATTTTCAAAGTTTACATCATAGAGGTCCTTTACTTCTTTAGTTAAGTTCACTCCTAGGTATTTTACTTTTTTGTGGGGCTATTACAAAAGGAGTTGCTTTCCTGATTTCAGCCACATGTTTCTCATTGTTGGCATAAAGAAAAGCCATTGAATTTTTAGGGTTAATTTTATATCCTGCTACTTTCCAAAGTTTTGGTTCAGCATGAGTAACTTGGGAGTGGAGTCTATGGGGTTCTTTAAATACAAGATCATGTCATCTGTAAAGAGGGAGAGTTTTACTTCATCTTTCCCTATTTGGACCCCCTTTATATTTGCATCTTCTCTTATTGCTGTAGATAGGCATTCTTATTCTAAACTAAAGGGAAGTGGAGAGAGTGGATATTCTTGTCTCATTTCTGAATTTAGAGGAAATGGCTTTAGCTTTTTGCTATTAAGTATAATACTGGGTATAGATTTGTCATACACAGCTGTTATTATATTGAGGAATGTTCCAAGGATTGCTAGTTTTCACAGAGCTTTCATCATAAAGGGATGTTGGGCATTGTCAAATGCTGTTTCTGCATCTATTGAGATAATCGCTAGCCATAAAACGGACAAGGTCTCATATCTAAAATATACTTAGAACTCAAAAAATTAAATCTCCCAACAACAAATCCTCAAAGAAACAACTGCCCAATTAATAAGTGGGCTAAAGACTTAAAGAGAAAGCTTCTCAGAAGAGGAAATAAAAATGGCCAATAGACACATGAAGAAATGCTCAACTTCTCTAGCCATAAAAGAAATGCAAATCAAAACAAAAGTGAGATTCCACCTCACCCCAGTTAGAATGGCTATAATTAAGAAATCTAGCAACAACAGATGCTATAGGGGATGTGGCTAAAAGGGAAACCTACTGCATTGTTGGTGGGAGTGTAAACTTGTCCAACCACTTTGGAAAGCAGTATGGAGGTTCCTCGAAAGACTCCACATAGAACTCCCCTATGACCCAGCAATCCCACTTTTGGGCATTTACCCAAATGATCACAAACAAGACCCTACTAAAGCTACCAGCACAACTATGTTTATAGCAGCATTATTCACCATAGCTAAGACATGGAACCAACCCAGATGCCCCTCAGTAGATGATGAATGGATCAAGAAAATGTGGTAAATATACACAACGGAATTCTATGTCTCCATCAGAAAGAATGGCATTGCCCCATTTGTTAGGAAAGGGAAAGACTTGGAAAAATTTATATTAAGTGCAATAAGCCAGGCCCAAATAAACATAGGTCCCATGGTTTCCCTTATTTGCAATAACTAGTACACATCTAGGACAAGCAAAAAAGCCAAATGCAATGTACACATGACCATATAACCTGATGCTAAGTGAAATGAACCCAAAGATGGGGATAGAAGAGGTTTTATCTTTCTTGCTGTTGTCTTTAATGTATTTATAATGTACTATGTGTTTCTTTTGTGTGTTCTTCCTCCCTGGTATAATCTCTGTTTTCACGGTATTTGATTCTGGTGCCCTGCATCTTGCTTATACATTTTTCTAATTCAGGAAGGAGAAGGGAAATAACAAAATGCTAAAAAAGTGTACATGTTGACCCATTGTAACAATGAGACATACAAGACACTATGTGAAAATGAAGTTTACAATTTCAGGAGAGGGGGAGAGAGAAGTTAGGGAGAAGTTAGGGGAATGAAGGGATGGTAGGGGAAAAACAAAGGAAGAGGTAACAATGCTCGATAGGAAATGTACTCATTACCTTACTCATGTAATTGTAACCCCTCTGTGTGGTGTCTATACTGAAAAAAAAAAAACCTTCTTAGCAAGCTGAAAACAAAGTATTGCATGAATACAACAGTGTGCCCAAATGAATACCCCCATTCTTTTCATTCAGACACAATAATCAAAGACATCTTGGAACCCAATTCACACTCTCCCATGGACTATAGGAAGAGGGTTCTTACAGAGAGATTACAGAATATGTGACAAATACAGGCTGGAAGTTTCATGTAGCTTTTTGTATTACTTCCTAAGAGATATTTGTCTCTTTTTAAAGGTATTTTCCATGGTGCAAAGCTTTGATTATTTTGAACAGCCTGCAGAAAATAGTAGCTTAAGACACTCATTCACAGTGACAGCAATTTTGTTGTTACCCCCACACCTTCTGCTTGGAATACTGTCATTGTCTGGACTCACTTTTAGGGTCATAGTTATGGAAGGTCCTTCTCGTATCTTGAGAGAGGAGGCTGCGATTTGGCTAATATCATGTGAGGCATAAATAATCATCCAGTGCAAGTTATCAGTTTCTAGGTCCAAAATTACATATTTCTCCCTTTGTTTGAAAATTAATTCAATATCCAAAATATCAATAATTATAACCAAAGGAAACAGCAGCGATTTTTAAAAAATGCTGTTTTTGAAAGTTCTCTGCACCTGGAAGAAAGCATCGAAGCCTGAATCAAAACATACTGATATACAAATAGTAAAGTGTCAAACTCATGAATGAAATACCTAGAAGAATGAACTATGCAAATGAGTAAAGGATCTGGCTCGTGAATGATGGTTACAAGCAACTGGCATGTAGCCATGGTGACCAAGAAACCATAGAGCATGACAGAGACTATCCTTAAGCTCCTTGAGCTGAGACTCATAAGCCCTTTCTAAAAGAAGTTCCTTGTAGTATCTGCAGCTAACTAATTATTATTCTGAATAAACTAGGTGGCTTGACAAAAGGATTTTGTTGTTTTACAGATGTGAAAACTAAAAGCTCAAAATCAACTTGGTGTCAAGGCTGTGTTCTCTCTCTCTAAAAAAGGAGAGGATTCTTCCTTGCCTCTGCCTAGCTTCTAGTGGTCAGCAATGTTCTTTGATTTAAGTCTGTGTTTAAAACCCTTCCATTGTCGCACCTTGGTATCTGCATATATGTCCAACTTTTCTTTCCTTTTCTTTTGAGACAAGGCATCATTATGTAGTTCAGTCCTATCTGAAACTCAACCTCTGTCTTAGTCTCTCCAATCATGGAATTATCAGCATAGAACATCATGCCCAGATCAAACCCTTTTCCTATGAGGATACTGGTCATTGGGTTTAGGCTAATCCAAATCCAGTGTGAATTCTTAACTTGAATACATCCACAAATTCCCTGCTTTCAAAGAAGGCTCCATTCCCAGAAACTGCATGTTAGGAATTTAGCATGTCTGTTTGGAAATGAAAAAGAAGCCCACAAGTAATTGTGTAAGAACTTGACATCTTGGTTTGGTAGGAATTATTTTCCAAGGTTAGATGGAAATTCAGCCTTCCTAAACCCTGTGAGATTGGAATCAATCTCACATGACAAGAAAATGTTCCACTATAGACCTGTATATACAGGAAATTCAGCTTTTATGCTAAATCTTCAAATTGTGTTTTATTTGACTGAAAAACATACAACTCCAGGAAAATAAATCTCTTCATAGCAAAGTATATAGTCACTAAGCTAAAACATTAGCCTATAGAATAGGAGAAAATATTTTCCAGCTATATATCAATAAGGTTCTAACAACCAGAATACACAGACTTTAAAAAGCTAAACTCCCAGAGAATTAACAACAGAATTAATAAATAATCAAATGAGCTTGATGCCGCTCAGAAGAAATACATGTGGCTAATAAATGTATGAAGAAATACTTAAAATCCTTAACCATAAAGGAAATGAAAACACACACATTAGTCAGAATGGCTATCTCTTATTCAGAATCACTATCATTAAAAATACAAACAGAAGCAAATGCTGGCCAGAATTTGTGAAATGGACCTGAATACACTGTTAATGGAAATATAAAATAGTACAACAACTATGGATGTCAGTATGGAGATACCTAAAAAATTAAAAACACAACTAATCTATGATCCACCAGGTAACACCCATGGTTTGTTGAAAACATTGCATAATAATATGAAACAAATGTACCTGCATATCCATGATCATTGCAGCACTATTTAAAATAGTTAATTTGTGGTAACATCCTAGATACCAAACAACAGATGACTACATTAGAATATATGTGTATATATATATATATATATATATATATATATATATATATATCTGTGAAAATAAAATATGATCTCAGGGGAAGAAGTCAGGGTGTTTACGAAATATGATGGGAAATAACAGTGGATACATAAATAGACAAATTAAATTTTATTCCCTTAAACAACCATTTAAAGATTAAACAAAAAAATTTAACCAGAGAATTATAGTTTGTGACTTGGTCAATTTGCTACCACTCTCTTAATGTAGAATTGGGCAATGCCTTGCTTTTCCTTATCATAAGAAAAAATGTTCTTCCATAGTGAATGATAACAATGAAGACAGAAAATGTAAAGATGGAGAGGAGTTATGGAATTCCTAAGCCACATCAGAAGAGGTATTTTAGGACTGACTGAAGGAAAATTGATGAATTGAGAGTGGCTGCTGTTCCTGGAACAAGTCAACTGTAAACATGCAGTATGTGCATGAAGGTGTTCCAGGCAAAAGACTAAATAGGTTTTCATTAGCAATATCTATCATTGTATTTGTCATTTCATTATCTATCTACCTATCTATCTATCCATCCATCTATCTATCTATCTACTATCTATCTGTCTGTCTGTCTGTCTATTTATGTATTATCTTCTTTTTCAAGGGCTCATTTGATGGGCTAATGGGATTATTTAAGATTGAAATTGATACGCTCATTCACAAATTAGACTTGTGTTATCTAACACAGGCTAGATATTTAGAAGATATTTTAACATCGACAATATGCATGATAAATATGTTAGAGGTGTACTTCACATTTAATCTGACACATTTTTATGAAATAAATACAAAATATTTTCTGTCTGAAATATTTGTGCTTTCAAACTCTGCATTCAGTATTATCAGGCAAAGTAGTAATTACATTAGAATTCTATATTCCACTCCTTGAAATTAAATGTGGAATTTACTACACTTCAGTCACATGAATTGAGTAGAGAAATGGCTTCCATGCTAGAATGATGTATGGATAGACACATGGATAGACACATTGAGAAATGGACAAATGTTGGGCTGGTATCTAGGACACATGTTGTTTCTTCTCTTCTTTCCTCACTTGCTCACCCCTTTGTTCCTCCATTTTCTCCTGTTCCTCCTTTCCATTTGCTTTTGTTTCATCTTTCTATACTTCCTTGTATTCTTCTATTTGAGGGACTAATATCTGTCCCAGTTCCAAATACTACTGAATACATAAACAAGAAGAGAAGTTGTTCCTTTAAAAACGACAAAATAGTATAAATATAAATGTCTTTGAACGCATAGTGAGTTCAATGTAGAGGAGAATGAAACACTGACCATATGTTACTAGAGATGATTTCCTAGGTAAATAGTAGGAATATGTCCTGATATTTAAGTAGAAAATCACTAGGTTAAAAGTGAAATAAGAGTTTTATCAAAGGATAGAATATAATGTTTGTGAAATTACTAGTGGAATGAGGCAGTCAGGAAACTATCAATCAATATAGTATCATTTCTTATCTAGAGTGTCAAGGGAGCTGAGAAGTCTCTACCATATGGGCAGTATCTTCTAGGAAGCTAGGATTTAGTCTTCAAAACAATTTTACAAAAGAAGAGATGAATATTGTTACAAAACTGTAGGGGGAGAAGGCAAGAAGAAAGGACTGAAAATTTAGAAAACAAGGTAGAATGTTTGTAAGCATTCATGATGCCTTGGGTTCTACCCTTAGTACTGAAAAAAAAGTTTGGAAAAGCAGTTAAAAGATACTAGTAGAAGACTTCTCAAGTACTATGTAAAGGTTCTGACTTTAAGTCTCAGCAAGGAGGATGAGAAAACAGAATGGACTTGAGGCAGAATGGGGTAAGGTCTCACAGATGGAGGGAAAATCAGGAAAGATACTCAAGAGACAGTGGGATGTCTTTAGTTTAAACAAAGAAATGAGCAGCACAATTTTAGTAAGTCAGAATTAGAGTATGATAATTCAGGTAAATTCATTGAATGGGAATTGTTTCTGTTTCATGGGATTCCAAGGATTAGATGAGGAATGGAGGTTTTCAAAGGAAAAACCTGAAGGGAAGGACTTACACAATTCAGTAACTGAGTAGAGACTTGAGACAATCTGATCATTTCTTTTATGATGATGGAAAAGAGTCTGTGTACTGACAGAGGACAAAGATCAATGCGTCAGAGAGAGGAAGAAACAAAATAAGAGTATGCTGTGATATAAACATCCTTTAAGTTTATATACTTGTGCTTTTTCTTACCTTCATTCACTGTAAACTATAGACAACAGCTAAATAAAATATTTTCTTTCAAGAACATGATTCTATATTATTATTATTGTTATTATCATCAATATCATTATTATTATTATTATTATACGGCAATACCGAAACTAGAACTCAGGACCTTTTAATTACTTGGCAGTTATTTTATGAATAAGACACACCTCTAGCCATTTTTATTTTAGTTATTTTTCATATACAGTCTTGTATTCTTAGCCTGGCACAATCATGGACCATAATCCTACTTTATGCCCTCAAAACATATTGGATCCCAAGTATGAACCACCAAACCTTACTTACTTGTTGAGATAGGGTCTCCCTAATGTTTCACCTAAGCTAGTCATATACTGTGTTCCTTCTGATCTGTGCTTCCTGAATAGCTAGGATTACAAGTGTGAGTCACTTCAACTTGCCCCAGAGAAATTATATTAACAAAAGATATTGCTCTCAAGTTCTGTCCTATAATGCTCAAATAAAATTTGGGAAATACTTGTGACAACACTTCAAGTTTTCATGTCATTTATTCTTTCTCACATTAAAAAAATTAACCTGCATTCCATAATGGAGGAATGGTTTAATTGGCCCAACATTCCTTGAGATGCTTACTAAGACATTATCATCATATATAAAGATGGCTTTATGATCGTAGTAAATCTCCTTATAGAGCTATAACCTAGTAAGTAGTAGGAGAAGTCTTAAATGTTCCTTTTCCCTAAAAGTCATGGTCGTACAGACAAATGTAAACAATACCAGGAGAGATGGATCTACATGTGTGAGATTCATTTTTTCTTTAATTTCCTTATGAGAAATATAATCTGATAACAACTTGTGCTACGGAGGTGCAGATGGTGCATTTCAGAAGATTTTATTACCTGTAGTAGCAAAGTCCAGTTTGCCTTACACAGTTGTAATTGGCCTCTTTCAGCCTCCTTCCAGCTGGGATAAAAACATTATTCCTTGGTGTGTTTGCTCACCAAATGGAAAGGTTTATTTTTCATTTATTACTTGTGACAGGAAACAGAAAAAGAAAGAGCTGTCCTCCATTAATGAAAGACAACCATTCTAGAAGAAAGTTTTGCCTCCCAGGTGAACAAGCAACTATAAAGATATGCATACTTCAGAGGTCATTTTGTAGCTATGTCATATGGTTGACAGGAGTCAAATGATAAAATTCTTTTAATTGGTCAGTTAAATATCCACATCAGCCACAATTATTTCAAATAGCTCTGTGAATATAGAGCAACTTCATGAACACATGGCACCTCTAAAGCCTGTTTTTCCTCAAAGCTTTCTTTCCTGGCATAGAGATTTAATTAAAATTGAATGTGCTGGCTGGTTCATTGCCTGTTAAGGCTTGTGTCCAGCCCTTGCTATCAGACTTGAGAGCTGTGACAGTTTTCACTGATGAGCTGCTACCTTTTCAAATGAGGTCTGCACAAATAAGAATGGATTAGATTAATTCTTTTACCCTTCATTCATACCTTTCTTTGTAAAAGCCCAAACATCCCTATGAACACAGATATAAAAGGCTAACTTACATGTTTAGGCTCCTTGTCCAGCCAAACTCTAAAGCGGAGGACATGAGACTTCCTGGCTTATTCTTCAATGTTGGTCTAGCTGGAGGGAATATTTTATTAACACCTCTCAACAGGACTTGAAATCTGGCCTTTGATCCCAACAATCAGTACACATTTCTGTGGGGGAAATGTTTGTAATCTTACATCAGGAGTACACTACAATTTTTTTGTCTCTCAAAGTTAAAAGCTTTTATTTTCCCAACACTTTTCCTGTAATTGTACATACAAATTTTTAAAGTACAAAAATCTAGACCACCAAATATGATTTGACATTTTAATTTTCTGGAATCAGTTTAATGTTTAATCCCATTAATATCTGTTTAATATTTAATGATGGATTTGATAGTACTCATAAGCCTCCAATCGTTGTGAAAATATAAATTTGGATCAAATCAGTAGAATAAATGGATCCCATCAGAAAAAGCAAAATGAATGTAACTCATGTAAATAAGGCCTTCTCCCATCTGAATGTCCTCTATTTGTAGTCTGTCACCATTAGCAGAAGAGTGATATGGGAAATCAAAGACATTTCAAAATATGATACTTCAGTAATTTAGGTTGTTTTACTGCAGTATAATTCTGACTCAATAATGGTTCACTTCAGTTAAATAACCTAAGTCACTATGTTCTGCTAAATAGAAATGGTGAGCAGTATACTATAACTATCAATGTTATAGTATTCAATATGTGGCAAATTCTCCTCTTTCCATTGATTATTGTCCAATGAATAACCCACTGGTTTTGGAATTACCCACATAAGCCAATTTAAAATTCCTTAGTACAGCTGTTATAAAATTGCTATGCAATGGCTGCTCAATACACATAAAATAGCATGTACAGACAATTAATGTTAATTACTGAGGATATCTATCACTGTCAGTTGTAGCTATACTACCTTATTTTATGTAGACTGATTCTTTAAATGGCCAGCTTGTTTTATAGTAAGTTACCAGTCTTTGTTTTTATTTTTTCTAAGTTCTCAGGTGATAATAATATGAAGTGTGGGGGTGTAGCACAGTTGTAGGAAAAAATTCTCTCACACAATTACACACATGCTTTTCCTTAGAATTAGAAAGTGTTTATTAAACCCAGGTAAATAGGCTATGAGTTAAAATTTAACAGTATATCCTGTTATCCTCCATGAGTCTCTAGGGTGTCAAAATGAGGAGCTAGTTTTGCACATATACTTGCTCACTTCCTGTCTGAGTGTTTTTGTTCACTCTAACTAGACCGACTATAGTGATTGCCATTTAATCTTCTGGTGGTTTATTTTCCTCTGAAGATCAATTTTGAGCAAGAACTGAGTAGTTCTGTCTCTTATTATGGAATCAAAGAAGAATCATAGATCAACAATTCAATATTTAGTGACTCAGGTGCCTAAAGACCTGGTCTTTTCAATTTTTCATTTTTTTTTAATCAGTCTATAGATGTCTTACATTCCCTGATCAAATTTAAAGACCATTCATTATGTTTGGGTTCCTATCATACTTAAAACCACAATCTCAGCAAAGAATTTTGTTTTATTAAACCTTCCATGCCTTATAATATAGTAATCTCTCACATTTTGTTCTGACTCTAATGTCTGTTAATCATTATCTTCAAAAATTTATTGTAAATTCAATTCAATGTGGTAGGGCTTGTCTTGTAAAGAAAGAACTCAGTAGTGTATTTGTATACATTTATTTTTTTGTAAATTCTGTATTGCATGACATATTTGCATAAAGACAGTTGTATCTTTTTTAGAAGTTGTAAATATGCTGAATAAAATATGTGCCACTATAATATTTTCACAGAAATATTAAATTTCTTTTTATTACATTCACTTTTAGAGTTCTGAAAAAAATTAATCACTTTATCAGTCTCTTACTTGATGGAAAAATTCTTGTTTTATATTCAGACACTTCCCAGTAACTGTGTTTCTTCTCTAGACCTCTTGCTCATATTTTTGTATAAGGAATTGCTGTTTTGAGTTGATTTTGGCTTGGTAGCTACTGTAGCTGACATATTCTGTGTTTCTCCCTAGACCACTTATTGTCATCTCTAATAGGTGAATTGGTAAGTATCTCTTGACATGTATCACGGATCAATATCTTTTCTGAATCGCAACCAAAAGCAATAGATAATGCTTGTCTATACAGAAAAATTTCATAGATAAATTTTCCTTTTGTGGTAGAGGACTTATACTTTGTGTCATTACACTGTAGAGAACATGAGTGTGTTTTCACAGCCCATACACAAGATTTGTCATATGAACATGAGGTTTTATTTATTTTCTTATTTTTGTGAAATTTCTTCTCTCCTCGATTAACTAATATTTTCAATCTGGTAGAGTTAAAAATTTTATTTGGCTTTTTTACAGTAAATATCTCTTGCACAATACTGTAAATTTAACAGTCCCCAATAAAGTGACTGGGTGAGACTAAGTTATCTGGTTCTAGAAATTATACTAGATTTGCACCATTAATAACATTTACAAGTTTTTTGCAATCAGTGTTAACATGAGAGTGAGATATTTGTTGCTAGATATTGAACAGGACGATAATCCAGCCCTGTAATCAGGAATATGGTGATCTGATAGTACTTTACAGGAAATCTGTGGTCAATTTGGTTTATCAAGAGGAGCTGTCTTCAGGTAAGTCTTAGCTCTGGGTTGTTTTCTTCATGAGAGTTATATAAACCAATGACTATAAACCAGGAATTGTACTAGGAGCTTTGAATAAAGTAACTCAAATTCCCTTATTAAATTTGGAGTTGTTAGCTAACGTGACATATACCTAGTAAAGTCCAAGGCAAGGTTCCTTCCCTGTCACACTACCCTGAAAACCTCTCATTAGGAATGTGCCGAGGTCTCTGAAGGGTGTAAGATTTTTAGTGGACTTTCAAAAACCAAGTCTGAACTGCTTCAGTGTTATAATGTAGTGATAAAAGCTTTGGTGCTAGAAGCAGATTGCTATGCTCAACCACTTACTTGTCAATTTAGGTTTTCATTTTTCACTCATGAAAGAGATAATGAGTCTTACTTTCCTCCCTACATTTTCACAACAAATTTGTGAAAAACATATGCATCATAACATGTAAAGACACTTATCTCCAGTACAAAAATTCTAATTAATAGAGTGGAGAGGGAAGCTTAGTCGCTGTCCCTGAACTATTTTACTCAAGGCTAGTGCTCTACCATTTAAGCCAGACCTCCAGTTTGGCCTTTTCTGTTGCTTAGTTGAAGATGAGAGTCTTATAGACTTTCCTTCATGGATTGCCTTTGAACCAAGATCCTCAATCTCAACTCCCTGAGCTAAAATTACAGGCATGTACCACAGATGCCCAGCTATATTTTATGGTATATAAAAATAACTCAAATATACTATCTGCGGAGACTGACACACATATAACTGTGATGTGTGTGGAAACCTTCAAAGTGAGAAATTCTATAACAAAAAAGCCAGTAACAGAAATCAACACTGGTATTATATGATTTATTCACAAAGAACAAAGTGAATTAGAAATAGTACAGCAGCAGAAGCAAAACAATTTGAAGTATTAATATTTTCTGAACATATATTATTTCAGATGGATAAATTAAATTTCTAGACTTTGAAAAATATCAGTTAACACCTGCACCTATCATGATGTAAAGAATAATGTAGAGGCAAATAGAAATGTAGACTGTATACTTCACCTAAGGGTTTTATTTCTGAGACTTTGAGCATGACTGAGGCTCAAATAGAAGTTATATTGTATCTACAAACTATTATGCGTTATCAACTGTTGAGATGTTTCATTTCTTTCAGCTAATAAGGAAATAGCTAAGCAAAATAAAATACTTTAAGAACATTTATCCTGTGTGGTGTGTGTGTGTGTGTGTGTGTGTGTGTGTGTGTGTGTGTGTGTGTGTGTGTGTGTGTGTGTGTGTGTGTGTGTGTGTGTATGTGTGTACTGGTCCTGAGATCTGAACTGAAGGCCTGGGCTCTGTCTCTGAGGTTTGTGCTTAAAACGAATACTCTATCTCTTTAGCCACAGCTTCACTTCCAGGTTTTTGTGGTTAATTGAAAATAAGAGTCTCTTGGACTCTTCCTTCCTTGGCTGGGTTTAGTCTATAATCCTTAGATCTCGGCTTCCTGAGCAGCTAGAATTACAAGTGTGAGCCACCTGGTTAAGAATAGTTATCCTTGAACTTTAAGAACTACTTGGAACACCCCAAGATGATGCTCAATAATTAAAGTAGAGATTTCCAGAACCTCATTTTAAGAACATTTTTCTTTAATAAGGGCAGTTTGTTTATTTACAATTCCATTCACAATTGTTTCTTAGAGTTTTAAACATACTATGTTGATAGAGTAATGATTTATGAATGGAATATATGTCAGCTTGTCTCTGAAAAATGGCAGATTATGTATGTGATTGTCCTGGTGGAAATGACGTTCACCTGGACATCCATCAGTGCTTTGCTGTCTTTTCTGTACTGTTTCCACCAGGTGGCAGTGAGGTGACACACAAGGTTACAGCTAATGCCTTATATTTTTAATATAAAATGGAGTAGGAAGAGTGAGGAATAGAAGTCTCCATCAAATTGTGATTGTATTGTTTTCAGAGTGTCTGCTTTGACTCCGAGGTCTTTGATCCATTTAGAGTTGATTCAGGTGCAAGGTGATATATAAGGATCTAGCTTTAGTTTTCTAAAGTAGTTAACTAATTTTGCCAGCACCATTTACTGAAGAGGCTGTCTTTCTTCCATTCTATTTTTTTAGCTCTCTTATCGAAGATTAGATGGCTATAGGTATTTAGGTTTATTTCTGTTTTTTCAAGTCTATTCCATTGGTCCTGAGGTCTGTTCTTGTGCCAGTACCAAGCTGTTTTGATTACTATAGCTTTGTAGTAGAGTTTGAAATTTGGTATTGATATTCCTCCAGCACTGTTCTTTTACAGGATGGAATAGGAGAAACTCTAGGTCTCCTTGGCACAGGCTGAAATTTTCTTAATAGAGACCTGGAAACACAACAAATCAAAGAAAGGTTGGACAAATGGGATTGCATGATATTGCAGAGCTTCTGCATGGCAAAGGACATAGCTCACAAGATCAATAGAAAGCCCATGGATTGGGAGAAGATCTTCACTAGCCATACAACAACAGACAAGGGTCTCATATCTAAAATATACCTGGAACTTAAAAAAATAAATCCCCTAAAAACAAATCTTCAAAGAAACAACTGCCCAATAAATAAATGGGCTAAAGACTTAAAGAGAAACTTCTCTGAAGAGGAAAGAAGGATGGCCAACAGACACATGAAGAAATGCTCAACCTCCCTAGCCATAAAAGAAATGCAAATCAAAACAACATTGAGATACCACCTCACCCCAGTTAGAATGGCAAAAATCAAGAACTCTAATAACAACAGACGCTGGAGGGGATGCTGCATAGTTGGTGGGAGTGTAAACTTGTTCAACCACTTTGGAAAGCAGTATGGAGGTTCCTCAAAAGACTCCACATAGAGCTCCCTTATGACCCAGCAATCTCACTCTTGGGCATTTACCGAAATGATCACAAACAAGACCACACTAAAGCTACCAGCACGACTATGCTATTGCAGCATTATTTACCATAGCTAAGATGTGGAACCAACCCAGATGCCCCTCAGTAGATGAATAGCTCAAGAAAATGTGGTATATATACACAATAGAATTCTATGCCTCCATCAGAAAGAATGACATTGCCCCTTTTGTTAGGAAATGGAAAGATTTGGAAAAAATTATATTAAATGAAGTAAGCCAGGCCCAAAGAAACATAGGTCCCATGGTTTCCCTTATTTGCAATAACTAGTATATGTCTGAGTCAAGTAGAAAAGGTCAGATAAGTTGATGTTAGGGGAATGAACCCCAAAATAAGTATTCAAATGTTTTTTTTTGTTTTTTTTTCCTTTCATGCAATTGTTTCTATCATATTTATAAGATGATTTCTATGTTGCTTTGTATGTCCCTCTCCCACAGTATAACCCATACTTTCACTGTATTTGACGTTGGTATAATTTGTGGAGGGGAAGGGAAAAAAACAAATCATTTAACTAGGGATACAGGTAGACCCATTGCAACAATGAGATGTACAAGTCGTTATGTCGAAAAATGAAGTTAACAAATTTGGTGGGGGATAGGGGGAGGATTAGGTGGGAGGAGGGGAGGAGTATGGGAAGGGATGGGAAGGGGAAACAATGAAGAGGCAATAATGCTTAATAAGAAATATACTTATTGTTATCTTGTCTATGTAATTGTAACTCCTCTGTATGGTATTCTCACAATAAAAATAAATTTGTGATTGTAAAGATGCTCATATATTATATGAATGTCTAGACGATATATGCAAAATGTAGTATAATCCTCTGCAAAAACGTGACAGAGAATTTATTCCTATCTAGATAGTAAAATCATTGTCATTGACTTATAAGTAATGCCATATGTACAGTGCACAAATGAACAAACCATTTTTGAAGTTAGAAGGAGAGACAATAGTTAGAAATTCATTAGTATCAAAACTGTTGCAATTCTCTTTGTACCTACAAAGAACCTTAATGATTGAAGAACTAGACTTCTAAAGGTCCAAACATTCTGGTAAGAGGAAAGACTGGGTGGTCCACAGCTTTATTTTAAAGATGGACAATTTCATGAATGAGAGAGCCACTAATGATAGATGTACTGTGACCATAACCAAGAGTATCTTAACAAATAGAAACAATGGCAAACCTAGAAATATGCTAAAAGAAGTTTTATGCATTGTTGCTTGGTTATTAGATTTTCATAATTAACACTTCAATATGGGTAAATACAATATAGAAAATATTTCAATTCCCTAAACCCCCAGTTATGAAACTTTAATATGACCTTTAAGTTTTTATTATTTTTTATTTGAAAATATTAAAACTACAGGGATTACCTTTACATAAGTCAGGCCAACAATACATTTCCTTTTGGACAATGTCACTCCTTCCCTTGCTGTCTTCCATTTTCCCCGCCTTATAGAAAGGCTTCCTCTACTCATTCAGCTAAGTTCTTTTTCCTTTTACATCTTAGATCAATCATTACTTTTCTTCTTGAAAAGATTATTTTCCTGACTTCTTTTATTAGAAAAAAATCTCCCAATTATAGGAACCTCATATTTCCATAATTCTTCAGACTAAGCATTGGTTAAATAAGCTGTTGACTAATACCTAACTCTCTCAGTAGAAATTATCTGTAGTTTTGATTGTATATATGTGTATGTGTATGCATAAATATTTAACAAATAAAAAGTGTTACCATTTCTGCTTATGCAAATTACATTTTTGTTTTGCAATAAGTGCACTATATTTCATCATAACTTACTTTAATGATTCAAGGTGACAAATAAAAATTACCTTTTCATTTCTATTAAACAAAATTTTGCAAAATTAAATATTGTTTGCAAAGAAACTCCAATCCATCTTTACATGTAAACTCTTCTCTGTAATTTCTGTAGGAAAGCACTTGGATTTCAGTTTCATAAAGGAATTAATATATTGACCAGCAGCATTTTATTTCAACATGCTTTTAAGTTTCACATTTTTATCCTGGAATCCATTGTTGGGCTAAAAGAATTTACAGCCAACTCTGAAATTATTTGAGAAGTCTTTTGTTCATGCATATTTTTAAAAAGTTGTATAGCTTTCCAAAAATATGTAACTGGGCTTTGAGAAACTATAGATAGAAGAGAAAATGTCACTGCAGGCCTAATGTTATAAAGACACCTCAAATTAATACTAATTGTTATGGTGGCCCTTACATAGTGTCAGAGTTCATTGTTTTTATTATTATAATTTTCTTTAGCAAATGATTAACAAATGTTCATAAAAAACAGAAGCATTTCATGAGCATTGAGGTGATAGAAAGAATTGGTGGTTATGATAAAATGTTTATACATGGGCCAGATTCAAATATTACTTAGTTATAATTAAATAAATATGCAAATTGTTGTGTTCTCAATAACTTTGAAACTCAATTAAAGGTTCATTATTATATTTAGTCAGCTTTTTACAGTTTGTAATTAACATGATTAATAATAAAATATTCTATTATTTATTTCTCTTCTGCTTAGCTATTGTATCTCTTTTTGAAAGTAAAGTAGTGGCATATCTACATACTCTTACCCAATTCCATTTCTCCATCCAGTTCTATCAGTTTTTGCATTATGCATTTCATACTTTAAAATGTTATGGCTTTAAATTATACTCACATTTTATTTGATTGTTTTTACATTAGTTAAATATATACCTTTTTTACTTTATGGTCATCTGGGAAAACAAATTTTAGAAAAGCCTCTTTTCTTGACGTTTTAAACTATCAGCCTATGTTGAATATGTGCCAGCTGTTAGCACCTAATAATTAGTAGGTGATTTTTACACTGTTTTTCACAATGCCTGTAGGCACAAATTGTTTTACTGTCCAGTTCAGTTAAGTCCAGACCCCTCTGGAGGGCCAGTATTTATGGTCAGTCATTGAGGATTTTTCCTTTACTCTAGAAGGAATCTTGTTTCTCTTCCCTGGTTCTATCTGATAAGCTAACTAGCTTACAGACCAGCCATTGGTGGAGCTTCTAACCACTTTTTCATTGTTTGCTATCAAAGTTTCATTATTTTTAAGAGTAGCCTTAGATGTGAAGTTTTCTACAAGCTGTTTCCAATAAATTCTGTTTCTTTGAGAAGAGCTTTGGAACACTATATTCTTATGTTTACCACTGCTCTTGGGCAAATTAATTCTGGTGGGAATAGAGGTAGTGGTCTACATCCCCAAATGTGACACCTGTAGTTTATAAGCAGATAGTTCAAAAGTGAGAGCCTCTGTTCCCCTTGTCTTCTTCTGCCAGTGTAGCTTTTCCACTCTTTTATGAAAGTGGTATGAGGATCATTGGAGAACCTGCATTCCATTCTGTGTATAGAGGCTGGTTAGCGGAAGAGTATGGGGGAGGTTTGGAGGAGATGGGAAGGAATGGGAAGGGGAAACAAAGGAGGAGGCAACAATGCTTGATAAGAAACGTACAAGTGTACTCATTACCTTACCCGTGTAATTGTAACTCCTCTGTATGGTATTTTCACAATAAAAAAAATCACCTAGAAAGGAAAAAGGATGGCATCAAAAAAAAAAAAAAAAAGAGTATCACCAGTTCCTTGACCATACTCACCAAGAATTTAATCTCTGCATATCAGAGCTGGGAGTAGTAGGAAAGAAATGTGGAAATGAGATTACCTTGGAGAGATACAACATGTCTTGATTAGAAGTTGGGAGAAAAGGGAGACACTCATTTCTTGGCCATGCTTACATTTTGTGGAACATTTCTCAAACTGAACTCAGCCTGTATAGAAGCTGTTTTGTCTTTTTGATACAGACAATCAGTGTTATTCCTGAAACTAAGTATATTTATTTGAATAAATGTGTCTCCAGCTTTCTACAGACATTAAAATCATGATTTTCTTAATAAATGATTTAGCTTTTTAATGATTGTTTAGTTGGGAAATATCTCCAGGGAGTTTCATAGATGTCATTTCAAATGTGGGATCATCTTTTATTGTATCTTCATTTTAATAACTTTCATTTCTCTTTCTTTCAATTCATCACTAGTTTTGCTTATGGTATCCAATCTATTGATGAGTCCAGTTTTCCTATTTTTCTTTTCCAATATTATAGTTTTCACTTCTACAATTTACTTTTATCTCCCCATAACTTCTACTTCTTTTGTAAAGTGCTAAGAATATCTTTTCACTTGATCAAACTTTTAGTTCCTGAAACATATTGATGATACTGTTGTGAAATGCTTGTCTGAATGTAACATAAGGATAATTTCCATTTCTGTTGACTTTTTTATAATTGGTTGTTATATTTTTTATTTCTTACATCTAGCAATATTTTACTTTAATACTACAGATAACAGATTTTAGATTCCATAGTTTAAATTGTGTTGTTACACTGCCATTTATCTTATAAGTTCAAGTGTTAGACATTCATAATAGAATGTCTAAAGTCAAGGGCCAAAGAAAAGGAGACCTGATATTATACTGTATGCCTGTGTAAGACACTTTACACAGCTTCTAGAAGATAAGTACCCACAGTACACTAGCTGCAGATGGCTCTGGTTACCATATTGTTAGTGATGATAAAAGAATTCAGTTTGCTTTCTTGGAACTCAAATTGAATGAAGTTTTTCAACAAGATGCTAGAGAAATTGATCAAGAAGAGCTTTTATGAAAGTGAAATCCCAATATTCCCAAGTTTTTACCTCTGGTAAATGTATAGATTTGAAACCCTGTGTTTTTGAGTGGTTACCATAAGAAATCAATGTAGGCTAAATTTCTATTTGTACATTTTCCAATTGAAGATAACAAGTTTGCCAACTAGCCAGTTCTGTAAAGCACAACTATGAATCATTCTTCTGTTTTTCCCTTCAGTGAATTCCAGATTTCATATCACCAGCTCATGCTACTGACTCTACCTCTAAATACATCCTAAATTCCATCTATGCTTTCCTTGTGAAGTCCCATTTCACTAGCACATAGACTACCATGCTACTGCCATAGTGGTACTTTCCATTTTCTTTCTTGCTTCTTATAATCCAGAGTAACATTTGATACATTAAATTATGTCATACTGTGATTTAAAGCCTTCCAATAACTTCAAATCCTTTTAAGAACAAATGAATCTCTCTTGTAGAGTTAAAGCCCCAAACTTCATCCTACCCATTGTCTTGATTTTGTCTCTCTTTAATCATCATAATTCATATACTGAACATCAATTTAACTGTTTCTCTAGATGTTACTCTTAGTCCTCTCTATTTGTAACTCCTTCTGCCTTTCTTCTCTACAATTTAACTTCATTTTTTAAACATTTGGCCTCTGTGGCACTTTGCTGTGGCAGCAATAAAAAATCAATATAACACAACTCAAATTTATAAATGTTTTTGGTGGTACTGGGGCTTGACATTAGGGCATCATGCTTGCTAGACAATTACTCTTCCATTTGAGCTGTTTCCAATCCTTTTTACTTCAGCTGTTTTTCAGAAAGAGTTCTGTGTGTTTGCTTAGGCTGGCCTTGCACCGTGAATTCCTAAGTATGGTGTACTACAAGACTGGATTGCAGACATGAACCACCACTCCAGCTTGTTGGATGTGACGGCATCTTCCTATCTTTTTGCCTTGGCCAGTCTGAAATTGAGATCCTCCTGAAATCTACTTCCTAAAAATCTGAAATTATAGGTTTTAGTCACAATGCCCAATATAAAACATCACAAACTTATTTCCTGACATTTCTGGAGACGTCTGGCATGAGTTATTCCTGACTAAAATCAAATTACTTCTGGGAAGGCTTTGTTCCTTTCTCGAGGCACCAGGAGAAAACCTGATTCTTGGTTGTTTGGCTTGTATAAGTGGACTTACCAGTGCCTGTCTGGCTGTGAGATGAGAGGTGTTTTCAACCTGCAAGAACCTCTGCATTCTTGGCTCCTAGCTCTCTCTCTCTATCATCAAAGTCAGCAACACAGGCTCTTCTTTATTGTGTCTCAACCTTCTGACCTACTCCTTTGCCATCTTTTACTTTTAGATTGGGCCTTCTCAAATTGTCAGGGAAAATATCTGTTCTCATAGAGATTACACCTGACCAAGATTAAATAATAGCAAATCATATAAGATATTTCAGATTTAATCACATCTACAAAGTCCCTTTTGTTATGACTAATAGCATATTCTCAGAAATCATATTTTAGGCAATGGACACCTTTGGATAAGACAAAAGTAGTACAAAAGTTTTATTATTATTTGGATTTGGAAATAATATCACTTTCAACAAAATCATGTTATCTACATCTCTAATCATTTCTTTACCACATGAATGTATTTCTTTTAAAGCATTTGGTATTTTCAGAAATAGTTTATCTCACTTGCTTATTTATTTTATTGCATTCCATTGGAATCTAGTATTTATGATAGCAAAAGAGAGTTTTGAGTTTTGCTTGTTCACTGTCTCATGCCAAGTATTCAAAAGCATGCTAAAAGGTATCAGTAAACCATTTTAAATCAGAAAGATTGCATGAAAGTTATGATTTTATTTCTATTTTTCTAATTTCATGATTACATGGCTGAAAACAAGCTCTTGTTATTAACTTGATGAGACAAACTATTAAATATCTGCCCACTTAATTTCCTCTTCTAGTCAAACACATTCCTGCTAGCTGATACAGTTGGGTCTTTGGACTAATTTTGAAGATTTTCTAATTCCCACACCCTTTATTTTACTCCTACTAATAAAACAGAATGAGGAACATTTATATTTTTCAGTTTGCTTACTGTGACAGTAAGATATAATGCCTTTCTTTTTTCATTAAAAAATTATTATAAATGTGAAGTACAGAGGGGTTACAGTTACATAAGACAGGTAATGAGTACATTTCTTTTTGGACAATGTCACCCTTCCCTCACTCTTTCCCAGTTTTTCCCTCCCATCCCCACCCCAAGTTGAGTAGTTCATTTTCAACACAGTATCTAGGAAGTGCTACTGCTGCATTTGTTTACCCTTTGTCCCTCAATTTCTGTGCACCCCTTACCCTCACAAGGACAGACAAATGAACAAACATGACAAAAAAAAAAAACAAACCACAAACCAAAAAACAAAAAACAAAGAAAATCCTCTTGTTTCTATTTCCTGGAATTCATTTCAATAAATATTATTTTTATTATTAGAACACATACTATTGAGCTGAGTGCCGGTGGCTCATGCTTGCAATCCTAGCTACTAAGGAGGCTGAAATCTAGGGATCACGGTTCAAAGTCAGCCACAGAGCAGGTAAATTCCATGAGAGTCTTATCTCCAATAAACCACTCAGAAAACTGGAAGTGGCACTGTAGCTCAAGTGGTAGAGTGCTAGTCTTGAGCTGAAGAGTTGAGGGACACCTAGCAGGCCCAGAGTTCTAGGCCCACTATGGACAAAAAAAAAGAAAGGATACATACTTTTTTTTTCTCATGTTGCATTATTTACATCTCTCTTAACTCTTTAGCTTTAACCTTTATACTCTCATTGGTTCTAACTTTGCAGTCTATTTAACCATAATTCTTCTGCCAGGGACAAATCTACATGGTGACACAGAAGCATTTCATGATGCAAATAATATACACCAGATAGAACATCTTGTGGAAGATGTTTTCTGATTTAGGAATACAATTGGGTGATGGGAAGCATACTTGAACTAAGATGGGAGATGGGATAGCATGCATCTTCTGAGGTTGGAAGAAGGCATGCGTGTGAGGCCATGAAATGACAATAGGAAAGATAATTCTCCAGAAGGGATGGTTCTTTCCTCTCTATGGGATTGTTTCTGTGTCTTATTGGACTGTAGTGTGGTATATTTGACATGTTTGGAGAAATAGTTTTAACTCTAGCACGGTGTTCAAATGCACATCTTTTCTAGTCTGGGAAGTTTCCTATGGCTGTCATAGAAATGCAGTGGAAATGCATCAATTCAAGAACTCAAAAATTAAAAGTAGCATGTCAAACAGCAAAACACTGCAAAAGATATCTAAACATATGTACACTAATTCACTCTCTAGGAATGAAAAGCATAATCTTTTGACACATAAATACAAAATAAAGTTTTCATATGAGATATCAAAATTAAAGGTGGCTTGGAAATTAAAATTAATAAGATATAATGTCTTTCTTAACAAACTTGCTCTTTTGTCTATAATTTCACATTAAGTTTCTAAAATGATTCTAGGTTCTTAAATTGAAAAGTCACTAAGTCGACACAAAATATTATCTTTCTTGTCTTTGCCACAAAGTCGCCCCAAATTGCTGTAACAGCTCACATAAATGTAAACTTATATCAGATATCTATGGGAATAATCAATGCCCATTGGGCATAAAAATTGACATTATTCCCCTTAATAACTTGAAAATATAGTGTTTCAATCTAAGAATATTTGCTCCTGACAATTTAAGTTCAAAGATTGTGTTGATCAGCTCAGACTTTCTATTCAAGGAGTGTGTTGTCTAGCTCAAGAGACAATAAATTCACAATCAATTCCTAGAATTTTTGGATTTAGGGAGACAACTAGTACAATGTGAGATCAAGAGAGTGAGACCTTGCTGATTAACATAGGGTCTTTATAAGAAGAGATATCTGAGAGCTCACTTGCTCATATCTTGTCCACATGAAGACAATAGAGAAGAGGACCATGCTCAAATCAGAGAGTTCTTAGCCAGACTCTACTCTGAAGTCAATCTGATACAAACTGCTTTAAGAACTGTGAGAACATTTATTTTGCACTTCCTTTATGTGTCTTCATGTGTCTATTGCGCATTTTTACTTCTGAGAAGTCTCTCTTTATGTCATTACGACAATTATTAATTAGGTTGTTGTTTCTTTTAGTGTTTACTTTTTGAATGTTTTATTTTTGGAGCTCTGAATATATTCTAGATATTAGACTCTTTTCTGATTATAGCTGGTAAAAATCTTCTCCCATTCAGTGAGCTTTCTATTTAGCTTGTTAGATATGTCTTTGCCATGTGGAAACTTTTAGGTTTATTTATAAAGTTGTCTTTGATTTGTTGTGTTTCTGGATCTGTCCCTAGAAAGTTTCAGCCTAGGGCTAGGAACTAGGGTTTCCCTACCCATATCTGCAATAAGCTCATGGTTTCCAGGATACATTGATGTCTGATTCATTTTGAATACATGCTGGTGGAAAGTGTTATATAAGGATCTAGTTTCCGTTTTCTGCATTTGGATATCCAATTTTGTCAGCACCATTTGTTGAAGAGGCTTTCTTTCAGCCTATGTTTTTGGCACCCTTATTGAATATTAGGTAATTATAGGTCAATGGATTCATTTCTGTGTCATCTATTATGTTCCTTTGATTCTCAGGTTTATTTTTGTGCCAATACCAGCTATTTATAGAGTTGTAAGTTTGATGTTTATTC